>NC_091571.1:31760949-31768449 GCF_042767895.1 Penaeus vannamei | reverse complement strand
CGCCTTTTTATCCTTTTATCCCCCCCCCTTCTCCTTCCTTCCACCCAACCCCCCCTCCGAGCCCCCTCCCCCCTTTCCCTCCTTCCACCCCCTCCCCCTCCCAGATGTTCGCGATCTCGAAGCCACCCAATCTCACTCGAAGCCTGAAACCATAACCAATCGAGGTTTCCGTGTCCTCTGGCAATAAAAATTTGAATCATATCGTCGAAACTTTCTCCCTTTTTTTTATTTTTGAATGGATTAGTCTGGCCGGGCTTCTTGTCAATCTCTCTGGGGCGGAGAGGTTGATTTCTTATTGAAGGATAAAAAAGAGAGAGAGAAAATGTATCGTTTGGATTTGAATAGGAACGGTGAATGGCGTTACCACTGCAACATTGCATTCTGAATATGATTTATTCAGAATGTATTCAGGTCGTGATCATCTAATTAGTGTGTGTTCTCTCAAGTAAGTTGGAAACGCTCTATATAAGGCGAGACGTTATTACATCAATAATTTATCTCTTAAAAGTAGAATATTCTACTATGTTCACCATTCCGTGTACTTTTAGTTTCTCTCACTCCTAGACTAACATTTCCCAACTCATCTAGCGAAAAAATATTTGTACTTATTTTAAGAAGGGCAGCATATCCGACTAAAATCTGTGTATCTCACTTAATAATCATTACTGACCAGTTTATTATCAATCATCCCACATCTGTCTCAATGTTATGTACACCTTCACCTCAGCGAAAACAATACTATAGTTAAGTGAACTCGAATCCCCTTGGCTAAGCTTAAATAGATAACCATCAACGAAGCAAGATAGCACACGATGAAAACCAAACCAAACCAAATCTAACCTAACCTAACCTCACCAACCAAACCTAACTAACCTAACCTAACCAAGACTGCACACGATGAAAACCAAACCAAACCTAACCTAACCACGACCGCACACGGTGAAAACCAAACCAACCAACCTAACCACGACCGCACACGATGAAAACCAAACCTAACTTAACCTAACCAAGAGCGCAACGATGAAAACCAAACCAAACCAAACCAAACCTACCTTACCCTAACCTAACCTAAGACCGCACACGATGAAAACCAAACCTAACTTACCCTAACCAAGACCGCAACGATGAAAACCAAACCAAACCTAACCTAACCAAAACCGCACACGATGAAAACCAAACCAAACCTAACCTAACCAACCTAACTTAACCAAGACCGCACACGATGAAAACCTAACCAACCTAACCTAACCTAACCAAGGCAGCCCACGATCAAAACCTAATCTAACCTATACCTAAAAATAACATTATACATTTTGTCTCGAGAGGGAGCGAAGCTAGATAAAGCAAAATTCAGCGATACATTCTAAATGTCCGATTAATCGCATCTGGTGGATTGTAGCCACAGACACCGATTTCTAGTCTAATATCTCGTCTGTTGGATTAATCTCGCCAATTTCGGTCAACACTGTATATACAAGGCAGGATTGCTCTTGGCTAGTCCTATGCACAAATCCGGTTCAATCTGTACTACTGCCAAAGGAAGTATTGCGTTTATAGGATTTAACTGACGGGTGATTTCAATATGGCGGCCCCCATGTTGCCAAGAGAATGCTCGTGGGACGGCTTGCCTCGAAGTGAAATCTTAGGCCGTTTGATATGGCTAGGTGTAATGTTTAATCATTGTGGTCTCCCTACTGAAAAAGCGCGATATTCTTGACTGTAATATTTTGACACGAACACTTATCTTCCACCCAATATTACTGATCACTTAACCGCGTCGAAAAAAGGAAAAAAACGAATGAAAAAAATTAATCTAGCCTTGGTCAAATCGGGGAGTTAAGGGTCATAAGCGCTAACTATGAAGGCCAACGACTGGATGTATGTGTCTACAACCTTAATATGTAAACCACATGGTTATAAATCTCGAAATGAGGGTAAGTGCGTCCAGAGGAATTCTTCAGACCAAATCTATTGCCGTCATGAGATAAAGTGCATTCACGTAAACATGTCGACATTTACGTTCAAGATGAAACTTTCGATTAACAAAACATACGTATTTTCGGGTAAGTGGTCTGATAATACGGCAATACTAATTAAGATAGCCGCACTGCATATACCGAGGGAAGTATAATAGAACTATTGACTAGTGTTCGTACATGTCGGGGAAATTTATAAAATTGTGGAGACCTCACTGGTTGTGCTTTAATTCAAATTCAAAGGTTGCCTTTTTAAGAGTTCACAAACCTCGATGTCTCGAACCTTCTCGAAATACAGAGAGCTTTCTGAAAAGTACGGCGAAATACCCCTAAGAAAGGGGGTCCGGGGGCCTTGAGACGCTCATGACCTCCAATAACATTTTCAAATGGTTTACTAAAGTCATATTTCTTTATATGTGATTTATGTTGATGAATATTTCTTTGAGTTTAGCTTTCTTTTATCCAATCTTACGAAAACGATATAGTTAAGAACTGAGAATTAATATCACCTTATCAAAACACGTATGGCAAATTCTAAGCAATAATAAGAATATTACTTACTCTTATTACTGCAAATATCTCTTAAATATTGGAAATTATGCGGCTACAAATAAACATATCTATTTAGGTTAATAGTGACTTCCATAGTATAGTATAAAAGTCGGTATTTTTAATTATGCCTTTAATATACCCATTCGCCCTCGTGGAACTATTATTATCAAAAGGCTTAGAAACACATAGTACATACCCCAGAGTATTATGTTTTTCTAACCTAACCTGCCGTCACGTCGCATTTTTGTTGTATAACTCCTTTCATGCATTAAACAACATCTAAAAAAAAAAAAAAAAGCAATCATTCCTAAAGCTGACTAAAAGCCGTGAAGATAACGCAATCGCAACTTCGAAATGATTTAAGAACTTTGGTATTTCTCCGCAGAAAAGTTTTTGTCGCCCGATTTTCCCGCCTTTTCCTCCTCCACGAGAAGGCAAAATCCCGCGTTATGGAAAAAATACGACTTACTGTTTATCCGGCGCGGAGAAGACCAACGTGAAATAGGCAGACACACTCATTGATCCGCTGTAGAGGCCGTGTGATCTTGGATTCTTGAAATTAAAGCGGCAAAAAGCACTAAAATTCGCGCACTAAAATTCGGACGTCGGTCACGCACGAAAGACAACTTCACACTGACGCTTCTGGAATCATCTTTTAGTTAAAAAGACCGATTTTCTCATTTGTTTAAATATATCAGTGTCCGTTCCTCTGAATCATTATTTTTAACAAAAATTATTTCGTAGGATGTGTCTCGTATTGAGTAAATAGGGCTTTTAATAATATTTATTTAATTGCCGCTTCGAAAATTTACCGCGTGCGTCGCTGATTGGCTGTAATTAAATTTGGTTATCCAATAGGAGGAAAGCGACAGGTTCCGAGCCTAAACAGTTTCTCTTTTTTATATATATTTTTGGACAGACTCCCTTATCTATCGTATAGCTTAATAGTTTAAAAATAAATCATGGTCCAATATTTTGTTATATATCGAGTGTGCTATTAGCATTTCTAAAATAAAATTTCTACTTAGGTTTATCTACCTACCTACATCCATACATACACATAAACAAACCTACAGGTATATAAATCTTGGTGTATTTGTGTGTGTGTGTGTGTGTGTGTTTTGCTTTAATCTACATACCGTATGCTTGCTTGAAAATTTGTCTTATGCCTCCATTACATTCATGGAATCACTGAATTCAATAACTGGTGTGAAATTGATTACGTTGATATGCAAGATTTATTAAATAAAAGAAAACACGGCCGACAGAAAAGAAAAAAATAAAGCAAAACAGCCATTTGTAATTTTCAAATCATACCTACGCAAAATTATGAAAAAAGGCTTCCTTATCTTCTCCAGTAGCGTACTATGAAAACATTTTGATATTGCTTAGTCACACTAAATAAACATTTTGTAGTACATTTTACCTGCAAGCTTTAAAATTTTAATCATAAATACTTGTTCTCATTTCGACATCCATTTCGTCCCCAAAAAGGGAAAAAAAAATAATTATGGTGTTCACGCTTGTAATCGGAGACGGATAAATCTGGATCGTTTGGGCACGTATGAGACACTAAACCAAAGCGAAAAATCAAAATAACATCAGAATTAAAACCGTATGAAGGCCTATTTCTAATTAATACCTGGGAACAGAGGTCGATAACCAAGGGTTGACGCATAAAACACAAAGGTAAAAACGGAAATATGTCATTCCAGTGAAGAGGAAAGGACTATAAAGATTGAAGGGAAAAACAGGTATTCTTGATTCTTAATTCCCTTTTAGAATTTAGGTTAGGTTGTGGAGGTTTTGAGAGCCCGTGTGTAACCATAGGTGGTTGGAGTTCTAACCTATGGGGTGTTGGTAGAAATTTATACCTAAGGGGCATTTTCATCTCAAATATACGAGTGAGAGCACATCACATCTACCTTGTTCTTTGTGTTCCATTCTGCCAGTCTGAATGCTGAAGGCGGAGTCGTCAAACTTGGGCATTTTTTACGGAATTCGTAGTAACAGCTGTATGAAAGTCTTCCTTTACTACTGTCCTTTCGCTTGTTGACGATTGGCACTGCTGGAGACGGGGGTGGAACAGCTGAATGAGCGACCTCCACGGGATAAGAAACTGATAGACTGAGGGGGGTTTGGTCGGCACGCCATAGACCTAGGTAGCGATAAGATTAGATTGTGTATACTAGACCACTGTTTTTCGGCCCCTCACCCTAGTTCTCGCTCTCACTCTCACACAGACACTCACACTCTCTCACTCTCACACTATCACACTCTCACTCTCACTCCTACTCTCACTCACTCACTCTCTCACTCTCACTCACTCTCACTCTCACTCACTCTCACTCTCTCTCACTCACTCTCACTCTCTCTCACACTCCCACTCTCTTACTCTCTCTCTCTCCTGACCGCATTGCACTGTAGGGGCAGCCAAAACGAAAGTTAAGTTAGTATGACAAAAAATATTGTGGGATTTGGTAACATGCTCTTGTGACTTTGATAAAAATGCGGTCAGTAATTTTATTGTGCTTCTGAATTACTCCGTATGTTCAAGAAGTGGTTGTGACTTGAACGAAAAGGCTACCACTGCACCACTTCATCGCACGTTAGGTTAAGTTTGTGCGCCAGTTTGTTCACAAGCGGTGAAGAGGGTGTGATATTAATAGAAACAATGTATTTCCAAGAAAACAACATCTCCCCTCACAATTGTTCTTTCGTTTATGATTATATCGATATTGAACACTTGTGAGCACAATCGCCTCCACAGAATGATCTGATGAAGAAGCAAAATGCGTTTTTTTTATGATCCGTTTTACTGCCTGCTAAGTGGCTGTTCTTAGTACCTTACTTCTTCCTCGTGGAGTCTTATGAAATACGTCGTGGCATGGGATATATCTAGTTTATTTAAACTGTTGGGCTCCATGTTTAGTCCCATGTGTGTATTTTTCGTACGGATTTGCTAGGAAACACTTTCCGATTTTACCACTAATGTTCAAGATAGATCTAGTGACAGTCTATGAAAACGCCTTACGTGAATCAATGGATAGCAACACTTATGCTGTGAATAAACTAATCTGATTCTTAGCTCTGGAAGAAGGGTGCTGCTTCCTGGCGCCAGAGGAAGCCAGGGAAAGACATGGATAGATAGATAAATCGAGAGTGAGAGAGAGAGAGAGAGATAGAGAAAGAAATAGACAGATAGACAGAGAGAGGGGAGGCGGGCGGAGGTGAGACAGCGAGAGAAAGAAAGAGTGGGAGAGCATTTGAGTTAGAATGATGGCAAGGCATACCATGTAGGCCTATATCATATCATATTTCATCAATCTTGTATCTACTTGCAGGAGGCGTGTGCAGAATGCTTTATGGAAGTCACTCTTGACTTGTTTAACATTACATAATAAGGAAACAAATCCCAAGGGTTGTGCATGTGCCTCCATGACTCTTCCACGTGTACAATGTGTCAGTATGTGTGCGCAGGTCTGCACACATACACACACACCAACAACCACAACCACAAACACACACATACACATACACATACACATACACACACACACACACACACACACACACACACACACACACACACACACACACACACACACACACACACACACACACACACACACACACACACACACACATAAAAATGCATTTTCTTTTATGAACTCGTATTCTTCCTTTCTCTCATGCACGCAAATACATGAATACATTGAAATATCGACACAGAGATCGTAAAAGAACATGTTTATTCCGCAAGACACTCACAAAGCGCTAATGAGGAACAGGCGTCTTTTTGTAATTTTGCGCAGATGCGAAAAGGTGATACCGCACGACATGTTGTCAATCAGTTCTTCATGTGTATATCCCTCAACATTTCTCATTGTTCATAGAATCATGTGAAGCAATCTCTTTCTCTCTCTCTCTCTCTCTCTCTCTCTCTCAGACACACACACACACACACACACACACACACACACATATACACAAGCACACACATGCACTCACTCCTTTTCTCTCTCTCTTTCTTTCTCTTTCTCTTTCTCTTTCTCTTTCTCTTTCTCTCTCTCTCTCTCTTTCTCTTTCTCTTTCTCTTTCTCTCTCTCTCTCTCTCTCTCTTTATAGACGACACATTGGGCGACTACTTACTAATCGCAGACACATTGCTGATCCACGAGTGGCGTCGCGCGCGGTCCCTGAACGACTTGCGCGACGCCCTCGAGCGGGTCTCCACGTCGTGCGTCTCGGAGGGCGGGTGAGCCGGCGACTCCATGACGCTGTCGCTCTCCTCCTCCTCCATGATCGTCTCCGGGAGGGTGTGGGGGACGGGGGGGTGTCCGCAGTGGGAGTGGAGGGGTCTGGAGGACGAGATGGACGAGTAGGAGGGAGGGTGGTACGGGCGGGACACGGGCGAGGACGCGGAGGAAGAGGAGGAGGAGAATGAGGGGGAGGAGTGAGAGGGACAAGGAGGAGGCTGGGAGGACGTGGGAGGGGGAGGCGGAGGGGGGATGATGGGGCGCGAGATGTGGGGGTGGGTGGTGTGGGCGGGGGAGGAGGTGGACACGGGAATGGGGCCTGAAATGGACGTAGGGGGAGGGGAAGGAGGGGGAAGGAGGGGACGGGAGGAAGGGGAGGAGAAAGCTGAGGCCGACGAAGGAATTGTGATGGTATTATCGAAGGATTAAAAAGTAAAATAAAAAATAAAGAGATGAGAGGGGGTTGCGTGGGCGGCAAGCAGATTATGAGTCAGAGGGGGCAATGGTATCACCGAAATTGGGAAACGTGAAGATTGAGGAAAGGTTCGGGAGGAAAAGGAAACGAAGGAAAAGGCATTCGAGGGTCGACTCGATCCCACTATTGTCTTGAATGCAAAGATTCCAAAAGGAAAAGCCTTGTTCTCATATTTCAATTAATCACTGCTTAATCACCTGTATTGTATTTTTATAACTTCAGTGGGAAAGAAATGCAC
>NC_091571.1:31733449-31738449 GCF_042767895.1 Penaeus vannamei | reverse complement strand
AAGGATCGGAGGGAGGAGAGCCGACGCGAGGAGAGAAGAAGGATCGGAGGGAGGAGAGCCGACGCGAGGAGAGAAGAAGGATCGGAGGGAGGAGAGCCGACGCGAGGAGAGAAGAAGGATCGGAGGGAGGAGAGCCGACGCGAGGAGAGAAGGATCGGAGGGAGTCGGATGGGGGGCGAGGAGAGAAGGATCGGAGGGAGGAGAGCCGACGCGAGGAGAGAAGGATCGGAGGGAGGAGAGCCGACGCGAGGAGAGAAGGATCGGAGGGAGGAGAGCCGACGCGAGGAGAGAAGGATCGGAGGGAGGAGAGCCGACGCGAAGAGAGAAGAAGGATCGGAGGGAGGAGAGCCGACGCGAGGAGAGAAGAAGGATCGGAGGGAGGAGAGCCGAGGCGAGGAGAGAAGGATCGGAGGGAGGAGAGCCGACGCGAGGAGAGAAGGATCGGAGGGAGGAGAGCCGACGCGAGGAGAGAAGGATCGGAGGGAGGAGAGCCGACGCGAGGAGAGAAGAAGGATCGGAGGGAGGAGAGCCGACGCGAGGAGAGAAGAAGGATCGGAGGGAGGAGAGCCGACGCGAGGAGAGAAGAAGGATCGGAGGGAGGAGAGCCGACGCGAGGAGAGAAGGATCGGAGGGAGGAGAGCCGACGCGAGGAGAGAAGGATCGGAGGGAGGAGAGCCGACGCGAGGAGAGAAGAAGGATCGGAGGGAGGAGAGCCGACGCGAGGAGAGAAGAAGGATCGGAGGGAGGAGAGCCGACGCGAGGAGAGAAGGATCGGAGGGAGGAGAGCCGACGCGAGGAGAGAAGGATCGGAGGGAGGAGAGCCGACGCGAGGAGAGAAGGATCGGAGGGAGGAGAGCCGACGCGAGGAGAGAAGAAGGATCGGAGGGAGGAGAGCCGACGCGAGGAGAGAAGAAGGATCGGAGGGAGGAGAGCCGACGCGAGGAGAGAAGGATCGGAGGGCGGAGAGCCGACGCGAGGAGAGAAGAAGGATCGGAGGGAGGAGAGCCGACGCGAGGAGAGAAGAAGGATCGGAGGGAGGAGAGCCGACGCGAGGGTCCTTCACTTCTCGCTGAACGCAGCCGAGGGTCCCGGGCTCCTCCATTACTAACAGCCTCGTTATTTTCATCCTCGCTCCACGACCCGAGTGGCCTGGAGGAGCAGGAAGGCCCTCGCCGGAGGAGGAGGAGGGGCTTCCCGACTCCCGAAGCGCCTGGCGATTAAGACCGTCTCCCGGGGACAAAGAGAACATTCCGATGACATCCCGATCGCGACGCCACTCGGAGGACGTCGCCGGGAGGGACTCGAGACTGACGCGGACGGCCCTTGAGGTGCTCCTTCACCCCCCCCCCCTCTCCCCTCCCCCCTCCTCCTCCTCTTGAATGTCGTTCGTCGATCGGCCCGTCGCTGCTCCTCTCGCTGCCCCTCTTCGTCGGGGTCGTCTTGGGAGGAGGAGAAAGGGGGTGAGGAAGAAGAAGTGGAGGAGGAGGAAGAGAAGAGGAGGAAGAGAAAGAGGCAGAGGAAAAAGAAAAGGAAGAAATAGAGATAGATGAAGAGGGGGAAGATGAGGAAGAGAACGAGGTGGAGAAGGAGAACGAGGAGGAGGAGAAGAGGAAGAACAAGAGGAGGAAGAAGAGGAGGAGGAGAAGAAGAAGAAGGCAAGGAATGAGGAGCAAAGGAAGGGTTAGGAGGAGGTGGATGGGGAGCAGGAGGAGAAGAGGAGGAAGAGGAGGAGGTGGAGAAGAAGGAAGAACGAGGAGGAGGAGGAGGAAGAAAGACAGGAGGATGGGGAAGATGAGGGTAGGAGGGGAAAGAGAAGAAGAGGAGAAGACGACGACGAGGAGGAGGAAAAGGGATTGAAGGGGGAAAAGAAGGGGGAGGAGGAGGAAGAGGAAGAGGGGGAGAAGGAGAGGAAGAGGAGATGAGGAGTAATAATAGTAATAATAACAACAACTACAACAACAATGATAGTGCTAATAATAATAATAATAGTAATAATGATAATAATAGTAATAACTAGAAGCACTCAGAAAGCGCATACCTCCATCACGGCAATAGTCACTGATAGAATAAAAATATTCACAACTGAAAAATTAAAATATTAAAATAACCTCTTTTTAAAGGACACAAGCGACGTCCGTGTTTCTGTTGTTTAGAGTGCAGTGCTAAGACACACCTCGGGTAAAAAAATTGTATAACTAAGAACTTTTTCAGTTCTGCTAACAAACAAACAAACCAAAGACTAATTAACCAAGGCTACCAAGAAAATAGCCTCCTTGGTGGAGATGCTGACGATAGTAATAATAATGGGATAGGGTCAATGATGTCTTAAAAATATTAATCCTTGAAGAATTACATTAAAATCACCTCTCTCTCTCTCTCTCTCTCTCTCTCTCTCTCTCTCTCTCTCTCGCTCTCTCTCTCTCTCTCTCTCTCCCTCTCTCTCTCTCTCTCTCTCTCTCTCTCTCTCTCAAGTACACTGGTGCCGTCCGTTTTCCCCGATCTCGCAGCGCTAATGGATCCTTTAATAAAAAAAATCCTGGGTCCGGATCACGACTCGGATCACCACCAAAATGTAATTGCATCCAAGTTGATCAAAATAAATACCATCAGAATTTGGCTGACACACCTCTGGCAAAAAATATAAATAAATAAAAAATAAATAAAATAAAAAAATAAATAGAAAATGAATAAATACAAAGAATAAAAAAATAAAAATCTGTTCATAACTTTCTCAATTATCTTGATAACCAACTAACCAACGAACTTACAAACTAGCTAGCGTTACCAAAAACATAACCTCGGAGGCAATAACAATAATAATAATAATCATGATAATAATGATAACATCAATAACAATAATGACAACAATAATAATAATATCAACAACAACTACAATAACAACAACAGCCACAGGAAGAGCAGACTGGAGCCAATTGGTGAGGATCTAAAGAGGATTTCGTTAAGGGTAATTGAAATTTCTGTTACGGCCGCCCTTAAATTAGGATGCGGGATTTATCGTAGGACAAGGCAAATACGTGACGTCATGAGGGGACCTGACGTCAGCCAATGTCATGCACAGATGCACAGTGAAAGCATTCATAGATTGAGTGGCATAAATTATATATTTTTATGTGTTAAATGCATGTTCTTTGACAGTGATTGTGATTAAGCGAGGCTACAATATTGAACTGATACTTATGATTATAAGAATAGGAGAAAGTGTAGAGGTGATAGATGATGCTAATTATGATAGTAATGATATCCATTATAAAGATAGTAAAAATGACCATGAAATAACACAATAATAACAACAATGATGACTATTTAAGTGACTGTAATGATGAAAATGGCTGCAAAGATCAAATAAAAATATTAAGAAGAAAAACTAAAATGGACACACAGACAAGCTAATAGCAGGAAAAACTTGAACAACAGACAATGATGAATATAGAGATCAAAATAAAATGGCAACGACACCGACAGTTACATGACACCAAATATTTTAGTGACTAATAATCATTGCCCTTATAATATGGGAATCACATGAATATCAACCAGGACAATAAAATCGTATACAATGTAATATGCTCATGGTAATATTAATAATAATACTGTTACAAGGTTTTGAAAATACAGACAGCAAGGATGATGTATCTAACAAGCTTGGCGATAATAGTAATAGTCTTGGTAGTGTTGAAGTATTATTGACAATAACGGTTTAACGGTGTCAAAAATAGTAGTACGTTTGTTTCTTTGATAGTTCACTTATTGTTCAAGGTCGTTGTGAAAAAAGCTCCCCAAAACACAGAAATATCTTAACCTCTTGGAAGAAAAGCGTTCACGCCGTTGTATTATTATATTCATATATTCAAATCAGTACATTAACAATCTAACCCATTATGCTCGGTAATTACCACTACAGACGGCATTCAAGAAGCAATTAAGGCGGTGAATAGATTGTGTAATTAACGAACAACTAAGTAATTAGGCGTGAAAGAAAAAAGACTTGCAGCAAACGACCGGGTCTTGATCTGCCGAGAAAGGGAAGTCATTCTTGAGACTTAAGGACCTGTCAAAGGGGATGTTTGTAGAGGGTGAAGTGGTTCCGAAACTGAGACTACTGTATTTCTATCTACAACCTCCTTTTAAGAAAATCAATACAACTCCTCATTCTTAATTTCATAAAGAAGAATCGTAAATCAAAATAATAATAATAATAATAATAATAATAATAATAATAATAATAAAGAAAGAAAGAATTTCAGATAAACTCTACAAGACTACGTATAAACTACCAAAGAAAACGCTTTGTTTTGCCATGCACAGAATCGTACAAGGTGCAAGAACAACGCACCTCTTCCTTGAACAATGAACACGGCCATACATCACCTGCGGTCACCTCGCTGATGTCAAACGTCGAGAACTTCCTTGCCTGGCGGTCCATACCTCCGAATCGCAGGCGCGGGTCCCTCTGCAGGGGTATGTGTCCCCTCGAGGCAGCGGCGGGGAAATGGGGTTGAGGGCAAGGCAGGGTTGGGGTTGGTGGGCGTGAGGTGGGGAAAGGGTTAAGTGGGGGTTGGGTGGGTGGAGGGGGGTTGGGGTAAAGGAGGGGTTAGGTGGGGCCTTTGAGATGAAGAGCCGAGTTCCGTTTGCACTTGGTATCAGAGCGATTTGGGTATGTCCTTTGGACTTATCATTTCACTAATTGATTTTCCAGGCTGGCTCGTGCGTGTCTCTCCAGCTCTGCCATCAGTTATATATTTTTTGGTCTTGAAAATTATTCACTTCGCATGGTGATCGCAATAATTAACTAAACTCTCATACTTCCTTTATCAGAAACTTATCACGGCAAACGCACGTGTCTGAAAAGGAAAGCGGGTTTCGCAGAATTTCATTAATCACACAAAATGAACGATCCTCCTGTTAATTTCTTTGTTAATGTAAATATCTCCTCAGCGAAAAGATTCGCATACACATCACTCGAAGGCAAACTTTGTCAT
>NC_091571.1:31703449-31713449 GCF_042767895.1 Penaeus vannamei | reverse complement strand
TCCACCACCACCACCCACACCCCTTCCTCCACCATTTCCTCCACCCCCATCCTCCCCTTCCACCACCATTCTCTACACCCCCTCCTCCCCTCCTCCCCCTCCCACCCCTCCCCACGAAAACGCGACAGTCACCTCTGCTAACGAACTATCCCGGGCCCGTAGCTCCAAAGTCGCGCGTGCTTTCTCAAATTAGATTTACCTTCGGAATTACTCACATCAAAGCCAAGGAGTTTGTTTAGTGCGCTGCTCGAGGGCTGTCCCCATCATCTCCCTCCCTCAAAACCTCAAGACCAAGGGAGGGAGGGAGAGGGAAGGAGGGAGGAGAAGGGAGAGGGGGGAGAGATGGTTGGAGAGGGAGAGGGGGGGTGAGAGGGAGAGGGAGAGAGGGGGAAGAGGGAGAGGGAGAGGGGGGAAGAGGGAGAGGGTTGGAGAGGGAGAGGGAGAGGGAGAGGGGAGAGGGTTGGAGAGGGAGAGGGAGAGGAGGGTTGGAGAGGGAGAGGGTTGGAGAGGGAGAGGGGGGAGAGGGAGAGGGTTGGAGAGGGAGAGGGGGAGAGAAGGAGAGGGAGAGGGGGGAGAGAGGGAGAGGGAGAGGGGGAGAGAGGGAGAGGGAGAGGGGAAGAGAGGGAGAGGGAGAGAGGGAAGGGAGGTGGGAGGGTAGAGGGGGGTGGGAGGGAGAGGGTTGGAGAGGGAGAGGGGGGAGAGAGGGAGAGGGTTGGAGAGGGAGAGGGGGGAGAGAGGGAGAGGGTTGGAGAGGGAGAGGGGGGAGAGAGGGAGAGGGTTGGAGAGGGAGAGGGGGGAGAGAGGGAGAGGGTTGGAGAGGGAGAGGGGGGAGAGAGGGAGAGGGTTGGAGAGGGAGAGGGGGAGAGAGAGGGAGAGGGTTGGAGAGGGAGAGGGGGGAGAGAGGGAGAGGGTTGGAGAGGGAGAGGGGGAGAGAGGGAGAGGGTTGGAGAGGGAGACGGGGGAGAGAGGGAGAGGGTTGGAGAGGGAGAGGGGGAGAGAGGGAGAGGGTTGGAGAGGGAGAGGGGGGAGAGAGGGAGAGGGTTGGAGAGGGAGAGGGGGGGAGAGAGGGAGAGGGTTGGAGAGGGAGAGGGGGGAGAGAGGGAGAGGGAGAGGGTTGGAGAGGGAGAGGGAGAGGGAGAGAGGGAGGGAAAGAAGGAGAGGGGGAGGGAAAGAGGGAAAGAAGGAGAGGGAAGGGAGAGGGAGAGAGGGAGAGGGAGATGGAGAGAGAGAGGGAGAGTGAGAGTGAGAGTGAGAGTGAGAGTGAGAGTGAGAGTGAGAGTGAGAGTGAGAGAGAGAGAGAGGGAAAGAGAGAGAGGGGGAAAGAGAGAGAGGGAAAGAAAGAGAGAGAGGGAAAGAAAGAGAGAGAGAGAGAGAGAGAGAGGGGGGGGGGGGCAGATAGACAGAAAGATAGAGAGAGCGACTGAGAGATAGATGCATAGAGAGAAAGAGCGAGAGATTGAGAGATAGGTGTATAGATAGATAGAAAAAAGAGAGAAAAAAAAGAGAAAGAAAAAGAGAGAAAAAAGAGAAAGAAAAAGATAGATAGATAAAGAGATAAGTAAACAAACAGACAGAGAGATCGATCCTCCAACCTTTGTCACACGAGGGGAAACTCCAGCGGTGGCAACATGTGGATGATGAGAACAAACGTTTTTCTCCTTCGTCAACGTTAAGTGTCATCGTTTCCGGCTCGGGTGCGCTGCTGTTTGCGTTCTGCGTGTCAGCTGGTCTTGATACCCTCGGCAAAGGCGGTGCATTAAGATGGCGCAGTTTGTTCTCTTTTATCAGTAGAGGTTGAGTGATGTTTGTTCTTAACTAACCGTAATGTATGATGCTACCAGATCGGAGCTGTGATAGATATTTTAAAAGAGAGAGAGAGAGAGAGAAAGAGAGAGAGAGAGAGAGAGAGAGAGAGAGAGAGAGAGAGAGAGAGAGAGAGAGAGAGAGAGAGAGAGAGAGAGAGGGAAGGAGGGAGGGAGGGAGGGAGGGAGGGAGGGAGGGAGGGAGAGGGAGAGAGAGAGTCAAACTATATAGATGGAATGATAACCTACAAAAGTACCAGCAGTGAGAAATGACAGAGCATAACGTACCATGTTAATGAGATGCCTTAATTCAGGAGCGGTTTTGTCCCAACGAGAACCGAAATGTAAACTTTCTTCTTGTTCCCTTGTTCTTGCGTGTACTCTAGGCTCCCTTCGTTTCTCATCTGGGACACGGTACCATTGAGTCCTCCTTGATGGTCGTCCTCGAGGACAAAGAATAGTTATCGCTTTATGACGTTCTGTTGTGTCCCGAATGGTTCCATGGCTAAATGTAAACCGATGCTTCCTTCTCGCGAAATAAAGGAAGATATTCATACCATAAACTGATACAAAGTACCCAATACCCCTAAAATAGGGCATAAACTTTTCTCAAATGTATTATCGAATTGCTCTTAAATAAATGAAATTGGTCAAGCATTCTGGACCACGCTGGGACGCGATGGGCCGACGAGGACAAGCGGGAGCGGAAGTGACAGCAGATCGAAGGAAGATCATTATTTTAAAGGGAACTTCGCAGAAACTCACATGCTTTAGCGCCCGAAAAGCTGCCTGTGATCGATCGGCAGAGACACCTAGCATATAATGCGACGAATTCTACAACGTGAGTAGAAAGCAGAACAATGCCAGCTTAAGCCCGTCGTTCCTGCTTCCGAACGAGCTGTTTGGTTGGCACTCGATTTCCTTTCGCCTTTTTAGCACTGCTGTTTAAAGCCGGTTTTATTCCATACTGATCTGGAAACAAAACGCTAACGCTAGGAATGATTCGAAAGTCGAAAGCTATTTCAGGAATTGCCTTTTCGAACTGTACTTTCACAAAATAAGTTTAAAAAAGGAGAGAATACCAAGAGTTATCTACTTCATGAAATCACGAAACAATCTGTACAGAAGGAGTGATAAACCCGGGGAGAGAACGAAATCCACCAAATTATCAAAAACACATTGACGTCCATTAACAACAAGGTTGCGCCTCCGTCCGTACACAATAAAGCGACGGCGACAGCCACTAAAAACCGCGTAAAAGAGGGAAGGAATCGTTAACGCACAGCAACGCGGCCATGGCTACGGCCGTCAACATCTGGAAGTCACATCAATAGCAACATTTTCCCAAACATCCCGAAGGATATCATATTTCCTGCGTTTCCTGTCGGGGCGCTGGCCCTTCACCGCAAAACAGGATTTTCCCTGATTTTCTCTTCGCTCGCTTGCTGTTGGTTTCGAGGAATCAACCCACAGAAAGAGCTTAAAAAAGATTGAAAAGAAGTAACGAAAAGAAAAGAATAAAAATCATGCGTGGTTAATCGTGCCTTTATAGCGAATGGCTTTATGATTCTGATCGCTTTTATGGTATGGTAATGCGATTAATAAGGTTTATGGTGATACGAACGTGGGATGACGTTGGTCGATTTGCAAGTAAAGGTTAGAAAATCGGCAATAGAAGACAGAAAAAACTATAAGCAATTAAGACATCATTAACAGCAGTAAACAACAATAATCATAAAGTCTGGAGATGTAGATGGAAATGATTATAGCGATGATGAACATTATGTGAAATTGTATTTGCACGGAAACCCTGTGAACATTGTTGCGCCTTACAGCATTTTGCATATGATTAATAACATTAAAACGCAAGAGTGTTTGTATTAAGCTTGCTGTTATAATTTCGTAAACATTGAATTTGGGGAAAATACTACCCCTCGGTTTGCAGAGATAAATTCGACATTCAGCTAATTTCATTTCTGTGCTGCGTATAAATTTGTATTTGTTTAGTGTGTGTACCTGTTTGCTTATATGAATTTTTTCCTTCATATTCCTGCGAGTGTGTGTCCGTGCGTGCATGTGAAGTTATACATTAGCACAAAAATGTAATAAAGAGCGGAATATGAATATTCGCATACATTTATGTAAACACTGCTTGTATCTGCTATTTGATATCACGGAAAAAGAAAGAATTCTTGGTCACGAGAAACGCAAAACTCTTGAATTCTACAAGATTTTTACAAAGCAAAACATCATCCTATCATAATAAGATCTGAAAATATGCTTATACCAAAAGTTGCAGGGTACAGTTGCTGTCACTAGCTGTTTTAAATGTTGTCGTCGGTTACAACAGTAATACTTACCGGCCTACTCCAGCTTAGACGCAATATACCACATCATTTTCATTTTAACATTTTGTAACCTCACCTTCCTGCATTCCTCCACAAGGCAAAAGAAAGACCAAAGCTGCGAAGCTATTCTTGTAAAATAGCTTAGATTATTACAATATCTGCATATCAAAGGGAAAAAGAAACCCATTAGGAGAGAGAGCGAATAATTTCTACGACTCTGGGGGAGACGTGGCAGCGTAGGTTCTTACACGACCGCGAGGGTTAAGGAGAAAGACGGGACCATTTACTCCGTGCGAGACTGCGAGGAACATGGATTTAACTCGTAAATCTGGAGAGAGCTTTTGTCCGTTTAAGAAGGAAGAGGAGGAGTTGGGAAGCTCGATCGGCGCAAGAGTAAGTTAGCCATCTGTCGGCTCACTTCTTAACGGTTATGTCCCGCGCGCCTCCGTTCGTTTGTTATCTCGGTGTGTCTCTCTTTCGTCTTTTATGTCTGTGAGTTTATTGAATAACAGAAGCCTTTACGCGACCTTCATCGAGAGTTGTGTATGAAGCAATTCTGCCTAAAAGTTTCAGCGTGTAAATGCTCGTTGCAACAAATGTGACTTGATTCGAGGAAATATATCTAACAAACACATAAAATGCCTTCTCATCTGCATTTTGTTTGACATTCCAAAAAGTAATTACTGGTGCAGATACAATCACGAGCAGATTAGAGAAACAACACTATAATTAGGAACTGAGTGTAATATACAGTGTTTTAGGCAATAATTGTTTAAGCATATATCGCTGATATAGCAAATAGACCAACAATGTTAACCCGGAAGTTAATAGTAAGTTCAGGTAGTTGATCGGTAGTTAAGGAGTCTAGTTCAATAACTCCACACCATGCCCCTAGGATGGAGAGCCAAGTGGAGTATAATCGACAGGACATCGCATTAGGAGTAGCACAGTAGCGTCACTTCCGAACTTCCTACTTTAGCTCTTTAGTTTCCCAACGGACAAAAATAATGGCGATCGTTACCTTCAGTTAAGCGTAATAATACCCGATAGAAGATTCGCTCTCTTACCACACCTCCTCTCTTGTCGGAGTGACTGACCATTACGCAATGCTATTCCTCTCTTCCGCATAACCTAAGAAGAAGTAAAGGTCATCTTAGGCCACGTAAAGTCGCCTAAGGTTGAGAACCCTTTTGCCATCCCGAAGTCGAGGCGTATCTCGCGTACAGGACCGACTGTACTCCGCAATATACACTGTAATTCAGACCATTCTGTTCATAGTTTACGAGTCGCAAGC
Source organism: Penaeus vannamei (assembly GCF_042767895.1). Taxonomy (NCBI): domain Eukaryota; kingdom Metazoa; phylum Arthropoda; class Malacostraca; order Decapoda; family Penaeidae; genus Penaeus; species Penaeus vannamei. The sequence continues at coordinate 31,708,005 of NC_091571.1, read as the reverse complement.
TCTGCGGGCGAAGTCGGATATGAAACTTGACTGTTTAATAATGGACGTTGGTATTTTGGACAATTGAACTGCCTCGGATTTGTAGGAACTTCGAGCGCAACATTCGAATTCACTTTCCATTGTCGGAACCGCGCAACATTAAGTTCTTGGGTGTAAGGCTTCCTCTATATCGATTAGTGTGGCCTCTCTCTTCCAACCTTTTACATTTCTCTTTCCCTGCCATTTCTATCCTTCCGTGTGTATCTTTATTTTCATCTTCGACGCAAAGTGAACGCTGAGAAATAGATATATAACAGATAACAAATAAGATCCAAAGAGTAACCCAGAAACCTAATGGCTTTATTCAGCGCATTTTGAAGGTCGGTCATTCCTTACTCTCCGGGTGTTATTCCCATCCAATTCTCCCGAAAGATCAGGGAATGGGCCATTTCCAATCCGGAATGGTAGTAATGGGTTACAACTTTCTCTCCCTTGACCCTCGATGACCTTAATGATGGCTGATCGTAGTAGCTTTCCTGAGGTTAGATTTTCCCCACCTTCGATTAATGGCTCATTTAATCTATTTAACTTCATGTTTATTTCTAATATTTATTTTCTTACGATGATATTTTTAGGATAGCTGTTTATTAAAGAATATTAGGCCCCGTATGAAAAAAAAAAAATAATAAATAACACGAAATATATATATGTGTGAATATATTATTTGATATATATTTACATATCTATCTATTTATCAATACCTATCTATCAGTCAATATATGTATATGTATATATATTCGATTAAACACACATTTATGTATATTTATAGGTACTGAATATATACACATGTCCACACGTCCCTTTGAGATGGGTAGAGCTTAGGGAAGGTAAACTCCGTATTTCAAGCAGCAACAGTTTCGCTGAGGTTGTTCGTCGTGTTACCGATAAGGAAACTTTTTCTTTGTGAAATATCCTTTTTTTTATTTCATGAAATCCTTTGTTTGCATGAAGGCTCATTATTTCACACTCCGATTTGCATAACTATACAAACTTGCTAAGGCATGTATACACATTGGTCTGTATTTATATCAATTTATCTCTCCATATCTATCTGTCTTTATTTACCTATCGATCTATCAACTACCGGTCCATCGACCCACTTCCCTGATTCGTATGTGCATGCAGACACACACACAAATGATCTCTCTCCCTCTCTATCAGCTTCCCTCCCTCTCTCCCTCTCTCATACACACATTCTCTCTCTCTTAAACACACACACACACACACACTGCAACAGGAACAACAAAGGGAAGAACAAGAAAACACACAAATATGTTCTTCCCTGCGTTGTTCCTTTTGCAATTTGTTCGACATGAATTCCACACACAAACACACACATACACACATACACACACACATACACACACACACACACACACACACACACACACACACACACACACACACACACACACACACACACACACAGAGAGAGAGAGAGAGAGAGAGAGAGAGAGAGAGAGAGAGAGAGAGAGAGAGAGAGAGAGAGAGAGAGAGAGAGAGAGAGAGAGAGACAGACAGACAGACAGACAGACAGACAGACAGAGAGAGAAAGAGAGAGAGAGAGAGAAATGCAGTCAGTAATCCTATGAAACATGAAAGCAAAAATGTCAATCCATACGTAACTGACTCCGCTGCCTATTTATGCTCACGGACTAAAATGGATTTGTCGGTCCAGTGTGCAGGAGCCATCGCTTCCACACACACACGGAGTAAGAGGGCGTGACTGACTGATCTTGTCAAGCATCTATGGCAAATGACAGCGAGGGTTTCGGTAGTGAACAATCATGAACAATTATGATGGTATGTAAGTGAATAAGAAGAGATGGAGAGAAAGAGTTTCGGTAGTGAACAATCATGAACAATTATGACGGTACGTAAGTGAATAAGAAGAGATGGAGAAAGATGGAGAGAAAAGGGGGGATGGTAGTGAGAGGGAGGGAGTGGGAAGGAGAGGGAGGGAGAGGGGGAGGAAAGGGAGGGAGGGAGGGGGAAGGAGAAGAAGAGGGAGAGGGAGGGAGGAAGAGAGGGAGAGAGAGAGAGAGAGAGGGGGGGGGGCGAAGGAGGGAGGGAAACGGCAAGATAAGAGTGAAAGTGGGAGGCGAGGCGGGGAGAAGAGAGAGAGGACGAAAGAGGGAGGGAAACGGAAAGATAAAGAAAGAGAGGGAAGCGAGGCTGAGAGAGAGAGAAAGGAAGAAAGAGAGAGGTGAGACGGAAAGATAGGGGAGAAAGAGAGGAAGGAGGGAGGCGGAAAGAGAGGAGAGAGAGAAAGAGATAGATAAATAGACTGAGGGAGAGGGGGTGGAAGGAAAGAAAGAGAGAGAGAGAGGGAGAGAAGGAGAAGAAGAAGAATGTACACCTTCAAATGATCATCTCACATAACTAGCACCCAAAAAAATAAACAAATGAACAATAAAAACAATTTCCTTCCACCTCGCCACTCGCCACCACAAGACCTCAAATGTCTCACAGTTGGCAGCGAAGGAACCGGGTAACTAATGCCCTGGCTGTAGGCTTTTATCTCGGCTCTCGCACCGCCATTAATAAACCGGAAAAACGAAATTACAGGACTCTCTCTTCCTCCCATTCTTTTTTTCCTTCTTTCTCTCTCGCTCCCTCTCTTTTTCCCTGTCTTTCCTTTCTCTCTCTCGCTTTTTTCCTATTTTTCCTTTCTCTCTCTCTGTTCCTCTCTTTTTCCGTATCTTTCCTTTCTCTCCCTCTCTTTTTCCCTGTCTTTCCCTTCCCTCTCTCTCTTTTACCCCATCTTTCCTTTCTCTCTCTCTCTGTCTCATTCTCTCTTCTCTTCATCCTTTCTCTCTCTCTCTTTTCTCTTCATATTTTCTCTGTTTCTCTTTCTCTTCTCCCCATCCTTTCTTTGTTTATTTCCCTATCTCTCTCCCTGTTTCATGGAGAATCGAAAGAGGGGAAACGAAAAAAAGAAAGAAAAAAAAAGAAGGTCGGGCATGTGGATCGGGAATCTACTTAACGTCAGCCTTTTATAAATCGAAAGCGATCATGACCATCACCCATGAAGTTATTCCTCTCTTTCATCATCATCATCTCCATTCCCCATTTACCTTTTATTAAAGAGTCGTCTTCTGCAAACACCGAGACTCGAATCTTCTTAAGAGACCGTGGTTCAAGCAAGTGTTAGGGGTCACGACACTGTAGCTACGCGGGGCTTCTTCAGCGTCCCGACTTCCAATGAGAAACTTTCAGGAACACTCCGACTTTATTTGTTTCTGTTTTGTGTTTGTGCTGAGCCGGAATTACGAGCAAACAATAGGGTGTACTGAATTTTTTTCGGGGGGGGTATTTCTTTTTTAATTTCAAGACGCGACTTTGCAATCTACGCCCTGAGCAGATTTTTTTTTTTTTTTTATGGAATCTGGAATCTACTAGCAATCCGGTCTACCTGTCAGCTGTATTAGCTATCGTATTTTGTTGTTTTATCTTTAGTTAAGGAACGCTATTCGGCTATTCGGGATAATTGTGGATAAATGGGAACTTGTATTTTCTGTCCTTTTAATGTATATTTGGTGTCTAATCATAAAATTACACTATAAATACCTTTAGAAATATGTAAAAGAATATAAATGGCAACCACCGTCAATCCAACAGTACCAAATATTAAAGACAAGCTGAAAATAAGTAGATAAATAAATAAACTAGGAAAGAACGAGGAAACAGGTAAATAATAGACCAATGGAAGGACAGGCGAGAGAGAAATAATAGACGAGAGAGAACGAAACACGGAGGCATAAATATCTTATCGGTTCAAAAGGACGAGAAGCAGGTAAGTAGAGTAAAATGACTTATAATTAACTCTAGCCATAATTGTAGTAAAAAATAATAACAGACAGTTCCTACATTCATCCCTTTCTGTTTCTCCTTCATTTTCTTCTTCTTCCTCTCATTTTCCTCTTCCTCTGCTCTCTCTTCTTGTGCTTCTTTTGTCAAGAACAAAAACATTTTACCTGAAACGCACCGCCTTCCTTAATCACTTCTAAAGTTTGTTGCCATAATTTTTTAACCTATCTGGAAGCTCGAACCCAATTAATTTTCAATCTCTTTGTGGTTTCTTTGTGAACTGATTTCACGCTTTTATCCCAAGCTCCTCTCGGTATTGAATTCTGGATAATTGGTACAAATACAATAAGGAAAACATGGGCATGGGGTGGAGAAATATGTATTCTCTTTCCGACATATTTCTTCTTGAAAATGAAGCAGCAACAAAAATAGCACATAACTTTTTTTTTTTTTTTTTTTTTTTTTTTTGCTTTACATAAGACTCCAGAATCAAATACATCCCCGAGGACAACATGTAAAACAATAAACACCCGACAACAAACAAACAAGCAGCACAAAAAGGGCGGAAAGTTCTCCTCTGAGTGATTAAATCCTTTGTTTCTATAATGGAACAGTGGGATTAACTCCTCCTCCTCCGTATTATGGCCTTTGTTTCCGGAATGGCCCTCGTGTCGCCGCTCCATTGACTTGTTGCGGCCGCGGTGACG
>NC_091571.1:31683449-31685949 GCF_042767895.1 Penaeus vannamei | reverse complement strand
AGAGAGGTGGGGTGGGAATGGGGGAGGGAGGAGGAGAGGTGGGAGGGAGGGAGGGTAGAAGGAGGGATGGGAGGGAGGGTTTGGGTTAGAGGAGGGATGGAAGAATGGGAAAGGAGGGAGGGGGGGTAGAGGGGAGGAAGAGAGGTGGGAGGGTTAGAGGAGGGATAGGGAGGAGAGGGGGAACGAGAAAGAGAGGTGAGATGGGGAGGGGAGGAGGGGAGGTGGGAGGGAGGGGGTAGAGAGGAGGGATGGGAGAGGGATGGTGGGTTAGAGGAGGGATGGGAGGAGGGGGAGGGATGGAGAATGGGAAGGAGGGAGGGGGGGTAGGGGAGGAAGAGAGGTTGGGTGGGTTAGAGGAGGTGTGGAGGGAGGAGGGCGAGGGAAGAGGTGGGATGGGAAAGAGGAGGGAGAGAGGGAGAAAAGGGGGAAGGAGAAGAGGGATGGGGGAGAGGGAGGAGAGGAGAGGAAAACAGGAAGGGGGGTTAGAGGAGGGATGTTAGGGAAGGAGGGGAAAAGGGGAAAGGGGAAGAGGAGGATAGAGTAGGATGGGAGGAAGAAGGAAGGGAGAAAGGGAAGGAGGGAGGGGGAGGAGAGAGGTGGGAGGGAAGTTAGAGGAGGGATGGGAAGGGGGTGATAAGGGAGGGTGGGTGTTAGAGGAAAGATGGGGGAGGGAGGGAGGAAAGGAGGTTAAGAGGGAGGAAGGGAAGGAGAAGGAGGAAGGGAGAAAGGAGGAGAAAGAGAGAGAGAGAGAGACAGAGAGAGAGAGAGAGAGAGAGAGAGAGAGAGAGAAAAAGAGAGAGAGAGAGAGAGAGAGAGAGAGAGACAGACAGACAGACAGACAGACAGACAGACAGACAGAGATAGAGACAGAGACAGAGACAGAGACAGAGACAGACAGACAGACAGAGTAGGGGGGGAGGGCATCGAAGGAAATAGGACAAACGAGAAAGAAGGAGAAAGATGAAAGGACAAGTAAGGAAATCACGGCGGAAGGATATCGTCTGCGGGTCGGATATCCAATGGTAATAAAAAGATAAAGGTAATTGCGATGACGAATACATTCTAGATATGTGCTATGCTGTGTGTGTGTGTGTGTGTGTGTGTGTGTGTGTGTGTGTGTGTGTGTGTGTGTGTGTGTGTGTGTGTGTGTGTGTGTGTGTGTGTGTGTGTGTGTGTTTGAGAGAGAGAGAGAGAGAGAGAGAGAGAGAGAGAGAGAGAGAGAGAGAGAGAGAGAGAGAGAGAGAGAGAGAGAGAGAGAGAGAGAGAGAGAGAGAGAGAGAGAGAGAGAGAGAGAGAGAGAGAGAGAAAAGACTGACAGCCAGACAGACAGACAGACAAAGACTAGATAAGACAATAGGGACAGAAACAGAAAGTGACATTGAATGAAAAGACCCAACCAGAGGGCCAGAGGGCAAGAGGAACCCCCGAACCACCGAAACCGAGACCTAAACACCGAGACCTAGGTTGCGCATCGTCAGCATAAAAAAAACCCTCCAGCTAGTTTGATAATTCGGTCGTTAACGGATCCATTTCATGCTCTTAAGGACGCATCTATAACCGATTCTATGGCCCGAGATATTGGATTCTTAGGACTTTCGACCGTATACGATTTCGTTGTCACAAAAGAATGAAAGATTTCTTTGTTTCGTTTGGGGCTTTGCCGTGTCGTCTGTACCTTTTTTATATATATATAATTGTGGTAATGTCTGCCTGTTTGGGCTTCTATGGGTAATGGCCACTTTGTATTTTCGAAGATTAGTGCCTTCGTATGTGTGTTACAGGTCTTTGTTGATGGGGGAAGACTTAAAACACTGACCCAAACTACATTCAATTACATGATAAACCTATGTATACCTGTATGCTCTACCATCCAGTAGTTAGACTTTTCAACAACTTGAGAAAATATTATACACATTTTTACACGACAACTTCAGACACAAAACTCACCACAGCAATAACCATACCAATATTCACATAGAACTATTGTAAGAAATAGACACATCGATATCTATATACGAAATAAGGACGATAAACGACTTACCTGGTCAGTGCCTTGCTGGAAAACAGGTTCCAGAGGGTGCAACCTTTGCGGGACGGGATGGTGGTACTTGGAGCGGTAGGCCTCTGATTCCTTGGCTGTTCACGAAGAAACCATTGGTGATTTTCGGGTGTCCTGGTAACAAACTGGAGGTCGGGAATCACATATTTTCACGTGTTTGAAGCCGCACTTCCGTGTTTTTTTTTAATTATATATAGAGTTTTTTGGGTTAGTTTTTTGGGTGGGAAGTGGTTCGTTTCTTTTGGAGTTTGAGATGTGTGTATATTTTCTTTTCTCTTTTTGGGAGGTTGAATTTCAAAGATTTTCCAGTTTTTCTAGTTCCTTAGTCATGGAAAGAACCTAACTGCTTTTTTCTTACACTGCCTTTTCCCATTTTCATTATCAAGACTCACTTTTTGTAAGTAAACTCAAGTTCTATTCTGATCAGCCTTCCTGCCTTTT
>NC_091571.1:31673449-31678449 GCF_042767895.1 Penaeus vannamei | reverse complement strand
CTTCACCATTTCTCTCGCTTCTCTATTCTTGTATCGCCGATAAGGAGAAAAGACGAGCGGGATAAGAATGGCGTTTCATCTTTTACGGCAGCTGTCGTAACATCTTTTTAAGTAGGTGGTTAAAACAAACTTTTTTTTTACCTATTCGATACGTTCGACCACCTATTGCTTTGTCACTTAAGCACGGACATGCATAAGAGGTTGTCTATATATGCGTGTCTTAACTAAATTAATTTCCCTTCAAGTACATACTTTTTTCATACATCAATACACACACACACACACACACACATATAAACACACGCATAAATAAACATCCTTAAACAAAAAGAAAAAGAACCTCACCCAACACACACGCACACAATCCACATTCACATCCTATTCCTCAATCAGTACACACACACACATACACACACATCCTCAACCAACACAAATATACAAAAATCACCCGAATACCCATACACACACACCTCACTCGACACCCAACACCCTCTGAAGTAAGACAAGACACACAGAAGACTATTCATCCCTGAACATTTCCACATGAAAATCGCTTAAAGGTTTCAGATCGTGAACACCTGGGCGGGCGTAAGAGATATCTCACAAGCCGACACAGACACACAGCGAAGGTGGGCGGGATTGATGGATGGAAAGCTTGGAGGGTCAACAGAAGTATTACTATTTTGATTTATTGTTGATGTTTCTATTTTTTTATTGTTGTTGTATGGTTATAATTCATTGTCTTGGCCATCACTGTTATATTGTCTTAATGCCATTCGCTCCTGTCAATCATTGTTATTATTACTACATTCCTCTCTCCCTCTTCCAGTTTCCACTTCTCATTTTTTGTTCTTTTTAATTTCCTCTCCCTCCCTTTCCTGGGTTCCGTTTTCTTCTCTTTTCCCTCTGTATATCTCTTCTATTTTCCTCACTATGTCCTTTAGTTTCCATTTTCATTTCCTCCTTTTCGCTCATTTACTCTCTCTCCCTTCTCTCCCTTTCGATATTTCGTCTCATTCTCTATTTTCTTTGGTTCTCCTTCCTCTTTTACACTATCTCTTATTTCTTCGTTTCTATTTTTCATTTTCTCCCTTTCGCTAGTTTCCTCCCTCTTCCTTCTCTCTACTTCTACCCATTACTTTTTCCCTTTCTTAATTTCTACATTAACAATTTTTCGCTTCCTCCCTTTCCTCTCTCCCCTCTCTCTAGTTCTACCTATTTCTTTTACCATTTCTCTCTTAATTCTATTTTCCCTTTCTCCCTTTCGCTAGTTTCCTCTCTCTCCCTTCTCTCTAGTTCTACCTTCCTCTTTTCCCCATTCTTTATTTCTACATTTATATTTTTCACTTTCTCCCTTTCGCTAGTTACCTCTCTCTCCCTTCTCTCTGGTTCTACCTATCACTTCTTCCCTTTCTTTATTTCTACCTTTCTATTTTTCCCCCTCTCCCTTCTCTCTGGCTCCACCTTCCTCTTTTTCCCTATTCCTTATTTCTACATTTCTATTTCCCCTTTCTCCCTTCTGCTAGTTTCCTCTCTCTCCCTTCTCTCTGATTCTACCTATCTCTTCTTCCCTTTCTTTATTTCTACTTTTCTATTTCCCCCCTCTCTCTGGTTCCACCTTCCTCTTTTCTATTTCCCCTTTCTCTCTTTCGCTAATTCCCTCTCTCTCCCTTCTCTCTGGTTCTAGTTCTGAAATTCAAGGAATGACATCGAATTTCTGTTGTGGCAAGATTTGCTTTCGCTCTGTGAGAATGCATTTTCAGGCGTCAGATATAATTTCTCAGCTTGACCTACATTCACTTCTTCAATTTCGTTACGGATGCTTCCTTTTATCTTTATTATGTTTGAATTATTTTTGTATTTTTCGTTTAATTATGATATTCATATATGGTAGAAAAACCCTCCATGTACAAACTAGAATTATTTTTGCGAAATCCTTTACAGATGCTTCAATTTCCTCTGATTATGTTTGATTTGCTATTGAGGCTTATATATCATACATACATAGAAACACACACACACACACATTATATACATACATACATATATATATATATATATATATATATATATATATATATATATATATATATATATATATATATATATATATATATACATATATATATATATATATATATATATATATATATATATATATATATATATATATATATATATATATTGGCATATACATAAATATATACATATGCATATATATACATTTGTATATACATACATATACATACATATACATATATATATACATTTGTGTATGTATATATATATATATATATATATATATATATATATATATATATATGTATATATATATGTATATATATGTATGTGTATATATGAATGTATATATATGTATGTTTATATATATATATATATATAATATATATATATATATATATATATATATATATATGTATATATGTATACCTATCTATCTATCTATCTATATGTGTGTGTGTGTGTGTGTGTGTGTGTGTGTGTGTGTGTGTGTGTGTGTGTGTGTGTGTGTGTGTGTGTGTGTGTGTGTGTGTGTGTGTGTGTGTGTGTGTGTGTGTGTGTGTGTGTACATATATATGTATATGTATATATGTATGTATTTATGTATGTATATATATATTTATAAATATATATATATATATATATATATATATATATATATATATATATATATATATATATATATATATATGTATATATAAACATACACACACACACACACACACACACACACACACACACACACACACACACACACACACACACATATATATATATATATATATATATATATATATATATATATATATATATATATATATATATATATATATATATGTTTACACACATACATAGATATATATACACAGTATATACATATAAACACATACACACACGCACACATACACACACACACTCACACACATATACATATTATTCCTTTTGTCATTCATTTATTCTTGAAGGGGAAGGAAATTCTTTGAACATTGTTCCCTAATAATCCTAATAACTTTTCTGTTACAGAGCTTCCCTATCCTATTAATGAAGCTGGTAATGTCAATGTAATTATGTTCTTAATGATCGATCACGTCATCATAATATTGTTGAATATGATGTATAACGATCTTTTTTTATTAATGAATACAGATGTTAATAAGTGTTAATGCTATTGTTAATTGTACTAGCAGTAGAAGTAATATTAACAATAATTTTCCTTTTTGATGTTGTTTGAATGAAAATATTAGTGATGCTTGTAATATGGATAGTGATGATGATGATGAGGAGTAGGAGAATAGAAAATGAAAATGATACCGATCACAGGGATAATGACAATTATAATAATAATGATAATGATAATAAAGATTGTTATAATAAGTAAGATATTAATGATAATAATTATAATAAAAATGATAATAGCAATAATACTAATTATCATTGTTGTAGTCATTATAATAAAACAATAATGTATAGTAATAATGATAATGATAATGAATAATAATGATGATAATGGTAACACTACTACTACTACTAATAATAATAATGACAGTAAGAAATACAGCAACAACAACAATAATAATAATACTGACAGTACTACTACTATTGATGATGATAAGAATAAAATTATGATGACAATGCCAATGCCAATGATAATGAAAATGTAAATAATGATGATGATGATGATGATGACAATAATAACAATAACAAATGATAGTAATAATTATAACAATAAAAGTGATAATAGAACTATAATAGTGATAACAAAACAACAGTAATAGTAATAACAATAATAATCATAATGAAGATGATAATGAAACGATGATGATTAAGAAAATGAACGAGAATAAGTCAATGAAAAGGGAGAAAATAAGAAAACGAAACTTTACTGTCACGCCATAGTGTAATTGAACGTTTGAGTCAACAATACATATAAACATAAACAAGGTCCGGGTTTTAATTCAATTCAAAGATACACGATCAACATCAACAATATTTCCTTTCTCATGATCTTGCAAATTTCTAAGATCACATTCATCATGATTCCTCTAAGTCCACATTCATCATGATTCCTCTAAGTCCACATTCATCATAATTCCTCACCTTACTGAATCCAAAGACTCTTCAAGACTTTATTAAGAATTTCCTCAAATGCAAAGATACAGACTTTTAAGACCTTAAAAAATGCACAGACATTCAGGGAAATTCAAGACCGCTACGTACCTTAAGAAAGTAAAAGACAAACAGACGAAAACGTAAAAAAAAAAATTAAAAAAATAAAAATAAAAAATAAAATATATATATATATATATATATATATATATATATATATATATATATATATATATATATATATATATATATATATATATATATATATATATATATATATATATATATAGATATATATATATATATATATACAACATACAAGACACAGACTAGCAACAAGCACCCCACTACAGACTGTATCAAAATGATAGCACACCCGAGACAAGGAATGATAACGACCTTATCTCTCTTTCCCTTGATGGGTTTATGATGATAATAAGGCTGCGATTTGGTGATATATTTCGGTGCTGCTTGAATTAAAAGAAAATGATGGGAAGAAAAGGTTTAGTTCGGAGAGCCTTTTCGACATTTTAGAAGGTTGATAAAAATTGTATGTCTATATCTATTTATCTACCTACGTGTCTATCTGTATATCTGTTTGTTTATCTATCTATGCGTCTATATATTTTTTTTTCTGTTTGTCTGTTGATCTATCAGTCTATTCATCCGTCTATCTATCTGTCAGTCTATCTGTATATACATTCGTCTGTCTATCCGTCCATCCATCCATCTATCCATCTATGCATCTATCAAACTATATCTCTATCTGCCTTTTTGACTATCTATCTATCTATTAATCGATCTTTATAATTACCTATCTATATGATTTAATTGATTCACATATATATTTTAATCAAATGGTCAATCTATCTCTC
>NC_091571.1:31648449-31653449 GCF_042767895.1 Penaeus vannamei | reverse complement strand
GAAGACAAATCGGAGAAAACCAAGTGAGAAAAGAAAACGAAAATGCAAAAAACAGACAAAGGGATATATAACAAAGAAGGAATTGAGAGAGAGTGCGAGTAGAAACGAGAGAACAAATGAACAAACGAAGAAAAGAAAAGAGACAAAAGAACACAAACGCAGAGAGATAGTGGGAGATAACGACGTGTAAAAGAAGGAGAGATAGAGAAAAACAGAGTGATTACAAGCTAGAAAAGACGATAAATAAACAGACAAAGGTCGTATACATAATGCAACAAAAGAGAAGACAAAACATAATAAAAAATACAAGAAGGAATTATAAAGGAAAAAAATAATATGACAAATATGACGAACGCATAGAAACAAACAAACAAAAGAAAACAAAGAAAAAAATCAACAACAAAAAACAACAACAACAACAAAAGAGAGGTGAATGACCTGAGACGTCTAAGCGTGATGGCGACCTGACCTTCTACCATGACGATTAGCCTCAAGAAGACGAGATAAAAGCCTTTCTTGCAGGTCCGCCCGCGCCTTTGTGATTTATGGGCGTGTTTAAGGCGATTCGTTATCCCGGACATCGCTCGGTAGATTAAACTGTTTTTGTTTTCATTTGTCTACCTCTCACTCTGGCCATCCCTGCCTCCTATCTCTATCTCTATCTGTCTGTCTCCCCTCTCTCTTCCTTTCTCTCCTTCCCGTTCTTTTTGTCTCGCCTCTCTCTTTTTCTCTCCTCCCTCCTTCTCATTCTCTCTCTCTCTCTCCCTTTCTTTCTTTCCTTCTCTCTTTCTTTTTCTTCCTCTCCCCCCCGTTTTCTCTCTCTCTCCTCCCTCCTTCTCTCTCTTTGTCTCCCTCTCTCTCTCTCTCTTCCTCTCCCTCTCTCTCTCTCTCTCTCTCTCTCTCTCTCTCTCTCTATATATATATATATATATATATATATATATATATATATATATATATATATATATATATATATAATATTTATACGCATGTCAAACAGGCATATAAACACATGAATACATATGTACGTGTTTTTGTGCGAACACCCATAATATGCACAGACACAGACCACCTGTCCCATGGCAAATGTGAGTGAGCGCAGTGAGAGCGAGCGCCGTAGCCATGACCGTCAACAGACCGGCATCATACAACTTAAACAAGGAAGCGAGGTCATCGGCGCAGGTCAGCGTCAGAGAGAGCGACCTTTGGTATTTGAAAGAAACTATATAACTGACGTCCCTTGGAAATACGCTGCGTGGTGGTGAATGAACGCGAGTATGTGGGATGGCCACTCTTGATAATGATAAAGTTGCAGTATGGTTCGCATACACACACACATGCACGTACACACGAGCGCACATACACACACTAAAAATGTATATGTATTGATATATACATATTTTTTTCATCTTCGTATCTGTGGGAACTTGCCAGTAAGTCATTAACTTTCTTTTTAATGAATCTTCCTTCTCTTTTACTAGTTTGGGGAACATAAAACAATAAAGAATCTAATTAAAAAAAGCTACTTATACTTCAAATGTTTTTCTTTGGCTATGAAATACAATAATTAATTGAGATAATTCACGTACCCTTTTCCCTTCCCTTCCCCTTCCCCTTCTCCTAAATCCCAAAGAACTCTCCCGAATTACATCAATAAAAGATCGCCTTCAATCACAAATAATACAAGCTACAGAGGATTGATAAGAGCGGGTTTTCGCACAAAAATAAGGAGCCGATGAAAGGAATCCCTTCCGCCATGACAAAGACTAATGGACATCACTTTTGGAAATCGTTTTATTTCGCTCATTTGCTTTTCTTTGGGACGCCGCGAACCTGCCCCGCGAAGGAGAGGTTTCCATTCATCGCTGAGATAAACTATCGGGAGAGGCTTCCGTGGCCGAGAAATGTGTCGCTCGGTGCTGGAAACATCATCTGTTTTTTAAGCGGATTATCATATTTTTCTCTTCGTGCAGGGGAATGTGGGGGGGGGGTATTTATTAAGGTTCATTTTTATTTTTTTTTCATTGCAAATAAGAACAGATAAATACATTTTTCAACTCGTAAGATTATCTTTGCACACTTTCAGATTATTTCTCGGAAAATCTTTAAAATCATAGTTCTCAGCTCTGGTTGTTTCATGAAAATCAAATTATCATCTCAAATATCACAAAATGATTATCTCTCTCCCTTTATTTGTTCATCAGCATTATCGGGAACGTCTCCCCTTATCAGCACTATCCTGGGACAACCCTTTCCCCCTTTTACACAAACAAGCATCAAAGCTTCGTGAATTATCATATATCACGCCACTTCAAGGCCGTCCGTGCTGGCGCTTCCCCTTTGATTCTCCGCGGCAAAAATTTTCCCTCGGAGTCCTTTGGGGCGAGTATCGAATGCACGCAGAAGGGGGAGCGATATTTTGGGTTCCCTAGTTCATTCTGTTCTTTCTCTTTCTTTCTATGTCTCTATCATCTTCGCGACTCTCTCCTCTCTGTCTATCATCTCTCTCTCTCCTCTTTGTCTGTCTGTCTGTCTGTCTGTCTGTCTGTCTGTCTGCCTGTCTCTTGCTCTCCCTCCCTCCTTCTCTCTCTCTCTCCCTCTCTATTTATGTCTCTCTGCCCCCCCTTTATTTTTTCTCGCTGTCTCTTTGTCGCTCCGCCTCTTTCTTTATGACGATTTTTTTTATGTACTGCTTATATTCTAGATTCAGTAATTATTCCAGGATTTTCACGATGCTACTCTACATGAGTATGTTTGTTTACATAATGACTACAAAATTATACATATTTCGACAAATAAACACAAAATTTCCTCTATAAACCTGAAACTACATGATGGTATGCATTATGAGCCTCTATTACGTGGTATAACTTTAAAACGCAGATCATATTTAGAAACCGTGACAATAACATCAATCACGTCAATACAATAAAACTTATTAAATGACTCATAATATCTTCAATATTTCCCTCGCTCTTGCTATTTATATTTGGAATATATGTTGGTAATCGTATGCGAAAAATCCTATAATAAGATAAAATAACCCTGATGTCAAGTCAAGAAGAAGAAGAAGAAAAAGAAAACGAAGAAAGATTAAGTGAATAAAATTATATATATACATATATTTTGTGTGTATGTATGTGTATGTGTATGTGTATGTGTATGTGTATGTGTATGTGTATGTGTGTGTGTGAGTGTGAGTGTGAGTGTGAGTGTGAGCGTGAGTGTGTGCGTGTGTTTATTGCAAGATTTTACAATTTTCTTGATTGCAGGATCGACAAAGACTGTGTGGTCTGTATGGTCTGTCAGTAAGGACCTCGTGTTCTATGGTTCTCTATTGTAACAAGAACAATAGCAATGACTTTTCGACGATGGAATATGTGATGGAATGACAGGTATGTGTGGTATGAATGGGTAGATGCTCTCCTTTTGTTGTATTCCATCTTTCAATGGGAATAAATTTTAAACATTGCTAAAGGGAAATATATTGCAAGAAGAAAAAGGCAATAATGTTAGTAATGGCAATAATAGCGGTACATTTAGCAATGATGATTATGACGATGATAACAAAATATAATAATGAAACAGCTACTTCTACAGCTATTACTACTCCTACAAATGATAAGGATGAATATCACAATTATAACAATAGCCATACTAAAGGTGATAGTAATAATGATAACGATGGTAATAAAAATAACAATAATTATACATAATGCTATTAATGAGAATACGGATATGATAATACTGATAACACTAATGATAATGACAATGCTAATGGTACCCATGATTGTAATGATAATATCAATAATAGAAGTAGTAGTAATATACTCTCAGAAAGCGCATACCTCTGCCAAGGCATTAGGGTCACTGATGCAATAAAAATATGCACACTTGAAGCGTTGCATCAAAATAACCTTTTTCTCAAGTACACTGGTACCTTCCTTAAACGTAAGCTTGGCGGAAGTAATAAAGGTGACGATAATGATAATAGATGTAACTATGCAACCATTTAATCAAAATCCTGAATCCGGATTACGTTTCGGATCACCACCAAAATTGAAGTTAGGCTAAGGCACACCTCTGGTAAAAGATTCATCGATATGTTCTTAACTTTTTGAGGTATCCTGCTAACCAACGCACAAACAAACAAACCAACACTAACAAAAACATAACCTTGGCGGAGGCAATGATAATGATAACAATACTAATACTAATATAATAACAATGACGATAACGGCAATACAAATAATAATAACAGCAACAACAAAAGTAATAGCTACAATAATCATAACGATAATAATAACAGCTATAATATTGCGATGATATCTTTCATTACACCTTATCCTCACCGAATCATGCGATGTTTAAACAGAGCACGTTAATGGGTTGTTGCGTAACTACCGAAACTAGGGGCTGGATTAGCTTAACTATAAGCTAACTAGCATAACTAGTGGCCGGAAATTACCAAAACAATTACAAAGCTGCAACGGCCTTGTTACTCGCTGTTGCTTCGGTAGTTCCAATCCTGCGATCGCAACATTAATAATGATGATGATGATGATGATTAGGATAATGATGATGCTGATGCTGATTATTATGGTGGTGATAGTGGTGGTGGTGATGATGGTAATGACGTTGATGATAATGGTGATGATAGTTGCAACAATGATGATGAAAGCGATAGCAATGATAATGATTAAAAGTATGATAAAAACGATGATAATTATAATGAGAGATAAAAGGAATAATAAAGATATGATAGTAATGTTCTAATGATACTAATAGCATTGGCAATAAAACCATGATAGGCAAATGAATAATACGAAAAAAAAAATGTACTTCTTTAACCCAACTTCCCAACTTTCTCCAAAACCACACGACAAAAAAAAGCCATTTAATTAAACATCACTACAACGAAAAAAAAAATCTGGTCTCATTTCGAAATTTCTCTCGAACGGCAAACGACACTTCGAGACCGACACGCCACCTCGACGCAT
>NC_091571.1:31638449-31643449 GCF_042767895.1 Penaeus vannamei | reverse complement strand
GTTACGTTCTCTCTTGTTTTCTTGTTCAAATGGGGAACACTGTATGGGTGGATATACATCTTTTTTCGTAAATAAAAGGGAAGGGGAAAGGTAGGAGGGAAAGGGGGTGAAAGAAAGGAGAGGAGAAAGCAAGAAGAGGAGCATGGATGAAGGAAGTATGATAGAGATCAGAGATAAGCAGGGAGTGTGTTTTGTATATGCATGAGTGTATGGGAGAGAGAGAGAGAGAGAGAGAGAGAGAGAGAGAGAAAGAGAAAGAGAGAGAGAGAGAGAGAGAGAGTGAGTGAGTTACGAGCCACCGGTAAAACAAGATATATGAAAAGTATCAAAACAAGCACCTCACAAAAAAACACACAGAGACGGACAGGTAACTATACCAAAACAAACACTCATAGACAAACATCACATGAACCACAGCAGTGATCGCACGTAAACCCAGCACCTTGTCGCCAACTGCGTATCAGCGCCCGAGACTCAAGGATTTAAATCAGTGGAGGTGAAGGATATTACTCTGTAAAGCACGGAGACATGGCGCTCGTAAATCACCTTTGCTCCTGACATCTTGCAGAGGAGATTGCACATTAACTTTATTCAGATTAGAGGGATCGTGGGAGGCTGGGGATGGCGCGTGGTGGGCAGGGGAGTGTGGTTTAATGGTAGCATGGTGGAGGGATGGGTGGTGACAGGGGGATCATGGTGGGGTCAGTGGAGGGTGATGGTGGGAGGTGGGGACTCAATGGTAGGATGGTGGAGAGCTGGGCGATGACAGGGTGTTCATGGTGAGGAAGTTGAGGGTGATGGTGGGGGAGGACTCAATAGTAGGATGGTAGAGGTGGGGGTTGTGGAGGGTAGGGTGATTCTTAGGGTGTGAGTGCCTCTGCGGTAGGGGAGGGAGGGAGAGAGAGAGAGAGAGAGAGAGAGAGAGAGAGAGAGAGAGAGAGAGAGAGAGAGAGAGAGAGAGAGAGAGAGAGAGAGAGAGAGAGAGAGAGAGAGAGAGAGAGAGAGAGAGAGAGAGAGAGAGAGAGAGAGAGAGAGAGAGAGAGGGTGAGTGAGTGAGAGAGAGAGAGCAGGTGAGTGAGACAGAGAGAGTGGGTGTGTGAGAGATAGAGTGGTAGGGGTAGTAGAGGGCAGAGTGATATGGGGGGCGGGGTCAATAAGGAGGGAGTGATGAGAGGGAGGGTTCCTGCGTGAGGAGGGATAGGGGGAAAGCAAACACCATGCAGGCTTGAAGAGTGAATGTTGATGAATTGCATGTCACGTGATTGTGTCTGCTTACACGATTATTAATCAGGACAAAAAACACTGCTTGTTAATAAAAGTTTTGTTAAAGTATGGCGTTGTTAAAACCACATACTGAAAATGTAATATATATATATATATATATATATATATATATATATATATATATATATATATATATATATATATATTGTAATACAAACGTAAGGAATTAGACTACCCTCATTCTATTAGCACATAATTAGCATAATTTTCCATAAAATGATAACCAACGTAGGGTCAGTATCTACGGCCAGCAAATCATCGATATACAAAAAGACTATAATGACCACCATAATTCACCGCATTTAGGGAGCAAACTAACCACAGGAATGTAGATCAGTTCAGGAGCAAAACCACCAACAGCCCCGTCAAGATCGTTACGCCGGACCAATTACTATTTCAGCGCACCTGCAGTATGTTGCCCTAACGAATCTGCAGGCCGCCTCGCCCACCTCTGCTTGGGAGCCTGCAGAGACTGCATTACCCAGTCATACCTCCGCCTGAAGGCACGGGCTCCACAATATCTCAGGAGGCACAAAAGAACCAGGACTTATGTAATTGCTCTTTGCCATAACTGATATCCAGTTTGTTGGCAGCTGACTCGCCCGTTTCGCTCTCCTTTGTGTGTCAGGAATATATACACATTTCGGGGCTCGCTGAAGTGTTCCTTTTTCACCTGGCGTTGTTGACTTTTCATTTCGTTAAAAAGAGGAAATATGCACAATGTGTTAGCACAATGTGTGTCTGTATGAGTAAAAGATAAAAGGAGATATTTTATCTTTCACGTATTTATCATCTTTGATATCTTTTTTTCTAGAAATCGTTACTCCCAATTCTTATATTTCATACCATATACATACAAATATACATCATTTTGCAATGTAAATAGAAAGCGCCTGCCAAATAGTTTTATCAGCAAAATAACCTCAAAGGCTAAACAGACTCTTTCGTAAAACCTTTTTCCACACGAACTTCAGCGTCGGAGGCAATCCATTACGACCAAAATGAAATTATCATTCACAGACGCTTTTAATTTCGCTCGTTAGCAGTTCTTAAGCCGGGCTGACGACTCGCCTCGCTCCCTCGGGCACGGCCTTTGTAGCAGCGATCGCGTCGCGTTTGCACTCGCCGACAGAGGCCGCCGGGGACTTGGCCGAGGGAGATCAGACGGCGGCGGGAATCACGCTGTACTTTCCCTCGGACCAGCGTTGCCCAAACGTTTTCCCTTTTGCACCCTTTGTTACCTTCTTGGGTCGTTACGTACCCCCTCCCCGTCCACCATGGATAAACAAACTGTTTTACAATGCAAATGATATACTAATTATGAAAAGACTGCATCGCAGGGGTGTTGGTCAATAAATTCTAATTTAATAAACGAATAAGAAAGATGATTCAATAACAAAATGCTTTAAAAATACACAACTAAATGTTTGTTCACGTACCTTTATGATCTATGTTGCGGACCCCCATTTGGACAACAAGATGCTGAAGCCATGGCGCTATTGCGGTTTTTGTCAACGTTTTTATCGTATTTATCATTTCTTTATCATGCATATATACATATATACATACATATATACGTAAATATTCACATATACATAAGTTATGCATATATATACATATATATATCCATACACGCGCGCGCGCGCACATGTGTGTGTTTGTGTATGTATGTATGTATGTATGTATGTATGTATGTATGTATATATATATACACACACGTTTATGGATGTGTATATATACATATATAAATATAAATATAGACCTATATATAAATATATATATATATACATAAACATTTACATACAAGTATCTATCTATCTATCTATATATCTATATCTATATCTATCTATCTATCTACCTATATATATATATATATATATATATATATATATATATATATATATATATGTGTGTGTGTGTGTGTGTGTGTGTGTGTGTGTATGTGTGTGTGTGTGTGTGTGTATAGACACACACAAACACACATATCCATGTATATACATATTACCATAATTTTATACGGATTTGAGATAGTTACGCCTTGTATACCGGCAAAGGTTGGCGATGTCGGCAACTCATTTAAATCGAACATTGGCGATTCTCTTCATGCCGCAAATCAGTCATTAACTATGTTCACAAATACAAGAGAATCATATTCCTCTCGCTACTGAAGGATAATACGCATCGTATGTAATATACCTTCAGGGCTTCTCATTATATGAATTAATTAACTCTATTCTACATCAGCAAATAGTAATATAATTAGCCTCGTAAAGGCCGAATTTCGGATGCCCTATTAATGCATCGGTGCCGCTTATTTCCTCCTACATCTTTTGGCTCAAAGCGGAAAATGTCCGTTCGCGTCTGGCACTGTGCGTCTGGCACTGCGAGTCTGGCACTGTGGCGTAACTCATTCGGGCCAGACGCGGGTCAACGTGTGAGGGTGAAATGTTTCTCGGATCGGAAGAAATATGGCGACTTCCATTCGTCTAAATGTTTTTTTTTTTTAACACCCAACTACCGCGTGATATATTGTATGTTTCGTTATATTGCGATTTATGATTTTAATCTTCTGAAGGTGTATGATTCCAGCCGTCTATCACATGTGAAACCTTTATTGAAAATCACCCTAGCATATAGATTTTTCCCTAACCAATAAACCATAACTGCGCCATCACTTACCCCTTCCCCCGCAGATTGTATTCACGTGTAACACGCTAACCGCGAAGACTTTGATATAGAAATACATACATAATACCTCTATATTCACATATAAATACACGAGAGCCAGTGTGTGATCACGATAGCAACTCAAATTGGAAAGGGTTGGACCCTAACGTTTCAGTAATGAAGCCTGACGTTGTACCATTTCCCTCTTAGTTCGGGCATTTAGGTCACAAGATAGCATAGGAACCACTGCAACATTCCCCATTATAAGCTCTTGCATACTGTATAATCGTGTTTGTCTAGTTTGCGTTTGTTGAAAGAATAAGGTTGTGCTATAAATTGGGTGATACTGAATGGCTGTTTGGGTGTTTGATAACAACTGCCCATTCGCCAATTTCATACTGGCAATAGCTCATTTGTTTATATTCATATTTCTTTAATGGCGGTATGAAACATAAAAATGCTGAATATGTGAAAATCTTTAATTATTAATCCCGACATAGATGATATAACGTCGGTCTCTATGTGACATTCATAACATGAAGTGAAAAAAAAAATGAAACGCTGAAAAAAACCAGTGAGCAGTAATAACAATAAAACAAATGTTTTACTGGAATTTGGGATAAAATCGTTCAAATTCCAATAGAAATTTTGTCCTTGACGCGAACAAAACATAAAAACACAGAAATGATATATACGCTCTTTAAGGAAATCATAAAAAGCCAGATAATTGCAAAGGATTCAGTGATAAAATTACAGGATAAAAAGGATGAAAAAATCGGAAAAAGAAAAAAAGGTGAGGAAAGAGAAAGAGTGTGTGTGAGAGAGAGGAAGAGAGGAGAGGGAGAGAGAGAGAGAGAGAGAGAGAGAGAGAGAGAGAGAGAGAGAGAGAGAGAGAGAGAGAGAGAGAGAGAGAGAGAGAAAGACAAAGAAACAAGGAGAAAGAAAGAGAGAGAGAGAGAGAGAGAGAGAGAGAGAGAGAGAGAGAGAGAGAGAGAGAGAGAGAAAGAGAGAGAGAGAGAGAGAAAGACAGGAGAGAGAGAGGGAGAGAG
>NC_091571.1:31628449-31630949 GCF_042767895.1 Penaeus vannamei | reverse complement strand
CTCTTTTCTCCTTGCCTGTCTCTCTCTTCCACTTTGTCTCCCTCTCCCTCTCTCTCTCTTTCTTTCTCTTCCCCCTATTCTCCCTCCCTCTCTCCCACTCCCCCTTCCCCTCCCTCTATCCTATTCCACCCCCCAATCTCTCTCTCTCTCTCTACTCTTCCCCTCCACTCTATCCCACTCCATCCTTCCCCACCTATCTCTCTCTCTCTCCTCCCTCTCCCCTCTCCTTTTCTCCCCTCCCCTTTGTCCTCTCTCCATCTCCCTTGTTTCCCCTCCCCGACCGACCCCGCTACAAGCCGTTTTCCTCCCCGCTACACCGATCACTTGTCGGCGTCACACCCCATTGTCCTTCTCTCTCTATCCTCTCCAACCAGCTTCTTTGTTCCTTTCATCTTCCTCTTCCTCTATTTATCCAGTTATCCCTCCCCCTTTTCGTCCTTTTTGTTTTCTTCTTTCCTCCCCGTCTATTTTTTTTTTCATTTTTTCCTCCTCCTATTCTCTTTATTTTCCGGCTGTCTATTCCTCCCTTGTCATCCGTCCATCTTCCATTTTCCCTTATTCATCCCTAATTTTCCTTCTACCTTCTTCCACACTCTCCCTCCACTTATCCTTTCCCTTCCCTTATTTTCTCTCCACCTTCCCCTCCATAAATTTCCCTCTACCTTCCCCTCCCTCATTCTCCAACCACTTTCCTCCCCCACATTTTCCTTCAACCTTCCCCTCCCTCACTCTCTTTCCAACTTCCCCTTCCTCATTCTCCCTCCATCTTCCCCTCCCTTATTCCCCCTCTTATCTTCCCCTCCCTCATTTCCCTTCTACCTTCCCCTCCCTCTTTTTCCAACCCCTTTCCTCTCCCTCATTTTCCTTCAACCTTCCCCTCCCTCACTCTCTTTCCAACTTCTCCTTCCTCCTTCTCTTTCCATCTCCCTCTCCCTCGTTCTCCCTCTTATCTTCCCCTCCCTCATTTCTCTTCTACGTTCCCCCTCCTTCATTTTCCAACACCTTTCCCTTTCCTCATTCCCCCTTTATCTTCACCTCCCCCATTCTCCTTCCACCTTCCTCTCCATTCCCTCATTCCCTCATTCCCATTCCCATTCCCATTCCCATTCCCATTCTCATTCTCATTCTCATTCTCATTCTCATTCTCATTCTCATTCTCATTCTCATTCTCATTCTCATTCTCATTCTCATTCTCATTCTCTTTCTCTTTCTCTTTCTCTTTCTCTCTCTCTCTCTCTCTCTCTCTCTCTCTCTCTCTCTCTCTCTCTCCTTCTCCTCCTCCTCCTCGTTCCGTCTCCTTGTCTCGCACACCGGACAGACAAACGTTTATTACTCGCGTCACTTCATTCGCCGCAGATGAACCAAAGGCCTTATCAAGATGAACAACAAAAGGAATAGCGATCCAATAACAACTTCTCTGCGGGGGAGGGAGGGAAGGGAGGAGGGAAGGAAGGATCGAGGGAAAGAGGGAGGGAGGGAGGGAAGGAGGGAGGGAGGAGGAGGAGGAGGGGGGGAGGGAAAAGGAGGAGGTGGGGGAAAAGGAGGG
The DNA here is from genome assembly GCF_042767895.1 of Penaeus vannamei. Taxonomy (NCBI): domain Eukaryota; kingdom Metazoa; phylum Arthropoda; class Malacostraca; order Decapoda; family Penaeidae; genus Penaeus; species Penaeus vannamei. Next base: position 31,629,403 of record NC_091571.1, on the reverse strand, counting down.
GGGGGAGTGGAGGGAGGAAATGGAGGGGGAAGAGGAAGAGGAAGGGGAGGGGGAGGGAAGGAAGGAGGGAGGAAGGGGATCATGAGGAGGAGAAGGGGGAAGGGAGAGGAGGAGGGGGTGAGGTGGAAGGAGGAAGAGGAGGAGGAGTTGGGGGAGGAAGAAGGGGAACTGGTGGGGAGGAGGAGGAGGAGGAGGAAGAGGAGGACGAGAAAGAGGAGTAGGAGAAGTAAAAGTAAGACTGAGAAGAGGATAAAGAAGAGGAAGAGGAGGAGACCGAGGACGAGAAGGCGAAAGGCTTAAGTAAAGTCGAAGGAGGAGGCACAAGAGTAAGGTCAAAGAAAAAACATAGGAAGACAGGAAAAAGAAGAAGCATTACAAACGAAAAGCCTAATAATAATAAGAAAAAGGAATAAGGGAAACGAGGCCGAGGGGAATGTTTGTCGCATCAGCTGGCCGTTTTAGTAACCCAGATCGCCTTTCCGCCTGGCTGGAGCTCTCGTGGGGAAGGAGGAAGGAAGGAAGGAAGGAAGGAAGGAAAATCTCTTTTTCTGTTTCTTCTTCCTCCTATTTTCCCCCTTCTCCTCCTCTGGCTGGAGTCTCATCCTTCTTCCCTCCCTTCCTTCCACTCCTCTGGCTGGAGCTCTCGTGGGGAAGGAGGAAGGAAGGAAGGGAGGAAGGAAAATCTCTTCTTCTGTTTCTTCTTCTTCCTCCTATTTTCCTCCCTCTCCTCCTCTGGCTGGAATCTCGTGGGGAAGGAGGAAGGAAGAAAGGAAGGAAGCTCTCTTCTATCTCTCCTTCTCCCCTCCCTTCCTCCCATTTCTTCCCCTTCTCCTCTTCTGGCTAGAACCAGAGGAGAAGAAGGAAGGGGAAGGAAGGAAGCAAGAGAGGAAGGAAGGAAAATCTCTTCTGTTTCTCCTTCTTCCCTCCCTTCTTCCCACTTTCCCCTTCTCCCCC
>NC_091571.1:31603449-31605949 GCF_042767895.1 Penaeus vannamei | reverse complement strand
TCGAGAAAAAAGTAAGGGATATGCAGTTTCATTATAATCACTGAAACCAACATTGATAAAGTTTATTAATATCGTCATCATTATCAGTATCATTACACTAGTTGAGGACAGTTTGACACAACTAATATGTTATTAATTATTATCATTGCCGTTATCATGATTATAGCGAATGCGATTGCAACAATAAAGATGATAATGATGGTAAAAATAATAATGAAGATACTAATGATAATGAAAATACTAATATTGATACTAATGATAATGATAATAACAACAACAATGATGATAATAATGATAATGAAAATGATTATAACAACAAAAATGATAATGATACTGATAATAATGCTAACGACAATAACAATAACGACAATTGTAATCATAATGGTATTACATGAACAAAAAGAAAAGGCGAAAAAAATGAGAACGAAGAAGACGTAGAGAAAGAAGGAATATATACAAACGAGAAACGCGGAAGGAGAGGAGAGAAAGAGAGAAAAGTAAAACGAAACTAAGGAAAAAGTTAATATATAAAACTCACGCCACTCCTTTCAGTTACAATTGGTAACTTGAAGAATGTGATATTAACCCTTTCTATATTTATCATTTTTTTCTTTCTTTTGACGCAGACGAGTTCGGACACTTTAGGAGACAAGGAGGAAGCTGGAGGCAAATAAACAAAATAAAATCTTGAATTCTCGTAAAAAAGAGAGAGAAAAAAAGATGAAAAAAAAGAAATCAATATTATTTTTTTTCTTTTGGAGCGGGGGGGGGGGAGAAGCAATGTTTGATAAACACATCAAACGAAAGGAAAATCAAAGGGAGGAAATCAGAAAGAAAGATAAAAAAGAAAGAATGAAAGAAAACAACACAGCAACCACTTAAATATTCTTCTCCCCTTCATAAATAAACATCATCAGAATAGAAGAATCAGTAAAAAAAAAGATTAAGATTAATAAAACGTTTGATCGGCCCGGAATCAAAACGTTTGAGTCTCAATCTCAATCAATTTCATCTCGCGGTGAAAATAATCGCGGCTCGAAATATCCATCTTATTTTCACCGTTGGCTTCTCTCCTCTGAACCAATATCCATCTTTTCTTTAGACAAAACAATTCGGGGGAAGCTTGGCTTTTCTTTCGCTTCAATCAGCAACATTTCTTTAAGCTTGGCGGTTTTAGCTATTTTTTCTTTACTGATTCTTATTTTCTTTTTCTTCTTCTTCTTCTTTCCTTTTGTTTTGAGTAAATTTTTCTTCTTTCCTTTTGTTTTGAGTTGTTTTCTAATTTCCTTTTTTTGTGTTTTTTTCTTCTTTTATCCTTCTCCATCCCTTCGTGTTATCATTCTCTCCTCTTCCTCTCCTTGTTCTTTTCTATATCTCTCCTCCTCTTTCTTCCTTCATTCGTCCGTTTTTTTTCTCTTTCTCTAATATCTATTTCTGATATGAATATCGCATTTTCCTCGAAGCAGTCACCTTTTTTTTCTCTTCTCGGCGGAAGTCTAAACTGTAAAGTTCAAAATTGCTTTCCAGCTGAATATCTAATGAGTATCATTTTCAAATTATGTAACTTGTAAGTTTTTTCTCGGAATTCAATTCAGTTTTATCTTCCTTTGTCTACGTATCTATTTGCTTGTTTATTATTATTATCATTTGTTTCATACTTCCCTGCCTTTGATGATAAAAACATAAATCTTTTTATAATGGGAATCCACATTTATGTAGAATTATAATCTCCTATAGTTTAGCTTTCTCTGAATCTGTTCATGATTTCCTATAAAACAGTATCAGTGAATATATAAAACAGAAAGAGTATCTTTTTATCTATGTATTTTCTGTATCTTTGTTGATTAATTTATCTGTATATCTATCAGTTAGATTTTTCCTATCTCTCTGTCTGTAGCTTTCTCACTCCTCTATATTCATCTATCTACCTGTCTGTCAGATATCTATACCTACATACATTTCTCTCTCTCTCTCTCTCTCTCTCTCTCTCTCTCTCTCTCTCTCTCTCTCTCTCTCTCTCTCTCTCTCTCTCTCTCTCTCTCTCTCTCTCACACACACACACACACACACACACACACACACGCACTCAAGCACGCACACACACACACACACACGCTCACACACACACATGCTCACACGCACGCACACACACACACGCACACGCACGCACACACACACACACACACACACACACACACACACACACACACACACACACACACACACACACACACACACACACACACACACATACACACACACACACACACACACACACACATACACACACACACACACACTATATATATATATATATATATATATATATATATATATATATATATATATATATATATATATATATATCCATATCCATATCCATATCCATATTGTATCTATATCTACACACACACACACATATGTATATGTATATATATATATATATATATATATATATATATATATATATATATATATATATACATATATACATATATAC
>NC_091571.1:31585949-31590949 GCF_042767895.1 Penaeus vannamei | reverse complement strand
CCTAAACGTATATGCCTCTATATCTATCCATGTAAACGTATATGCCTCTATATCTATCCACCTAAACGTATATGCCTCTATATCTATCCATGTAAACGTATATACCTTTATCTATCCACCTAAACGTATATGCCTCTATATCTATCCATCTAAACGTATATGCCTTTATCTATCCATCTAAACGTATAAGCCTCTATATCTATCCACCTAAACGTATATGCCTCTATATCTATCCACCTAAACGTATATGCCTCTATATCTATCCACCTAAACGTATATGCCTCTATATCTATCCACCTAAACGCATATGCCTCTATATCTATCCATCTAAACGTATATGCCTCTATATCTATCCATTTAAATGTATATGCCTCTATATCTATCCACCTAAACGTATATGCCTCTATATCTATCCATGTAAACGTATATACCTTTATCTATCCACCTAAACGTATATGCCTCTATATCTATCCATCTAAACGTACATAGCCTCTATATCTATCCATCTAAACGTATATGCCTTTATCTATCCATCTAAACGTATATGCCTCTATATCTATCCATCTAAACTTATATGCCTCTATATCTATCCATCTAAACGTATATGCCTCTATATCTATCCACCTAAACGTATATGCCTCTATATCTATCCATCTAAACGTATATGCCTTTATCTATCCATCTAAACGTATATGCCTCTATATCCATCCATCTAAACGTATATGCCTCTATATCTATCCATCTAAACGTATATGCCTCTATATCTATCCATCTAAACGTATATGCCTCTATATCTATCCACCTAAACGTATATGCCTCTATATCTATCCATCTAAACGTACATGCCTCTATATCTATCCATCTAAACGTACATGCCTCTATATCTATCCATCTAAACGTATATGCTCTATATCTATCCGTCTAAACGTATATGCCTCTATATCTATCCGTCTAAACGTACATGCCTCTATATCTATCCGTCTAAACGTATATGCCTCTATATCTATCCATCTAAACGTATATGTCTCTATACCTTAACTACCTATATATCTATCCATCTAAACGTATATGCCTCTATATCTATCCATCTAATCATGTCTGGCTCTACATCTATCCATCCAAACGTATATACCTCTATATCTTTCCATCTAAACGTATATACCTTTATCCATCCATCTAAACGTATAAGCCTCTATATCTATCCACCTAAACGTATATGCCTCTATATCTATCCACCTAAACGTATATGCCTCTATATCTATCCATCTAAACGTATATGCCTCTATATCTATCCATCCAAGCGTATATACCTCTATATCTATCCATTTAAACGTATATGCTTCTATATCTATCCATCCAAACGTATATACCTCTATATCTATCCATTTAAACGTATATGCTTCTATATCTATCCATCTAAACGTACATGCCTCTATATCTATCCATCTAAAGGTATATGCCTCTATATCTATCCATCTAAACGTACATGCCTCTATATCTATCCATCTAAACGTACATGCCTCTATATCTATCCACCTAAACGTATATGCCTTTATCCATCCATCTAAACGTATATGCCTCCATATCTATCCATTTATCTATCTATTTACATCTGCATGCATATGTAATAGATCGACGTCCCTATTCCCTTCCCCAAATTTGGAAACAGGAAAGTCAAGGGAGTTCCAACCCTACTAAAGTCACTTTAGTAGAGAAAAAAACAGTAAAACAATATGAATGAAAAAGGAAAAGGGAAACGAAATAAAATCGAACGTAATTAAAATAATAGGCAATGACCCTCCTTATAAGATGCAAAACTTTAATTATAAGACGCTCAGCCAATTATCATCCAATGAATCAACATCCTCTGATTATCCATATCTATCTGTTTACTCATCTCTATCCTTTTATTTATCTATCTATCTGTTGGCCTCTATTTTCTACCTGTCTCTCTCTATTTACCAATCCGTCTATCTATCTGTCTGCTCTATACTTATCTAAATATCCGTTATTCTGTCTCCTTATAGATTTATATATTCTATGTAATCATATATCTATCTTTTCTTTTATATATCTGTCTACCACTTTATCTATTTACTAATATAGGAACCTGTTTTTTAATTTATACATGTCTATCTATCTCTCTATCTATCTGCCTATCTATCTCTCTATCTTTTGGCCATCTGTCTATATTTCCAACCTTAACTACCTATATATCTATCCATCTAAACGTATATGCCTTTATATCTATCCATCTAAATGTATATGCCTTTATATCTATCCACCTGAACGTATATGCCTCTATATCTATCCATCTAAACGTATATGCCTCTATATCTATCCATCTGAACGTATATGCCTTTATCTATCCATCTAAACGTATATGCCTCTATATCTATCCATCTAAACGTATATGCCTCTATATCTATCCATCTAAACGTATATGCCTCTATATCTATCCATCTAAACGAATTTGCATTTATATCTATCTACCTAAACGTATATGCCTCTATATCTATCCATCTAAACGTATATGCCTCTATATCTATCCATCTAAACGTATATGCCTCTATATCTATCCATCTAAACGTATATGCCTCTATATCTATCCATCTAAACGTATATGCCTCTACATCTATCCATCTAAAAGTATTTGCCTTTATATCTATCCACCTAAACGTATATGCCTTTATATCTATCCATCTAAACGTATATGCCTCTATATCTATCCATCTAAACGTATATGCCTTTATCTATCCACCTAAACGTATATGCCTCTATATCTATCCATCTAAACGTACATAGCCTCTATGTCTATCCATCTAAACGTATATGCCTTTATCTATCCATCTAAACGTATAAGCCTCTATATCTATCCATCTAAACGTATAAGCCTCTATATCTATCCACCTAAACGTATATGCCTCTATATCTATCCACCTAAACGTATATGCCTCTATATCTATCCATCTAAACGTATATGCCTCTATATCTATCCATCTAAACGTATATGCCTCTATATCTATCCACCTAAACGTATATGCCTCTATATCTATCCATGTAAACGTATATGCCTCTATATCTATCCACCTAAACGTATATGCCTCTATATCTATCCATGTAAACGTATATACCTTTATCTATCCACCTAAACGTATATGCCTCTATATCTATCCATCTAACGTATATGCCTTTATCTATCCATCTAAACGTATAAGCCTCTATATCTATCCACCTAAACGTATATGCCTCTATATCTATCCACCTAAACGTATATGCCTCTATATCTATCCACCTAAACGTATATGCCTCTATATCTATCCACCTAAACGCATATGCCTCTATATCTATCCATCTAAACGTATATGCCTCTATATCTATCCATTTAAATGTATATGCCTCTATATCTATCCACCTAAACGTATATGCCTCTATATCTATCCATGTAAACGTATATACCTTTATCTATCCACCTAAACGTATATGCCTCTATATCTATCCATCTAAACGTACATAGCCTCTATATCTATCCATCTAAACGTATATGCCTTTATCTATCCATCTAAACGTATATGCCTCTATATCTATCCATCTAAACTTATATGCCTCTATATCTATCCATCTAAACGTATATGCCTCTATATCTATCCACCTAAACGTATATGCCTCTATATCTATCCATCTAAACGTATATGCCTTTATCTATCCATCTAAACGTATATGCCTCTATATCCATCCATCTAAACGTATATGCCTCTATATCTATCCATCTAAACGTATATGCCTCTATATCTATCCATCTAAACGTATATGCCTCTATATCTATCCACCTAAACGTATATGCCTCTATATCTATCCATCTAAACGTACATGCCTCTATATCTATCCATCTAAACGTACATGCCTCTATATCTATCCATCTAAACGTATATGCCTCTATATCTATCCGTCTAAACGTATATGCCTCTATATCTATCCGTCTAAACGTACATGCCTCTATATCTATCCGTCTAAACGTATATGCCTCTATATCTATCCATCTAAACGTATATGTCTCTATACCTTAACTACCTATATATCTATCCATCTAAACGTATATGCCTCTATATCTATCCATCTAATCATGTCTGGCTCTACATCTATCCATCCAAACGTATATACCTCTATATCTTTCCATCTAAACGTATATACCTTTATCCATCCATCTAAACGTATAAGCCTCTATATCTATCCACCTAAACGTATATGCCTCTATATCTATCCACCTAAACGTATATGCCTCTATATCTATCCATCTAAACGTATATGCCTCTATATCTATCCATCCAAGCGTATATACCTCTATATCTATCCATTTAAACGTATATGCTTCTATATCTATCCATCCAAACGTATATACCTCTATATCTATCCATTTAAACGTATATGCTTCTATATCTATCCATCTAAACGTACATGCCTCTATATCTATCCATCTAAAGGTATATGCCTCTATATCTATCCATCTAAACGTACATGCCTCTATATCTATCCATCTAAACGTACATGCCTCTATATCTATCCACCTAAACGTATATGCCTTTATCCATCCATCTAAACGTATATGCCTCCATATCTATCCATTTATCTATCTATTTACATCTGCATGCATATGTAATAGATCGACGTCCCTATTCCCTTCCCCAAATTTGGAAACAGGAAAGTCAAGGGAGTTCCAACCCTACTAAAGTCACTTGGTCGAGACTCATTATGGAAATAAGGGGGAAGTCGACCATAGAGCAAGCGAAAGGATGTCACGGTGGCGCCTCAACCATGGCGTTCATGCTTACGGGGGACCTTGAAGGAATAAGAGAAAGAAAGAAAGAAAGAAAAAAGGAAAGAAAGAAAGAAAGAAAACTTCATACAAATGGATTTCGTGTTCTTGCATACGTGAAACCTTGGGAAAAGATAGAGAAAGATAGTGAAAGGGGGAGACGGAGAGAGAGAAAGAGGGAGGGGTG
>NC_091571.1:31578449-31580949 GCF_042767895.1 Penaeus vannamei | reverse complement strand
GTGAATGCTTGTTCTGTTTGTTCGTTTGTGCATGAATGTTTTTGCAGTTGTTTTTAGAGCGCGTGAGTGATAGATAGGGCGAGAGAGAGAGAGAGAGAGAGAGAGAGAGAGAGAGAGAGAGAGAGAGAGAGAGAGAGAGAGAGAGAGAGAGAAAGAGAGAGAGAGTGAAAGACGGATATATATATATATATATATATATATATATATATATATATATATATATATATATATATATTACATATATATATAGATATATATATATATATATATATATATATATATATATATATATATATAGAGAGAGAGAGAGAGAGAGAGAGAGAGAGAGAGAGAGAGAGAGAGAGAGAGAGAGGAAGAGTAAGCGATAGAGAGAAAGAGAGAGCGAGAACCCTAATACAAAAAATGACACACACACAGCCACTGATATGAGCACTTTTTGAAGGAGAGAGAAAAACGAGAGCCAGAAAGATGGAGAATAAAGTGGGCGGGAGGGAATCCACTGAAAGGACACCAAAGAAGATTCATAAAACCCCCATTAGCAAATCCTGCTTGCGGCCTCCTACTTAAAAAGCAGAGGATTTGATTATCTACTCCCTAATGCTTTTCATGGCTAATATTTGTGTGTACGTGTGTGTGTGTGTGTGTGAAGGGAGGGGGGTGAGTGCGTGTGTGTGTTTGTGTGCTTGTGTGTTTGTGTGCTTGTGTGTGTGTGTTTGTGTGTGTGTGTGTGTGTGTGTGTGTGTGTGTGTGTGTGTGTGTGTGTGTGTGTGTGTGTGATAAAGGAGCGTACATAATGATAGAATATATATACACGAATAAAATCACACACATCCACCTGTACACGCACATGTACATGTACATGCACATAGACACACACATCCAAACACACACACACACACACACACACACATCCAAACACACACACACTATCACACACATCCAAACACACACACACACACACACACACATCCAAACACACACACACACACACACATCCAAACACACACACACACGCCACATATGTGCGAGTGCGCCCGCCGCCGAGACCGGAAGGGCGCTGCAGAAGGAAGTCAACAAAGCCTTCAACTCTCGCATTCCTCACGCCCTTCGCTTTCCCTCTCTCCCTCTCTCTCTCTCTCCCTCACGCCTTTCGCTTTCCCTCTCTCCCTCTCTCTCTCTCTCCCTCACGCCCTTCGCTTTCTCTCTCTCCCTCTCTCCCTCTCTCTCCTCTCTCCTCTCCTCTCGTCTCCCTGCAAGTGCTTCCAGAATTTTCCATCCCCGGGTTCCTTTCACGCGAGGCGAGGCGAGCAGACACTGTCGCTGTTGGACTTAGCGAAGCGGGGAGTAATCAGGGGAGCGGCGGCGACGTGACGAGTGTGGTCAAGGCGGCGCTGCGTACGGGGGGCGCCGCGCCGGAGGGGCCGGAGGTGGGGGCGCCGTAACGCACGCGCGGTGGGGGGGAGGGGGGGAAGGGAAGGAGGGGGGTTGGGGGGGATGGAATGGGTGGGTAGGTGGGGTTGGGGGGGATGGAATGGGTGGGTAGGTGGGTAGGTTGGGGGAGGGGGAGGGGTCGGAGTGGGGTTGGGTGGGGGGGATGGGATGGGTGGGTAGGTGGGGGGGTGGGGTGGGGTGAGGTCAGGGGCCGGGTCGTCTCTGTTTATGTACATCTATCCGTCTATCTATCTATCTATACATACACACACACACACACACAACACATATGTATAAGCAGACATATATTTATATACCTATCTACACATTTGCATATTTATGTACACATCTGAACACACACAGACACACACGCACGCACATGGGTCATTTAAGCTTCATGGTGGATAGAGCTGTTCCCTGAGGGGCTACCATGATGCTAAAGGATCTGCTATAAGGACCAGGCCCTTTGTGAAATGGAAAAAATGGGTTTTATATGCACCGTCAGCAACTCATTTTGTCTACAGGGAGTGGGAGAGGGAGGGGAAGGTAGAAAGAGAGGGAGAGAAGGAGAGAGAGAAGGAGAGAGAAGGAGGGAGAGCGAGGGAGAGAGGGAGGGAGGGAGAGAGGGAGGGAGAGCGAGAGGGAGGAGGAAGAGAGGAGAGAGGGAGGGAGAGAGGAGAGGGAGGAGAGGGAGGGAGAGGGAGAGGGAGAGGGAGAGAGGGAGAGGGAGAGGGAGAGGGAGAGGGAGAGGGAGAGGGAGAGAGAGAGAGGAGAGAGAGAGAGAGAGAGAGAGAGAGAGAGAGAGAGAGAGAGAGAGAGAGAGAGAGAGAGAGAGAGAGAGAGAGAGAGAGAGAGAGAGAGAAAGAAAGAAAGTAAAACGGAGAGAGAGAGATAGAAAGAAAGAAAAACAGAAAAACAGAAAGAAGAAAGAAAAAGAGAAAAAAGAAAGAGAGAATGAAAGAAAGAAAAAAAAGAAAAAAGAAAGAAAGAAAAGATAGAAAAAAAAACTTTTAGAAAAGAAAGAAAGAAAGAAAGAGAGAGAGAGCAAGAACGAGCGAGAGAGGCCATG
>NC_091571.1:31570949-31573449 GCF_042767895.1 Penaeus vannamei | reverse complement strand
TATATATATATATATATATATATATATATGTATGTATATATGTATGTATACATGTAAGTGTAAGTGTAAGTGTAAGTGTAAATGTAAGTGTGTGTAATTGTAATTGTAATTGTAATTGTGGGCGAATGTAATTGTAATTGTAATTGTAATTGTGGGCGAATGTAATTGTAAATTGTAATTGTAATTGTAAGTGTAAGTGTAAGTGTGTGTAAGTGTAAGTGTGTGTAATTGTAATTGTAAGTGTAAGTGTAAGTGTGTGTAATTGTAATTGTAATTGTAAGTGTAAGTGTGTGTAATTGTAATTGTAAGTGTAAGTGTAAGTGTGTGTAATTGTAATTGTAAGTGTAAGTGTAAGTGTAAGTGTAAGTGTAAGTGTGTGTAATTGTAATTGTAAGTGTAAGTGTAAGTGTGTGTGTAAGTATAAGTATAAGTATAAGTTTAATCGTAATTGTAATTGTAATTGTAATTGTAATTGTAATTGTAATTGTAATTGTAAGTGCAAGTGTAAGTGTAAATGTAAATGCAAATGTAAATGTATATAGATAGACAGATAGATAGATAGATAGATAGACTTATATATCTATCTACATATATACATATATATATATATATATATATATATATATATATATATATATATATATATATATAAATGCACACACATGAATATACATGCTGTATATGTTTTGAGTTAACATTCACACAAACAAATCCAGGAATGAAGAATAAAACAGAGAAATATTTTTTCCTACGAATCCAACGCACACAGTGTAATTCTGATGATGTTCTGAGGATAGGATTAAAGGCGAACGCACACACGCACGTTTTCCATCCCTGCATCGCCATTGGTTACCGTCCCTTTCCTGAGCTCTGATTGGCTCCCTAGAACGACGAGCTTCCGTGGCCGAGGAGAGGGTCACGTGACATTCCGTAAAAGCTTAATCTGGTCCGAAGGGGAGGCGCTGCAGGTGAAACTTCGGCGATAAAATATTGACCGGCAACTCAAGCCCTATGTTGACCTCTGCTCCCTGACCTATTTGCATAATAATAAGTGTGTATGGAAACGGGATACTCCGCGGTGGGTGGCTCCATAGGTCTCTCCTGGGATGAAGATTCTTGTTGCTATTTCAATTACATGGAAATGCGAAAGACGTACATGCACGGAGAAATAGACACGCGCACGCACACACACACACATATACATACACACACACACACACACACACACACACACACACACACACACACACACACACACACACACACACACACACACACACACACACAATCAATCAATCAAACAAACAACAATAAAAAAAAATCCAGACGTGAGCAAAAAAAATAAAAAATAAATAAATAAAAAAAAAAATAATAATAATAAATAAATAAATAAATACTCTATTACAAGACAATGGCAAAACAACAACAAAAACACCACCAGATTCCCATGCAGTGCCCCTTCGTTCATTTAGTCTTCTGCCACTCTTCCGATGCACGAGAAAACATTAGTGAACATATGCAGGTCTTCTCCTCGGCTTTATTGTGTTTGCATGACTTGATGGAGGTTGGCTTTCGTGGAGACAAAAATGTGAAAGTTCGTTCGATTCCAAACTTTGAGCGATCCACTTTCCTTTGACTGACTGGGCGATATTTCCGTTTAGTTTTAGAATCCGATGTGACATAAACCGAAGGCCTACGTATATCTTGGTAGAACGCATAGTATTGTATACCGTGCGTTTGATTTACGGAGTTAAGACACCAAATTCTTGAATTACCAAAACATTTCTTAAAGGAATGATTTACGTAGTAGGTCCGCGTAAAAACAATTTTTTTCATAGATTAATGAGGACTATAACCGATGATGTATCGTAATATGTCATCACGCATACATATATATCAATATCCCTCTATCTATCAATCAATCAGTCAGTCAAATCAGTTAATCAATCAATCAATCAATAAATCTATCTATCTCTATCGATCTAGAATAACCATTGTAAATCATGGAGTAATTTGTTTTGACTTTCTCTCTCGATCTATCTATCTGTCTGTCTGTCTCTCTGTCTGTATCTGTGTCTGTCTCTCTCTCATTCTCCCTGTTTCTCTCTCTAGATCTTTTTGGAAGATTCTTGTGATAAGTTAATATATAACCTCTCATTATGTGCAAAATCAACTCTAATTATCTATCAGACTTGGCATAATCTGTGCAAGTCTCCTCGTCCAGCTTGGTCTGTCACTTTTCCAAACAAGAAACCGATCTGTGCTGAGCCTTCACTTGGGTTCGAATTCACACTTAAATGGCTCCTGGTTTGACTCGAGAACTTGGATTTGCAGCATATTCTAATTATAATCATTCACATTATGATTATGATAATCAGTATCATAATCATTAGTCAAGTGTCGATGATTGAGTAGTGATGTCTCAACAACGGGAACGGGATGGGTGTTATTTTTTTAAAGTTAATGTAAATATCGCAAAGACGGATGTAGGTTTGCTTCT
>NC_091571.1:31543449-31545949 GCF_042767895.1 Penaeus vannamei | reverse complement strand
TAATATTTGATTTTGACTTCAATCCATGTTCTCCTCTTTTATCTTGGTTGTCCATTTGCCTTATCATTTCTTGTTTTCTTCTACGTCTCTTTTTTATCCACCTTCTAATTCTCCTTCGTTATTCTCAGTTATTCTTGTTCCTCAAAACTTAATTTCATTACTTTTACTTGCCTTTTTCTTATCATCTGTTACACTTCTTTGGTTCGATCTATCTCTTTTGTTCAATTTCTCTTTCATCGGCCTCGAAATAATTGTTTCGTCTCTTCTCTTCATCCACCTTCCTTTTTTCTTCTTCATTATCGTTCATCCGTAGCATTCATCTTCCATCTCTCCCTCGCCTTTGTCACTACACGCCAGCCATAAGTATTCTCGTTATTCAACCATTCATTTCATCCATTTTCCTTACCCTTTCGCCCTATTTCGCTCTCTACAGTTCCCCTTTCACCCGTCTGAACCATGTCCTTCCCTTTCCCTTTTCGCCATTATAGCCCCTATAGAGACAATGAACAGATTCGTGCATTAACCCATCTTTCTTTCATCCACTTTCATTCCCTGGTTCTTCAACCTCATCCACATACTAGTCCTTCACTGCCACTGACCATGAGATGGACCAAAAGCTAGCACTCAAGGTCCTCTAACCAATTCCCTTTCTTCTCCCGATTTCCTCTTTCAGCCTCATCTGCATCTCCTCATCCTTCTTATCCCCTATTCTTCCCTTTATCTCCCTACCCCCACCCCCAAGAGAGAGGCATCGCAAGTGCCACATCTCAGCAGCCTTCACCTCTCCTTCCGCTGGCACTACACTTAGGATGCTGGTCTGTCTCGGGGGCGGAAAAGTCCCGTTCTTTTTTGCATTTGCTCGCCATCTCCTTCCTCTTTATGCGTATCTCTCTGGGGGACCGAATTTAGGATTTCGTGGAAGCATAATTGGTACGTTTCCTCGTGGCGGGTGAGGGCGGGTGAGGGCGGGGGGGGGGACTAGATATACAAGGGTTGATTTTTTTTTCTCTCTGTCTTTAGTGTTTTAATAAATGTCTTTCTTTCTTTCTTTCTTTCTCTCTCTCTCTCTCTCTCTCTCTCTCTCTCTCTCTCTCTCTCTCTCTCTCTCTCTCTCTCTCTCTTTCTCTTTCTCTCTCTCCCTCTCTCCCCGCCCGCCCCCTTTTCTCTCTCTCTCTCGCTATCTGCCTCCTCTCTGTCTTTAGTGTCTTCATAAGTGATGTGTGTGTGTGTGTGTGTGTGTGTGTGTGTGTGTGTGTGTGTGTGTGTGTGTGTGTGTGTGTGTGTGTGTGTGTGTGTGTGTGTGTGTGTGTGTGTGTATCAATGTCTAGAGAGTGGTATCTTATGTTGGTGCATCTGTATATCTAATTATTTTTTACGCATTCTTCTACCTTGCCGTTCATCTGTTACATATCTATTTACCTCTATATCTACCAATCCGTCTACTTCCCTACCTTCCCTACCTCCATACCTGCCCATATACCAATATATAAAGCTAGCTATTTATTTGACAATGTCCAATTCACTTTCCACCGAAAGATACACAACGTCGAGAAAATTGTGTTTACAGAAAATGGCTATTAAGTTAACAATTGAGCATCATTTTTTTCTAATATGGTAGCATACAAAAATTAAAACCGCCACGCAAATTAAATTTCTGTTAACAATATCTTTTGAATTGTCATTCTACTTATGAAAAAAGAGAAAAAAATTACACTAAGATCAACTAATTTCATGATTTCTTCCTCTACTCAATACATCTGGACGCCATAACTTCAACCACCAAATTACCAATTTCAAAAGAGTACAATATTATGAGCAATTAGAGAACCGGATTCGCATGTTTGTATCTCGTTAACTGACCTACGATTCAGCCAATCGAATAATTTGTTTATTGAATGTTTGCATGTAGTCGTGCATGACTCTCTGTAGTTACATCACACAGGGTGTCAATATGCATGTAGTTTTATATGCATTTATGTACGTACGCGACCATCATATGACGGAGGTGGTCAGGCAGAGGTGATGCAAGGGCGGAATTCTGTTGTGAGGTCGTTTTCATGTCAAGTATCGTTATGAGGGAGTTACAGTTGAAATGAAGTTTCTGAAGTTGTGAGGATTGTTTTTTTTTTTTTTTTTTTTTTTAATTAAAAGGCGAAGGAAGGAGGACGTCTGGTTCATATTCTAGAAGTTTTGATGTGAAATTTCTACTTGTGTTCGTTTGCTGAGAATATCGCAATGAGTTCTGCAATATCACAAAAAACAAATGTGCTTGTGGGATGAACAGAGAGCGCTATATTTACAAGCAGAATGCAGTGCCGCGGAATTCGAAGGTAAAATGCAGTTTAATGAAATGCAGTGCGGTAATAAAAGTTTTAAAAACTCACACAGGCCATGTGCATGTTTGTAAAGGAATTTAGTTATTTGTACACAGGAGGGAAAAAAGAGGATATGAGAGCAAAAAAGAAGAGGATTTGTTGCCAAAGGCAGTGCAACATATACA
>NC_091571.1:31538449-31540949 GCF_042767895.1 Penaeus vannamei | reverse complement strand
GGAAGTCGGACACCGAGGGAATTCACGGCGTGGGAGTTCAAAGTGTGGAAGTCTGTTGCGAAATTTTGCTGCATCTTTTAAGGTGCAGTTTCGCTGCAGTTTGCACAAGCTGTTGTGAGAGTCTGCACAACGGAGTCGGCGAAATTCATACGCAAGCGATCTGTAGCAGATTACGGACGGAATAACAAGAGCAGATAAGACAAGATCATGAAACAAAAACCAGCAACGAGAACTCAGACGCCATAACCTCAAACCACCTCAACAGCCGATAATAACAACCATTACCTCAACTTGAGACCAAATACCTCCCAAGTCCCAAATCACATTCCCCTCGACTTTTATCTCTTCCCCCGAGACTATTGGTAAATAATCCCCGGGAGAGACAAAGGGTAAACACGTCATTCAAAGGACCCCATGACACTAAACCCGCCATGAAAGCCAGCCTCTCCGACAGCGATCGCACCGGACGATCGGCCCTCGAGAACCTGAGGGTCTTATAAACTAGTAGTTAATGCCTGCGCTCGTTTTATATATTCGACGCAGCGGCGCATATAAGTGGGGATCAGAGGACTCTTGAAAAGGAGGCATCGTGTATCTGTCATGAGGAAAGGCGCTTCGTGTATGTCATGAGGAAAGGCGCTTCGTGTATGTCATGAGGAATAGCTCCGTGTATCTGTTATTAGGAATGGCGCTTCGTGTATCTGTCATGAGGAATGGCGCTTCGTGTATCTGTCATGAGGAATGGCGCTTCGTGTATCTGTCATGAGGAATGGCGCTTCGTGTATCTGTCATGAGGAATGGCGCTTCGTGTATCTGTCATGAGGAATGGCGCTTCGTGTATCTGTCATGAGGAATGGCGCTTCGTGTATCTGTCATGAGGAAAGGCGCTTCGTGTATGTCATGAGGAAAGGTCCTTCGTGTATGTCATGAGGAATGGCGCTTCGTGTATCTGTCATGAGGAAAGGCGCTTCGTGTATGTCATGAGGAAAGGTCCTTCGTGTATGTCATGAGGAATGGCGCTTCGTGTATCTGTCATGAGGAATGGCGCTTCGTGTATCTGTCATGAGGAAAGGCGCTTCGTGTATGTCATGAGGAAAGGCGCTTCGTGTATGTCATGAGGAAAGGCGCTTCGTGTATGTCATGAGGAAAGGCGCTTCGTGTATGTCATGAGGAAAGGCGCTTCGTGTATGTCATGAGGAATAGCTCCGTGTATCTGTTATTAGGAATGGGGCTTCGTGTATCCCACGTCTGCCATGATGTTGTTTGGTTAATTACTCTAGAATAAAAGATAATAACATCAATAAACGACTAATTTCCTCATTGAAAAGGTAAACCTTTCCAGCTTTCTCCTCTTCACTTCCAATGAAACGAAGTTTGTGGATAAGCTAAGTGATGATGATGAAGATAGTCATAAAGATAAACGATAAAAAAATAAAACCAGTCCCTCTAAATGTCTCAGAATGCCAAATGATCAATCCCCTAAATCGTTCCCTCCAAGCCTCATCTTATTTTCCACATCGAAACGGCACCAATGGAACAAAACGAATAGAGGATAAGCTTAGGACACCGGCTTGGAGTTTCCTCGCGGGGACGGAAGGTGAAGGCGGACTGGCGTGAACAGTCTCATCAACCTTGCATTCCTATGGTGTACAATTTGCTCCTCGAGTGCTTACGGGTTTAGGAGGAGCGGGGGGGGGGGGGGAAAGGCGAAGGGGAGGGGTTGGAGGGCTAAGGAGAGAGAGAAGGGTAGGGTGGCGAAGGGGAGGGGGAAGGGAAGGACGAGAGGGAGGGGGAAGGGAGGGACGAGAAGGAGGGGGAAGAGAGGGACGAGAGGGGGGGAAAAGGGAGGGCGAGGGATAGGGGGAAGGGAGGGACGAGAGGAGGGGGGGGGCCAAGGGGAGGTGATGGAGGGCTAAGGAGAGAGAGAGGGGTAGGCTGGCGAAGGGGAGGGGGAAGGGAGGGACGAGAGGAGGGGGGCGAAGGGGAGGGGGGAGGGAGGGCTAAGGAGAGGGAGAGAGGGGGTGGCGAAGAGAAGGGTTAGGGGATGGACGAGAGGGAGGGGAAAAGGGAAGGCGAAGGATAGGGGAAGGGAGGGACGAGAAGGAGGGGGAAGGGAGGGACGAAAGGGGGGGGGGGGGGGAGGGACGAGAGGAGAGGGCGAAGGATAAGGAGAAGAGAGGGACGAGAGGGGGGGGGGCGAAGGGGAGGAATGAGGAAGATGGAATGAAAGGAAAAGGGGGAATAAAGTGAGGAAGGAGAGGAAAGGGGGAAGGATGGAAGGGGACGGGGAAGAAAGAAGGAATGAGAGGGGCAGGATGAGGAAGAGAAGAAGGAGGAAGAAATGGAGGAGTAGGAGCAGGTGGAAGGAGCGAGGAGGGAGGAGGAATAAAATAAAATAAAAGGAGGAAGGATAACGGTAAACAAGGAAGGAACAGCAGGAGGCGGAAGAAAGGATGAAGGGAAATTAACAAGAAAAAGCAGAAGTAAAAAGAAGAAAGAA
>NC_091571.1:31523449-31525949 GCF_042767895.1 Penaeus vannamei | reverse complement strand
TGAGTAAAACATCAAAAACATTATCAATGATAATAAAACAGTGATGAAATGATAACACTGATACCAATAATGATATTAATGACCTTGATGATAATAAAAATGAAAATAATAATGATGACAATAATAATGACGATTATGATGATAAAAATGATAGTGATTATAATATAACAATAATAATATGGCGACACTCAAAAGGATTATGAAAATAAGTCATTCATTAACGTCAGTTTTTTTACCATTTCATCCAAAAGAGTGCCAGGAAATATCAAATAGGTAATTGGCAGCAAAGAAAAAATAAATACGAAAGAAAAAGACTCGCTTGGACATAGCTTAATAACCGAATGACTCCGATATTGGCTTAAATACGTGATATTGGTACTTCCAGTAAACCAGAGAATATTTCCCTCGTTATCCATTTGTCACGAGAGTTATGTCAAGTTCGCCCCCACGTTGCGCTGCTCCAATCTCAGCCCTGTGGCATTAACCCTCTCCTCCTCTCGTACCCCAATACCCTCCCCTAGCCCTGCTCTCTCCTCCGTCCTCCCTCACCTATCCTTCCCCTCTCCCCTACTCTCTTCTCTATCCCTACCCTCTTTGTCCCACCCCCTCCCTCCCCATATCCCTGTCCCTTATGCATCTCTCCTCCTTCCCTTCCCTTCCCCTCCCTTTCCCTTCCCCTCTCTTGCTTCCCATCCCCGTCCCCTTCTCCTCCCCTCTTTCCCCCTCCCTTTACCCTTACTCTTCCCCTTCCCCTGCCCACCAGCGTTTCAATATGTAGGCTCTTGCATGATGAAATATGACCACTAATTGAAGCAGGATGTTCCTTCTCATTTGCATGAGGAATCGATTGCGTTAATGTGCATGTTTGTGGTGGGGGGTGGGGGGTAGGTAAGGATGGGGAAGGGGGAAGGAGGAAGGAAGGGAGAAGAGGGGAGAAAGGGGGAAGGAGGGGAGAAAGGGGGAGAAGGTGGAAGGAGGGGGGGAGGTGGAAGGAAGGGGGGAGGGTGGAAGGAGGCGAAGAAGGTGGAAGGAGGGGGAGAAGGTGGAAGGAGAGGGGAGACGAGGGGAGAAAGCGGTGTAGAAGGAGAAGGAGAGGGAGATGGAGAAGGTGAAGAATGTGATGGGGAAAGAAGGGGAGAAGGGCACGAAAGGGATGGGAGTAGGGAACAGGAGGGAGGAAAAGGAGGAATGAGGAGATTAAGGGGATGGAAGTCGGGTAAGGAGAGGGGGGGAGGGTAAAAGGAAGACAAGTTACGTCGAAAGAGTCTCGTCTAACATGCACTCACTATAGATAATTTCTATTCTTTTTCTCTCTCTCAAATTCATACTTTCTTTTCTTATCTTTTCATATCTTCCCTTTTCTTCGATTAAAAAAAAAAAAAAAAAAAAAAAAAAAAAAAAAAAAAAACTTTTACACAACTGAATAAACACAAATAATGCTTCGAACGCCCATACCGCACACAACCCTAGTCCAAATCCACACCCAAAATAACAAACCAATTAAACCCAACAAAGCCAGCCAATAGATAGAAAGGACCCCCCCCCCCCCGAGAGCCATCCTTCTCCCCAAACGCATAACCGCGTTTAAGATCCTTGAGAACCCATCGCGCCGAAGGGAATGGAGGCCGGACATCTCAATCCTTTGAACGCGACAGACATTTGCATCCCACGCCCATCCATATTCCTTATAAAATCACTCGGCCGACGGATAGATGGATAGACTTACAGGCGGACAGGGTGGATGGGTGGACGGCCGTGTAATCGAGCAGCGGGGCAGGGCGTCGCTATTGATCCCGTGATATCAAGGAAGGCTCGAGTTCCTTTGTGAATTATGCGGACACCGATTAGACGCCGGAAGCGTTCTGTTGTCCACTTGAAGTTATTTTTTTTTTATCACCTTTCTTTTTATTTATTTATTTATTTATTTTTTTTACTTCTTCTGTAAGTACATATTAACAATAGTAGTCCTTTGGGAATGAATGTTGATTCGTTTTTAATGCTTTTGCTGATATTGTAGTTATTTCTGATAGTCTTTGATAGTCTTTTGCGTATAAACTTAAGATTTTTCAGTCAAAATGCGAATATCCTTGGTCGATGCATTATTCTGATGGTCTAGATTTCTTTCGAATGAGCTTGGCTATATATCCGGTGCAGTGCGTGTTATTAGCCGTCGTGTGATGCAAACGACTCATATCAAACGCAGAATAAACATTTCCATTTCTTGAAAGATCAGCCACCGCATCACTCATTCCCAATCCTTGAAACATCTGCTATCGTATCACAAGCATATCCAAGTGCCTACACCGAGGGAAACAAAGGTCAGCCAATCCCTAAACACTGTCTAATCCCTCAGCCCTGGCCAATTCTTTAGCACTGGCCAATCCCTCAGCCCTGGCCAATTCTTTAGCACTGTCCAATCCCTCAGCCCTGCTCAGTTCTTTGGCAATGTCTAATCTCTCAGCCCTGGCCAATTCTTTAGCACTGGCCAATCCCTCAGCCC
>NC_091571.1:31498449-31508449 GCF_042767895.1 Penaeus vannamei | reverse complement strand
TGGTATTTATGGTTTGGCTGTGCAAACACTGAAGGCCAAAGAAAGACCTACAAAATTTAATAACCATCGTTTTAGTAAACTCAAACAACCGGTCTACGAGTCTTTAGTCTGCATTGCAACCACAGCCAATGCAGTCTCAGCTGAAGTTCGTAATCACCAGCGCTAACTAGCCACCAACCAGCACTTACCGAGCCTCCTTTGTAACTGCCTTTTCAGTCATCGTTACAGAGCCCAGCACCAAAATGAATGACGCAATCCTCAACGCAGTAATAATTCTGCAAAAATCGCGAACCACTTCAATGCGAACTCCTCTCAATAGATCCCACCCCATGCAATTAAACGGAACAGAAAAACAAGCAACAAACTAGGGAGAACCAGGAGCCTCTCAGGAGTGCAGTAAACACATCACAGGTAGTGGGGTTGTTTACTTTTAGATTCACATATTACGTAAAGCTTTATGGTTTGATTTCGAACTGAATGTGTTTATATGCATACGCTGTACATATGAGTGACTTTGATGTTTTCTTCAAGTGAATAGATGGCAAGATCCAGGTCTGAATCGAACTAGAAATGTCCAATAGTTTTTTTTATTATATCTATTTCACTATCTTTTTTTCTTCTTTTTTAGCTGTTGTTTAATTGTGTAATAAACAATTCTCTCTTCCCTTGAATGGAGTAACTATTTATAACAGCTCAGAGTCCCACTCGAAAATAAATCGTCTTAGGAACCGAGTAAAGTTGCGTTCATTAGGAAATACTTCGATTCAAGATTTTGGTCATTTGGGACATGCATCCCATCACAACTTGGCTGTGGGCGGAAAGGCATGATATATTCTGTTACTTCGTTAACACGCTTCTCCAATAATGATAATTTTTCAACATATATTCTTTGTGTTTTCTTACGAGAGACAACTCAACAGACTATTGAAAAAAGTGGTAGAAAAGGGATGTCGATGAAATTCCCTTTATCAATGTCCTGTAACTAAAAGACATAGAAGGCCCTTCAATGCACACGCATCTGCAAACATTAATGTATGGACACATGTGTATACCACCTACACTTATGAAAACACACACTCATGTATGTGGACGGTTAAGTGTATGTGCTGTTCGTTTATATGTGCGTATTTCTGTGTCTCTGAATGTTTATATCTATGTTATATCTACGTATGTATGCACATATATACCTACCTGTATGTTTTAACTGATGACAACATACAAGGAAAACAATCGCAAAAAATAGACATAAACATATCGCAGCGCGGTGGAGTGTTTACCCAAGGAAGCCCTAATTTTTGTCAGCGTATTAATTTGTTTGTCTATTTTCTCTGTTCCTCGCTCGCGCACCCTACTTTAAGACCCGACGTTGCAAGGATCTGCAGCAGCAAAGCACATCTCGGCGTATCCCCCTTCTGCAAGGCCGGTGCAAGGAACTGATTTGGCCGTTAGACACGAACACGCACGGATACACACATACACTATACGTACACATACGCAAATGGATATTACGCAGACACACATTCATTAAAGCGCGAATATTAGCATTTACATACACGTAAACCCACATGCACATATACAAACATCATCGTCAACATCATAAGTATTGTAACTATTCGTGTTAATGATGTTATCACTATTATTGTTGCCTTTGTTATTGTTGTTATTGCAGTCATCATTATCAACAATGATTGTTTACTTTCTTATTTGGAAGACTGCATAAAGAAGGAGACATTCACACATAGAGAAAAGAGGGAGAAGAAGAAAAGGGGAAAGGAAGGAGAGGCGATGGAGAGGGGTGAGGGGGAGAGGAGAGAGGGGGGGGCGCAGGTAAGGGCGGAGAAAAACAAGGGCGGGGGAGACTGAAGGGGAAGGAGAGAAAGAAGGAAGTGGAGGGAAAGTAGTAATGGTAGGGGAATATGTACATATACATACATAGTATATATGTATCGACATAAATACTGACACACTTAAACCTATGTGTATATGGACAGATAGGTAGATAGAAAAATACATACACAGATACAAAGATAGATAGATAGACAGACATAAATAAATTGATAGACAGATATAAAGACATAGACACATAAACATACAGATAGATTAATAGATTGAAGGAATGATGGAAAGGCAGAAACAAGAAATACAGAAAAGACAGAATGGCAGAAAGAAAGGAGAAAAGAAAAGATGGAAAATAGATGGACAAATAGATATATACATGTATGCGTTATTCATACTCTGCTTTCACCCCTCTGCCTCCTCAGTCCATCCCTTCCTTCCTCTCACTCTCTTTCCCTCTTTCCCTACCTCTCCGCTCCCCTCCCCTCCCCCTCTTTCTCTCCCTCTCGCTCTCCTCCTCTTTCTATCCCTCTCGCTCTCCCTCTCCGCTCCACTCCCATCTCTCTCTTCCTCTCACTCTCTTTCTCTCCCGCTCCCCTCCCCTCCCTCTCCACTCCCTCTTCGCTCCCCTTCCTTCCCTCTCGCTCTCCCTCTCTGGTCCCCTCCCTTCCCTCTCGCTCTCCCCTTCTTTCCCTCCCTCTCCGCTCCCCTCCACCTCTTTCCCCTCTTTCCCCCTGACATCAACAGCGAAGTAAGGGGAATCTGTCACACCGTCCCCGTTCGAAGGCAGAATGAGCGAATGCAGAAATGAGAACGGGGAGAAACAGAGGAACGACGATGAAAGAGGGAGCTGGGAATTGGCAGAGAGGAATGCGTAAGGAAAGAGAGGGAGAATGGTAGGTAGATTTGAGGTACATCTGTGTGGGTGTTTGTGAGACTGGGGGTGTGGATGTGTGGATGTTTGTTTGTTTGTGCTTGTGTGGTTGTTTGTGTTTGTTTGTGTGTGGATATATGTGTTTGTGTATGTGTGCGTGTGTGTATGTGTGTGTGTGTGTGTGTGTGTGTGTGTATGTGTGTTTGTGTATGTGTGCGTGCGTGCGTGTGTGCGTGCGTGCGTGTGTGTGTGCGTGTGTGTGTGTGTGTGTGTGTGTGTGTGTGTGTGTGTGTGTGTGTGTGTGTGTGTGTGTGCGTATGTGTGTGGGTGTGTGTGTGCGTGTGTGTGTTTGTATGCGTGTGTGTGTGTGGGTGTGCTTTTGTGTGCGTGTGTGTGCTTGTGTATGTGTGTGTATGTATGTGTTTGTGTGCGCGCGTGCGTGCGTGTGTGCGTTTATATCTGCATCTGTGCCTCAGTTCACACAGAGAGAAACTCAAAAGCAAAATATAAACCCAGTCGCTGCCGCAGACTGGGAACACGGCGCTCGACCAAACTTAAAGATCTAATAAAAGCTATGCCCAAGACCGAGATAAGAAAAACTAAAAGCCTAAGAAGAAGAAGAAGAAGAAAAATAACAACAACAGGAAAGATAAGAATGACTTGAGACGGAAAGTCAAAGGCAGGGCAAAGATGCGAAGAGGAGGAGGAGGGGGGAGGAGAGGAGGACAAAGAGATATGTAGCTAGATGGGCAAATATAGAGATAGGCAGATAGATCAACATAGATTGATATATTAGATAGATAGAGAAATAAAGAGAGAAGGAGAGAGGAAGAGAGAGAGAGAGAGAGAGAGAGAGAGAGAGAGAGAGAGAGAGAGAGAGAGAGAGAGAGAGAGAGAGAGAGAGAGAGAGAGAGAGAGAGGAAGGATAGATCGAGCAAGAGGGAGAGGATGAAGGAGAGAGAATGAAAGAGAGAGAGAGAAAGCGAAAACGAGAACAAGAGCGAGAATGAATGCATGAATGAATGAATGAATGAATGAATGGATGGATGGATGGATGGATGGATGGATGGATGGATGGATGGATGGATGAATTGACGGATGAATGAATGAATGAATGAATGAATGAACGAACGAACGAACGAACGAAAGAACGAACGAAAGAACGAACGAAAGAACGAACGAACGGACGAACGAGTGAGTGAGTGAGTGAGGACCCGGCCCCTAGTAAACAACCGGTGGGCGTATTTCCCCCACGTCTGATCCAGTTCTCCAACCTGCCTCGCCCCCCCCCCCTCAGGGACCGGGCAAATGTTTTGGTCTCCGAGGTGCTGGCCGGCGAAGGGCGGGCGGACGAGACAAAGCGAAGAGATGACAAGGAAGGGGGAGGAAAAGGAGGGAGAAAAGAAGTGAGGAGGGAGAAAAGAAGTGAGGAGGGAGAAAAGAAGTGAGGAGGGAGAAAAGAAGTGAGGAGGGAGAAAAGAAGTGAGGAGGGAGAGAGACGTGGAGGAGGAAGGGGAGAAGGAGGAAAAGGAGGGAGGAAAGAAGTGAAGAGGGAGAGAGACGTGGAGGAGGAGGAGAAGGAAAAGGGGGAGAGAGATGTGGAGGAGGAAGGGGAGAAGGAGGAAAAGGGGGAGAGAGATGTGGAGGAGGAAGGGGAGAAAGAGGGAGAGAGATGTGGAGGAAAAAGAGGGAGGAAAGAAGTGAGGAGGGAGAGAGACGTGGAGGAGGTAGTGGGGAGGGAGTGAGGCGTGGAGGAAGAGGAGGAGGACGAGGAAAAGAAGGGAGAATAGAAGTGAGGAGGGAGAGAGACGCGGAGGAAGAGGAGGAAAAGGGGGAGAGAGACGTAGAGGAGAAGGAAAAGGAAGGAGAAAAGAAGTGAGGAAGAAGAGGATTAGAGAGGAGGTGGAGGAGGAACAGGAGGACAAGAAGAAGAAAAAAGAGGAGGAGGAGGAGGAGGGAGAAGTGGAAACGGACAAAGAGACAACAAGGAAGGGGAGATGGAAATATCAAATGAGGGAGAGATTTGGAATGAGGGAAAACAAAAGATAAGGGCGAGAGGAGGAGAGAAGGATTAGAGGGTGGAGAGAGGGGGGGCGGGTAGTGCAGACGGTTGACACAAGGTGAAGTGACAGAGGAGGAAAGAAGGATGGAGGGAGGATTAAGGATATGAGGGAGGGGAGGAGGAGGAGGAGGAGGTGAAGGGGGATTGGCAAGAGGAGATGGAGGAGGTGGAGTAGGGATATGTGTAACAGAAGGAGGAGGAAGATAAGGAGGAGGAGGAAGAGGAGGACGAAGATGAGAAGGAAGATGAGGAAGGAGGAGGAGGAAGAAAATCAGGAGGAGGAGGAGGAAGAGGATGAGTAGGAGGACGAAGATTAGGAGAAGGAGGAAGAAGAAGAAAAAGAAAAAGAAGAGGAGGAGGAGAGAGAAGGAGAAGAAAAAGAAGAAGGGGAAGAGGAGGAGGAGAAGGGGCCAGAGGAGAGAGACATGAAGGATGATGATGAGGAGGAGGAGAAGGACATGGGCGTTTGTACCTTTGTCTACGTAGATGTAACAAAGAATGCCCCGTCTGTTACGCTGCCTGCCGTGAATCGTGGTGTCAGTGTTTTGTTGCAATTTTCATTCTAGCAACATTCATAAACAATGAGGATTTTATGCACACACACACCTATTCAAATACACCAACACCTACACACATACTTATCCATTCACACATACACACCTACCCACCTACCCACACACATACACACCTACGCACCCTCACACACACATACACACCTACCCACCTACCCACACACATACACACCTACGCACCCTCACACACACATACACACCTACCCACCCACCCACACATCCTTACCCACACACATACACGGACACGTATACGTACAAGCAAACATACACACACACACACACAACACAACACATCAAAACACACAACACAACACAAACACACACTTACGCCCGCCCGCATGGCACAAAGCGCATGAAACAGAGATTGTTGTCCAATTAACATAGTTCCCCCTTCCGTTTGGTACAAAAGCGTCCACGGCCCTTATCAGTAATTACAACATCCTCCATCTTCCCGTCACTGTTTCCCTGTTCCCGGATGTAACTTTGTCATGTTTTCGTCTCTCGGGTTTAGGCCTAGGTGAGGGGGGGGGGGGAGCCTTGCGGGGTGCTTATGTGATTTTTTGATGTGTGTGTATGGGATGTTGTTTTGTGATTGTGTGTGTGGGGTCGTTTGTGTGTTTGTGTATGTTTTTTGTGTTAGTTTTTTGAAAGGTGTGTATGTGTATGCTTTTTGGTATGCGTGTATGTGTTTTGTGTGTGTGTATGTGAGTTCGTTTTTGTAATTGTGTATGTTTTTTTTTTTTTTTTTTTTTTTTTTTTTTTTGTAATTGTGTGTTGGCTTTTTTCAAAGGTGAGTATGTGTGCTTTTTGTATGTGTATGTATTTCAGATTATTTTTTATGTGAATGTATATGTACGTTTATGTAGATATTTCTTGGCGTGTTTTTGTGCATGTGTGGGTTATGAACAACCAAACATATATATCTCTGTACATGTTTAAGTACGTGCCTGTCAGCCGAGGAGTATCAACCGATATATTCATATCTTTCTTCATTTGCTTTTCATATTTGCGTGTCTGTTATTGTGTGTGTATCTGTGTCTACATATATACGTGCTGTCTCTGTGTGTATGTGCGTACGTGTGTGCCGAGTGTTTGCAAGATTTTGAAATCCGACCGCACAGTTTCCGAGACAATGGCGGCCATGTCATCAAGTTCCTGTTTTTATTTTATTTTTTCCCGAGGTCTGAGTACGCATCTCCTTCGCTTAATTCTCTGCTCCTAGTGACTGCAGGACACAGAGACATGGTTTGTGACGAAGGATGGAACTTTTTTCAAGGTTTCGTGTTTCTTTTTTTTTGTTTGTTTTTTGTTTTCGTGTTTCTTTTTTTGTTTTGTTTTTTGTTTTTGTTTTTGTTTTGTCATGGTGCTGGATCGTCACATTGTTCTTTGATTTTCTGTTTTGTTATGCGCTCTGTCTTGAATTCCAAAGGAAAAGGAGAGAGGCACTTTATGGTTCATCTGTCTCTGCACATCTGTTTCTTTCCGTCTGTGTCCCTTTGTTTCTCTCTCTCTCTCTCTCTCTCTCTCTCTCTCTAGCTCTGCGTTCATCTCTCGCTCTCTTTCTTACTTTCTCTCTCTCTCTTTAATTTTCTCTTTCTCTTACTCTTTCTCTTTTTCTCTTTCTCCTTCTTTCTTTCCCTCTCTCTCTCTCTCTCGGCCTGTCCCCATCTCTCTCCCTCTCCCTCTCTCTGCCATACCATTAGCTTCCCTTGCCAAGATAAAAACAAATCTTTGTCGCGTCCAGAATATACATATATACATACTGTGCACGCACACACACACACACACACACATACACACACACACACACATACACACACACACACACACACACACACACACACACACACACACACACACACACACACACACACACACACACACACACACACACACATACACACACACACACACACATACACACACGCACACAGATATATACATACATATAAATATATATATATATATATATATATATATATATATATATATATATATATATATATATAGCTTCTCGAATAAAAATGTCTTAATCGCACTATATCTGCGCATGAAATAGGCAGAGACGAAAGAGAAAGAAAGAAAGAAGAAAGAGAGAGAGAGAGAGAGAGAGAGAGAGAGAGAGAGAGAGAGAGAGTGAGTGAGTGAGTGAGTGAGTGAGTGAGTGAGTGAGTGAGTGAGTGAGTGAGTGAGTGAGTGAGTGAGTGAGTGTGTGAGTGAGTGAGTGAGTGAGGGATAGAGAGAGGGAGGGAGAGAGAGAGAGAGAGAGAGAGAGAGAGAGAGAGAGAGAGAGAGAGAGAGAGAGAAGGGGACCAGAAGAGAAAGTAAGAAAGGCATTAAGTTTAAGAAAAAAGAGGTTACATAAAAGAAAAAAACAGATAATCAGATATCAAGAAATATACAATTCCCTCCAAACCCAAATAATAAACAATAACGCAATCCAATCCCCCTCTCTATATATAAATATCCCAAGAAGAGGCTCCAGGAACCTGCTTGCAAAATTTCCTTACATCGGCCAGCTTCATGTCCCTTACACATTTCCAAAACATTACCTCTTTTGGATGAGCCTCTGGACGACCTACGTATATGTTTGCTCAATTTTGTTAATACGGTTTTAATTTTATTCTCTCTCTTTTCTCTTTCTCTTTCTCCTCTTTTTCTTTCTCTCTTTCTCTCTCTCTCTCTCTCTCACTCTCTCTCTCTCTCACTTTTCTTATTCTCTCTTCTCTCACTCTCTCTCTTTCTCTTTCTTTCTCTCTCTCTCTTTTTACCTGATCCGGGAAAGGAGGAAGACATGGAAGAAGGAGAACGTAAAAGGAAATGAACAAGAAGGAATAGAAAAGGAAAGAGAAAAGAAAAAGGAAAATGGGAAAGAGAAGGAAAAGGAAAAGAAGAAAAGAAAATCTGATAAAAATGAGAATGGAGGGAAGATAAAAAAGCAAAGGAGAATAAAGAGATATGCAATAATTAAGAGATTTTATCAAGATTATTTAGACCTTTGGACATGCCGTTCTAATCATAATGGCGGTAATGATACTAATAGAAATAGTATTAGTAATCACAATCATAATAAAAGTAGTAGTTATTAAGATAATGACAATAGTTAATATATAATCATTGATAACAATCGTATTGATTTCGATAACGATATTAGGAAAATAATAATTATTAACTGGCATGAATTATTACAATAAAACAATGGAACTGCCTATTATGATAATAATCATCATTATTCATCTTTATCACTACTAGCATTATCATTATTGTCGATGCTGTTCACGGATATCTTTATTATTATCATTACTCTCATTATCATTTTCATCACCGTTGCTCCTATTCATTGTCATATATTATTGAAAGAAGATGTGCTATATAAATAAATTTGTTCTTGGATTCTGATCAAAAATATATATATTTTTGTTTTCCGCTTTATTTTTTGTAGAAGACTTTCCCTTCTTTTCTTTTTCGTTTTATGGTTTAATTTCATGTTTCTTTGTCCCCTGTTATCATAAAATTAACCTCCCTTTCTCCCTTTTTCTTTCTCTCTATCTATCCTTCTATCTGCCTGTCTGTCTGTCTATCGGTCTGTATCTCTCTCTCTCTCTCTCTGCCTGCCTGCCTGACAGTCTATCGGTTAATATCCGTCTATCTGTTTGCCTGCATGTCTGTCTATCGGTCTATATCTATCTATCTCTCTGCCTGTTTGCCTGCCCATCTATCTAACTCTCCACATATATACATACCTCCCCGAGCCCTCACCTCTGCAACTTTCTTACTTTCCCGACCTGTATATACAACCTGTACCCTTCCAACACTTACTCCACTACTTTCCCCTTCACCTCCACTTTCAAATCCCTTCTACCCTTTTATTTTCTCCTTCCTCGCTATCCTTATCACCATATCACCCCCCCCTTCCCCCTCCCACCCCCACCCCCGGCTCCCTCTTCTTCCCTCTGTCTAAGATTGATGAGAAAGTGAGTAAAATTTGATGATATGGGCCGCCATTAGTGACAAGGCCTCTCCCCCCCATCCCTTCCCCTCACCCCTACCCTCACCCACCCCCCCGGGAGTCGCTCGAGGAATCCTCCAGGTGTATTGATATCAAGAGATAAGCCTGTCTGTGTTGAGATTCGGTAATTCGGTCTTTAATTCGGATTAGCGATGTCGGGTGACCGTTTGGCGTATGTTTAGAGTGTTAGGCGTATATATAACCTTTGGAATGCATGATTTTATATACATATAAATGGATTTAAGTATTATTTTGTTAGAGAAAGCGAGAGGGGAGGGGTGAGGAGACAGACAGACACAGAAAGACAGACAGATGACAGACACACAAGCAAACGCACAAACAACAAACACACAAAAGGTCAAAGAGGGAAGGTATACGCACCACAAAACACACAATACACAAACACTTCCTCAAATCTCCTATTAACACATACCCCCCCTCCTCCTCCTCGTCCTCCCCCTCCCCCTCCCCCTACCCCTCCCCTTCCCTCCCCCTCCCCTTCCCCCTCCCCCCCTTCCCCCTCCTCACCCCCCTCTCCCTCCCCCTCCTCCCCCTCCTACCTCCTCCTCCCTCCCCCTCCCCCTCCTCCCTCCCCCTCCTCCTCCCCGCCTACCCCCTAAACGCAAGAAATCCCGCTTTTCCTTAAG
>NC_091571.1:31460949-31490949 GCF_042767895.1 Penaeus vannamei | reverse complement strand
TTTTTTTTTTTTTTTTTTTTCGCTTTCAGTAAGAATTCCAAGCAAAGGGAAGACCAGCGTCGAGTGAGTAACAAAAGCACATCAGCTTAAGTGGGAGAGAAATCAGTGCTTTTCGGGGAATTTTCTTGTCTGACTTTACGTATTCATGAGTGTGTAGTAAGTAAGTGGGAAATAAGGGTTGGGTTGGGGTTCAGGAGGCTAGGAGGAGAGAGAGAGAGAGAGAGAGAGAGAGAGAGAGAGAGAGAGAGAGAGAGAGAGAGAGAGAGAGAGAGAGAGAGAGAGAGAGAGAGAGTGTTGTGTGTGTGTGTGTGCGTGTGCGTGTGCGTGTGTGTGTGTGTGTGTGTATCAGGGGATTGTGTATGTATGTATGTCGTGGGGTGGGGGTTAGGGTGAGTGTGTATGTGCGTTAGAGATTGAGCGCACGAGGAAGATTGTGTATGAATACGTGTGTTGTGGGTTATACATGTTTATTTGTGTGTGTATATATATATATATATATATATATATATATATATATATATATATATATATATATATAATATTTGTATTGTATTTATGTATATACAATTTTATGAGCGGTTTACAAAAATGTATGTATATGTATATAGTATTATCTTAAATACAGCTTCAGAAAATAAATGACAGGCATCAAATACACAGGAGTAAATAGTCTGAATCATTATCACAAGAAAATGTGGAAAATGTAATTCCGCTCATTAGAAAAAAGATGATAATAAAAAAGTGGGCTTATATATATAGGCAGATAGATAGATAGATAATGAGAGAGAGAGAGCGAGCGAGATATATATATATATATATATATATATATATATATATATATATATATATATATATATATATAGAGAGAGAGAGAGAACGAGGGGGAGAGAGAGAGAGAAGAGGAAGAGAAGAGGAAGAGAGAGAGGAGAGAGAGAGAGAGAGAGGAAGAGAGAGGAAGGAGAGAGAGAGAGAGAGAGAGAGAGAGAGAGAGAGAGAGAGAAGAGAGAGAGAGAGAGAGAGAGAGAGAGAGAGAGAGAGAGAGAGAGAGAGAGAGAGAGAGAGAAGGGAGGAGAGA
This sequence comes from Penaeus vannamei, assembly GCF_042767895.1. Taxonomy (NCBI): domain Eukaryota; kingdom Metazoa; phylum Arthropoda; class Malacostraca; order Decapoda; family Penaeidae; genus Penaeus; species Penaeus vannamei. The sequence continues at coordinate 31,489,874 of NC_091571.1, read as the reverse complement.
GAGAGAGAGAGAGAGAGAGAGAGAGAGAGAGAGAGAGAGAGAGAGAGAGAGAGAGAGAGAGAGAGAGAGAGAGAGAGAGAGAGAAGAGAGAGAGAGAAGAGAGAGAGAGAGAGAGAGAGAGAGAGAGAGAGAGAGAGAGAGAGAGAGAGAGAGAGAGAGAGAAGAGAGAGAGAGAGAGAGAGAGAAGAGAGAGAGAGAAAGAGAGAGAGAGAGAGAGAAGAGAGAGAGAGAGAGAGAGAGAGAGAGAGAGAGAGAGAGAGAGAGAGAGAGAGAGAGAGAGAGAGAGAGAAAGAGAGAGAGAGAAAGAGAGAGAGAGAGAGAGGGAGAGAGAGAGAGAGAGAGAGAGAGAGAGAGAGAGAGAGAGAGAGAGAGAGAGAGAGAGAGAGAGAGAGAGAGAGAGAGAGAGAGAAATAGACGATAAATAGGTAGATGGATACACAGACAGATGGATACACAGATAGATAGAGCCGGACAGAGAGAGAGAAAGAGAAAGAGTGAGGACGAGAGGCAGAAAAATCGGCCAGGCTGAAAGCCCCATCGCGACCTCTTCTCGCAGCGACCGAAAAACAAGATTTAATAAAAAATCGATGGATTTTTTTTTTCCTCAGCAGTGTCCACTTTGAAAAATGGCCATCGGATTCAATATCTTGAACATCAATACGACGGAAGAATTGATTTCAATTCAGAGTCTTAGGATTCAAGACTTTTATCTTCTTTTATCTTCTCCTTGACAACAAATATCTAAGTAAAGGGACCATTAATGTCACTAAAAAAGACTAATTTGACAGGCTGATTTTTTCAAAGACAGGTTATATTTTCATTCATGGGAATATTTAGTGTGTAGTATGATAATAACACTTCATATATTTATTTCTATAATTGTGTGACGATTCTCCATTATTCAGTAATATTTTTCTTAAGAAATGAAAGGACCGGAAATGATGATTATGAAATATTTTGAAACTGAAATTAGCAAATTATAACGACTAAAGTATATCATTATCTTTATGTAAAGAAATGTCAAGTGAAGTAGTTGTATGGCCAGCGTATATTTTATTTATTTCTCAGTCAGGCAGTTGCTCAATCAGTCCAACAACTAAAGCAGTCTTAATTAGTTAATCTATCAGTGGACATATATTAATCCCTAGATATTATGTATTCATATAATTCATTCCCTCTGCTTTCTCCAGATAAACGGCCGATTTATTAAAATTGTACCAGGCCCGACCAAATAGACTTTCATTGCACAGACATGCACATACATAGAAATAATGCATGTCTATCAGTCTAAACATGCATATCTCTCGTGCAAATAGAAAAATAAATGTGTCTATATTTGATAGATCGATAGATATACTTTTATTTCTGTGTATAGAGATGTTTGTTTATACGAATATTTATTGGGTCTTGCCTGGCACAATTAAAAGAATAATAATAAAAACGTCCGATAGGGTATACACACATACAGATATATGCAAACACACAGAACCTTCGAATAGTGGGGGGGGGGGTCGAATACTAGGGGGGGGGGCAACTGGAACACCCTCTCATATCCCTCTTTCGTGTAATAGTAATCACAATAACATCAAAATGATAATAATAGCGACAACAAAATACCAATCGGTAGCCATCTCCCCACCCCGCCTAGTTCCCTCCCTTCCTCTTCCCCTTCTTCCTTTCCCTTTCCTTTTGGGCGACGCGCGGAAACGAATCTCGGTCGTGGGTGACGTCGGGTGTCTGCTCAGGAGCAGATAGACAGTAAAAATGAATGCATATTATATATATACATACATACATACATATATATATATATATATATATATATATATATATAAAATATATAAAATATATATATATATATATATATATATATATATATATATATATATATATATATTTATATGCATATACATACATACATAAACATATATAAACTATATATGTATATATATAAACACACTCACCCACATATATATATGTATATATGTATATATGATTATGTATATATGTATATATGATTATGTATATATGTATATATGTTTATGTATATATGTATATATATTTATGTATATATATATATATATATATATATATATATGTGTGTGTGTGTGTGTGTGTGTGTGTGTGTGTGTGTGTGTGTGTGTGTGTGTGTGTGTGTGTGTGTGCACACATATATACACACACATACCAATATATATATATCCATATATATATATATATATATATATATATATATATATATATATATGAACATCTATATATATACATACATATATAAATACACACACACACATACATATATATGCATGTATGTATGTACTTACTGCAGCCCTCCAGCTATCCCGCCGGCCCAACAAGTCCAGAAATGAAATGAATTAGACTGATATATATATCTAGTATGTTTATTTACATAGGCGTGTATGTGTGTATAAATGCATAAAAAATGTTCTGTAAAATGAAAAATCGAATAAACAATAAATTAGAAAATACCTTAAAGATCAAAATAGGAGAAAAAGTAAAAGCAGCCAAAATATTCAGGTTTACAGCACCTCATCTTCGATTTCCGAGGATCTCGACTCACCTCACGTTCACAGCGCCATGATATTCTACGTGTAAGCTCTGCAGAAGATTTGCCTTTAACACAGAGATTGAGAGAAAGTTGGGGAACAGCTATAAAGATGTACACATATGTAAATTGGTATGTGGGTAGTTACAAACATATAGAGAGAGACATCTGAAAATATATTTGTTTGATATATTCATACACAAACACACAACATACAAACACACACACACACGTGTACACAAACACACACACATACACACACATAAATACACACACATACACACACACACACACACACACACACACACACACACACACACACACACACACACACACACACACACACACATATATATATATAAATATATATATATATATATATATATATATATACATATATATATATATATATATATATATATATATATATATATATATATATATATATATATATATATATATATATATATATATATTAGGATATAAAATATTTTTTCCACATTTTCATCTTTTCTAGATGCTATTCTTGCAACAAGGAAAGAGATACCCAAGGAAACCACGAGAAAAGAGACACAATAGATGAATAGATAGAGAGATAGTAAGACATAGAGAGTAATCAATTAATCAAGAAGGTTGGATTGCCATATCGATCCTTCAATCCCAGCCTTGCGACACAGCGTCTGAATCCTATAATTTTGTATTTTTGATACGTTGTCCCTCTTTCTTCATTAATAGCTTCTGAATTCTGTGCCTATGTAGATTCACATCTACAGCCACCTGAACTGTTCTGTCCTGGAGCTGTCTCTCTGGCTGGAGGGGAGGTTTTGAAGTGAACTTGCAAGGCCGCCTCCACCCTTCTATGACTAGTACAACCGACCTTTGCACTCCGGAAAACCTTGCAATTATTGAGGATCCTCTCGCAACTGCTGACAAAGATAGGGGGATCTCCTTGGCATCACTTGCATCATTGCACCAAGTCCAGCAACGTAGATCCTTGACTGCACCGCCTGCATCGCTTCACTGCGAATTAGCTATTCTTAGACTAAGGGACCTTACAAATGGTGATCATTGCCACTTACATCTCCTGAGCTACAGACTGATAGTAATCTCATTGACTGTTTGATTGCAGCTGGCTATCGTGTTGAAGTCGCCACGTACAACGCAATAGGCAGAGTATCAGTCACTCATTATATCTTAACTAGACCCACCTCTACTACCGGAAGCCAGAATCTGATAAAGATGGCTGCCTGAGGTCGTTTGGAGGTCCACCAAACCCACCCAGATCATAGCCCAGGCAGGTCTTATCATGAAAATAAAAGAAAGTAAAATCACATTGACAGCTACACATACAAATTGACGGGCGTACAAAAATTGGTTGGCGAACAACCACAGGACAGACATATAAGTCCAACCAACCCCTAACCCCCTAAAAATACCAAAATACCCTCCACCCCCTAAAAATACCAAAATACCCCCCACCCCCTCCAATAAACAAATAGATATATAAAGACACAAACATGGAAAATAATACTTGAAATATTCTTGGTTGCTGAACGTACCATACAAACGAGGAAAAGCAGTAGGAGAGGACATGCGGTAGAGTGGATGAAGGGGTAATGGGGAAAGGATAACAAATTGAAACAGGGCGAGGGGAGGAAAACGGAGGGAGATGCGAGAGGAAATGCGTGCGGGCGCAGTTAGGTGAGGTGAGCTGGGCGAGGGGAGAGGCCAGAGTCACGTGATTAGGTGGTGGGGTCCTACACATTTTTTTTTTTTTTAGCTTTCCTTTTCATGAATGATCCTCTTTCTTTATCACTAATGTTGATATTACTACTCCTATCATCATTATCAATACTAATACTACTACTACTACAATTACCAATGCTACTACTGCTATTACTGCTAGTTAAAGCAATAGTAATGACGGTAATAGTAATAACAGTAACATTTAGAAGCAATAGCAGTAGTATTGGTATGATTACTATGAGGGCTATTCCTCCGTATCGCCACCACCTCCTAGGGCTAGGCTTAAAGTTTTCTCCGTGGTAGCAGGCGCAATATTTGCATAACTTCGTCTGAACTGCAACCCTGATGAGGCTTCGATCTGCCGTTGAAGTTTATTTTCTTATTTCTTATCATCCTTCTTTCCGTGGCAGATGGTGGATTGATTTCTGTTTTAATTATAATATTTTGACAATTCTTCTTAAATCACGTTTCTTGCAACGTTGCATCGTCATCTCCCTAACCTTATTGACTCAAAATTTAAAAATATATATAGTCAATTTCCTGCAATCTGTACTTTTATTTATTTATTTATTTTTTATTTACGTATTTTTTAACTTGTTTGTTTTTACTGAAGTGACTGATTTCTAAAGTGCGAGCCAGCAATGGCAATCACGATGTTATATTTGTTTGTACGATATCCAGAAACGAAATATATGTATAAATAAAGAAAATCCACTTAAAACAGGAAAAAAAATGCTTATGAGTTACTGATCTTTTTAATCGGAAATTGCAGCCTCAGAAGTTGCCAAAGGGAAGAGTCTACCTTTATCAATTCCGAAATGTAATATCTTGCCATAAAATCTATCCTTGACAGTTAAATAGGATTAGGAAGCTCATATCGCCTCGAATTTCCATATCAATAACTGGGAATATTGATTATGGAGATCCTTGAACTTAAATTGCAATGGAATAGATTATCAAAACTATTGGCTGGAAAGGTTTATCGGCAGGATATGCATGTATACATATAAGCTGCATCCGCTGTCATTCGCATGCAAATATTCATGTGTAAGATGTATAGCCTTGCGTGTATACTGCACACGAACAGTCGCGCGCACGCACACACATGCACAAACACAAACACAAACACAAACAAACACACATACACACACACACACACATACACACACAATCACACACAGACATACACATACACACACAGACATACACATACACACAGACACACACAGACATACACACACACACACAAGCACACACACACACTCAAAAACAAATACAAATTCAAACACAAACACAATTACAAACACACGAATCCATCCTCACCCCCATCCCCTCACTCCCTCACCCCAGACCAACATCCCAGCCCCACGCCCCCTCACCCCACCCCCTCACCTCAGCCCCTCAAAGGAAAACCGCCCACTCGGACCATAACCATTGACAAAGACCTCGATGCACTAAGACCACCAAGACCTTTGCCCCGCCCCTCCTTCGTCCCCGCCCATAACGACGCGAAATCATGAAAAGTCGCGGATGCATGACCGGCGCTGGGGACGGATGGAGGGAGGGAGGGCGGAGGCGACATGCGGGGTCACGGTGGAGGGAACGAGAGAATGGAGGGAGGGAGGGAGGTATTGATGTATTTGTAGGTCGGTAAGTAAGTAAGTAGGCATGTAGGTGGTAGATATATAGATAAGAAAATAGATAAAATCATTGAATGAGAGAGAGAGAGAGAGAGAGAGAGAGAGAGAGAGAGAGAGAGACAGAGAGAGAGAGAGAGAGAGAGAGTGAGTCAAAAGCAAAGTCAAACACTAAACTTTTTATTCAAATTGAACTCAACATTTTCGTGATATCTGAAGACCAATCCAAAGAAACACAAACATCTCTCTCTCTCTCTCTCTCTCACACACACACACACACACACACACACACACACACACACACACACACACACACACACACACACACACACACACACACACACACACACACACACACGATTTACAAACATGTGTATCAACAACTTCGAATCTACCAATCGTAAACTCCCCAAGATTACTACAAAGCACAAAGAACATAAAGGTTAAAGTTGGGGATTAGGAGACCACGGGGTTGTGAAGTTGTTGTTGGGTTGTGGAGGGAGGGGGGGAAGCTGTGAGGACGTTGGTGTTGTGGTGGGGATAATTGTGGGGATTGTGGGGTTTCTTGAGTAGGAAGGATTGTGGAAAGTGTGGGGTTCTTCAGTTACCACGATTAGGGGATTGGGGGGGGGGGGCTGCACGGTGGGAAGGATCATGGCATTGTGGGAAATGTAAGGTTCTTAAGGACCGTTCGAACTGCGGGGTTCTTGGGTTCTTAAGAATGGCAGGGTTCCTTCATCGTAAGGATTATCAAATCGTGGGAAATGTCAGGTTCCCGGACCGTAAGAATTGTGGTTCTTGGGCCTTACGGATTCTGGGGATTCCCGAGCCATAAAGGATTGTGGGGAAAACATAAGGTTTCTCAGCACCGTAAAGAATCGCGGGGTTCTAGAATCGCACGTATTGTGGGGCCGCCGGAATTGTGGGGTCCGGCCTCGCTCCGCCGAAAGCTCTATATGCAGTTGCCGTCCCCAGGTAGCAGCGGGGGGCGCATACAGCCAATCATAATGATCACGACCTCACTCGCAGCGAAGGTCCAATCCATCGCCGTCAGATCCCGATAGAAGCGAATCGTCCTCCAGCTGACTCCTTTCCTTTTCGTCTTTTGTTTATCGTGTGTCTGTGTCCCTTTTTCCCTATGTCGATAAAAGCGGACATGATTTTTTCCCCTCCATAGCGTTATCGTTTTAAGCTAACTCCTTTCCTTTTCGTCTTTTGTTTATCGTGCATCTGTGTCCTTTTTTCCTTTGTTGATAAAGGCGATTTTTATATCTTCGTAGCATTATCTTTTATTGAATCCGCACTGCGCGTATTTATCTATTTATTCACTAAAATGTATTTTTACGTTTTCTAATTCCGTTTTTTCTTTTTCTTTTAGTTTTTTTTTATTTCTTTTAGGATTGTTGTCGTTTTGTCGCTTCCCTCCCTTAGCAATTTCACGACAGTCCATTAACATTTACGATTATTTATTCCTCTGTTTTAGGGTAGAGGGGGAAGGGGAAGAGAAGAAGAGGAAGGGGAAGAGGAGAAGGGGATGGGGAAGAGAAGAAGAGGAAGGGGAAGAGGAGAGGGGGAAGGGGATGAGAAGAAGAGGAAGGGGAAGAGGAGAGGAGAATGGGGAGGAAGGAAAGGAAAGGGAAGTGATGAGGGAGGAGAATGAAGTGGATGAAGGAAAGAGGGGAGGAGAATCAAGTGAATGAGGGAAGGAGGCGAGGAGAATGATGTGAATGAGGGAAGGAAGGGAGGGGAATGAGGTGAATGAAGGAAGAAGAAGAGGAGAATGAAGTGAATGAGGGAAGGAGGAGAGGAGAATGAAGTGAATGAGGGAAGAAGGAGAGGAGAATGAAATGAATGAGGGAAGGAAGGGAGGGGAATGAGGTGAATGAAGGAAGGACGAGAGGAGAATGAAGTGAATAAGGAAAGGGGGAGAGGAGAATAAAGTGAATAAGGAAAGGGGGAGAGGAGAATGAGGTGAATGAGGGAAGGAGAGGAGAATAAAGTGAATAAGGAAAGGGGGAGAGGAGAATGAGGTGAATGAGGGAAGGAGAGGAGAATGAAGTGAATGAGGGGAAGGGAATGAAATAAATGAAATGAAGGAGGGAAAGAGAACCGGGGAAAGAGGGAGCTTCAGAAGAGAAGGAACACCAAACAACTAAAGAGCAAGAATGGGAATAATAGTGAGGATAAATAAGGCAAATGGAAGAAGGAAGTGGAGAAGGAACACCACGTAGTTAATGAAAAACAAAAAGAATGAAAAGAAAAAACGATGAAATAAGAAACAAAAGAAAGTGAGAAAGAAAAGAAATGAGAAAAAAACGAAAGAAAAAACAAAAACAAAAAACAACTACAAACACAAACAAAGCAACGTAAAAAAAGGTCCTCAGCCTGAATATCTTTCTAGAAATTTCCTCCTCCTTGCATTCGTTTGTTATTTCTAGTTATTTTGTTATTTTGCTAATTTATCAATCTTATTATTATCTGTTATTTTTTATCATTTGTTATTTTTTACTATCATTTGTTATCTTATTATTATCATTTGTTATTTCATTATTCTAGTTATTTTGCTATTTTGTTATTCCAGTTATTTTGCTATTTTGTTATTCTAGTTATTTTGCTATTTTGTTATTCTAGTTATTTTGCTATTTTGTTATTCTAGTTATTTTGCTATTTTGTTATTCTAGTTATTTTGTTATTTCTCTTACCTTTTCCTTGCATTCGTTTTGTTCCTAGTTCTCCGCATTAAAACGAAACTATTTATGCATATTCATGTTCTATGATTGGCCATTTCCCTTTTTCTTTCGCTCTATGCAAGAAACACTCCGTAAATTTTGCAAATTATCATCGTGTTGCATTGTAAAATCTCAAATTTGTCTGTCTGTCTGTTTATCTATGTGTCATCATATCTATCAATGTACCTATATGTATCTATATGTCTATCTAATTGTCTATTTATTTATCTGTCTATCTATGCGTCTATCTGTGTATCTGTGTATCTTTCTGTTTATATGCTCGTATTGTATGTGTCAAATGTATTGCATGTGTTGTATGTTTTGTATGCCGTGTATGCGGTGTATGTATTGTATGCACCTAATTACGTATATATGTAGCTAGCCATCTATATATCCATCTATATCTGTTTAACTCTCACTTCCTCTCTCTCTTTATATTTTGTGTGTGTGTGTGTATATATATATATATATATATATATATATATATATATATATATATATATATATATATATATATCCTACTCTAATCCACTAATTCTATCCCATCCTCGTACCCGCCCCCCAATCCGCCTACCCTCCCACGCCCCCACCCCATCCCAATCCCCCAATCCTGCCCCCCCACCCCCACCCCAACCCACCAGCTCCTCCCCTCCCCGCCCCCCCACCCCCCTCCAACTAAGGAACACTGAAAGCAAGCGAGGTTCGGAAAGTAATTAAGTGACAGAGGCAGTGTGCCTTGTTTGAAGTTCAGTTATGTTGCACGATTGACTGCGAAAGGGGGGGGAGGAAGGGGTGGGGGTAGGGGATGGGGGGTGGATCGGGGGCTTTATAAGCTCGATCATCCGAGAATAGTCAATAATAACGCTTTAGTCCTTTCTTGGAGATCTGGGAAGTGCCATGTATTCAAAAGAAAATTTTAAAAAAGAAAAGAAAAAAACAGAAAAGAAGAAGAAGAAATAGAAAGATAAGTAAACAAAATCTAGCACTTTCCTTACCAGGGTTGGTCAGATGAAAAGGGGGCTGGGGGTGGGGGAGAGCTTTTGCCTGTCGGGGAATAGTTCAGAAAGCTGGACACAGACCTTGCTTATTCAAATATACGAGAAAATGAAAAGCTACATACATCTACTTGCTTTTTATTATTTTAGTAAATTTTTTTCAGGCCTATGCTCCCAAAATACGAAATAAGATGACCCATAGACTATAAAAATCAGCATAAATGACACCAAACTTGAAAATAAAATGCAAATGAATCTGTTATATTCTGCCTTTAAGCTTCCGTTAACAGTATTTGAGAGACCAGAGGAGTTGCAAATGGAGACATGTCAAAGAGATATGACGTCACATGTTAGGGACCTGATGCAAGAACGACGCAGATCATTGCAAGAGAGAAATGTATTTAATTCACTGTTTATGCTTTGTTGATCTTTCATTTGCTTCATGCACTATTCGGTAGGGTCGACACTGAGGAGGAGTGATATTCGGGATGGATAGATAGATTAGATAGATAAGGTAGGTAAGTAGGGAGGTAGATATAGATAGATAGATAGATAGACAGACAGACAGACAGATAAATAGATAGACGGATAGACAGACAGATAGATAGATAGATAGATAGACAGACAGATTTAATAGATAAGTAGATAGACAGATAGGTAGTTAGATAGATAGATGGGTAAATGGGTAGGTAAGTAGACTGACAGACAAATAAACAAATAGATAAAGAGACAGATAGGCAAATAGAGAAAATAATGATAGGCACACATAGATCGGCAATTAGACAGAGAGAACAAAACATAAACAGACATATGCAGAGATAAATCAAATAGATGAATTCTTAGATAAAAAAAAAAAAAAAAAAAAAAAAAAAAAACAGCGAGCAATAATTGTTATTATGAGGCAAATGTTACAATCAAAGTAATTTTCTTTAGCGTGTCAGTCTCTTCAACTCTGAAAAAAAATACTTGCATGAATATTGATAATCATTTATTTATCAGAATAAGAATAGGGGATATACTGATTTACATTTGCAATCTGTTATATATTTTATATAAAGGATATATTTACATTTATAAAACATTTACGAATGTCTATGCGGAATGGCTAATAATTCAAAAAAAGAGATTAGATGATATAAGGGACAAGGAAGATGGAAAAGGAGGAAGGCACGAGATAAAAAGAAGAAAATGAAGAAATAAAACGATAAGGAGAAGAAAATGAGGAAATACAGCGAAATAAACACAAAACTTAAATACACACACACACACTTCTGTATATCTTTATCTATCTATCTGTCTATCTACAAATTAATGATACGAAAGATAATGACATAGATCCTTCTCTTTCCAGAACAGCATCGAAAAAAAGTAAGAGAGAGAGAGAGAAAAGAAAAAGAAAACACGAGAAGAAAAAAGAAAGACGGACGAAGAGATAAGCCAAGAACCAGGGTGCGGGGGGCAGGGGGGGTTGGAGGATGTAAAAGAAAAGAAAAACAAAACAAAAAAACAAACAAACTTAGAGGATGTGCAAAAGACAAGTTCCCGTCGCGACTTGAAATCCCCCCCCCCAAAAAAAAAAAAAAAAGTTTAACGACGCAATTAAACTTTGTGGCGATTGAACGATACTCGATTATCATTACAAAAAAAAAAAAAAAAAAAAAAAAAAAAAAAACCCGGATTTGTTCTGATTTGATAACTTTCACTCAGCGGGATAAGTAGCTAAGTGTGGGCGTAGGAGGGGGATGGGCGGAGGGGGGGGGGCTAGGAGGGGGATGGGCGGAGGGGGTTTATGGGGAGGGGCGTGGCGGAGGAGGAAGGGGTGGGGGGGGGAGTACGGGACGAGGATGGGCGTGGGCTGTTTCGCGAGGGAGTTTAGGGTGGGGATGGGCGTTGAGGGGAGGTGTGGTTGTTATTTGCGTAGAGATAAGCGTGAGAATGTAGGGTGGGGTGGGCGCGGGGTGTGGGGATGAACGTGGGGGCGTGGAAATGGGCGTGGTGATGCGTGGCGTAGGAACGAGAGGCTGAGATGGGCGTGGGGGTGGGGGGAGTGGCTTTGCGTAGGAGGTGGGGACGGCCGTAAGAGTGAGGGCTGGGGATGGGCGTGGGGGGTAGAGATGGGCGTGGGGGGTGGAGATGGGCGTGGGGGGTGGTTATGGGAGTGGGGGGTGGAGATGGGCGTAGGGGGAGGAGATGGGCGTGGGGGTTGGGAAAGGGCGTGAGTCATGAGGTGGAGGAAGGGGTGGGGGAGGTGGGAGGTGGGGGGAGGTGTAGGGAGGGGTGGGGGAGGTGGGACGGTGGGGGGAGGGGTATGGGAGGTGGTAAATAAGAGCTTGATTAAGTCTGTGTTTTGAATATTGAGTGGATGGCGGTTTTCGTGTTGCTCAGAAGATAGAGATGGGAGTGATTTTTCTAACTTGCGTTTTACTTTTTTTTTCTTGTCTTGTCTTCTTGTTTTCATTTTCATTCACTTTTTCTTCCTCGTACTTTCTTATCTGTCTATTTCTAGTCTTATCTTTCTATTAATTTCCTTCATTTCTTCCTTTTTTTGTCTCTTCTTCTTTGCGTTGTCCTCCTCTTAATTTTTTTTTCTTTGCGTTTTCTTTATCTCATTCTTTTCCTTTTTTCTCTCTCCTTCATTTATCTCCCTCTCTCTTCCTTTCCCTCCGATTCTCTTCTCATTTTCTCCCCCTCCTCCATATCATACTCTTATCTTTCTGTCCTTTGCTCTCTCTCTCCTCTCTATCTATCTCTATCTATCTCTACATATCTATATCTCTATCTCTACTATCTCCATCGCTATCACTCTCATTCTCTCTTTCTCCTTTATCTCTATCTTATTTTTTTTTTTATCTCTATCTCTTTCATTCTTTTTTCTCTTTCTCTTTGTATATCTCTATCTCTATCTCTCTCTGCTATCTCCATAGTTATCTCTCTCCTCTCCTCTTCTCTCTCTCTATCTTATCTTTATCTCTATCTCTTCTATCTCTCTATCTTATCTTTATCTCTATCTCTATCTCTATCATTTTTCTCTTTCTCTCCCTGACTTCACTATATCATTTGATTACCTTCTTTGTGTATTTCCTTTTAGAGATTCAGACCATCTCTGTGTAATACATTTTCTGCCACATGATGTATAGCGGCCATTCATACTGATAAACAGCGATATTTTAGTGGGTCACGCCATAAGCATTGCAAACAGCATTAGGAAATAGACAAATATATCTATCACGGTATGATGGATGGAATGAGGATGCGGCAATTTTTAACATATAATTGTTTTCGGTCGGTAAAAGTTTGGCAGGATTTTGGCGTGGGTTTGGTGATTTGTGGTTTGTGGTTTGTGGTTTGAGGGGCGAGTTTGTTTGTTTGTGTGTTTGTTTGTGTGAGGATGTAGGGGGTAGGTGTGGGGGTGGGAGTGCGTTGGTAGATGTGTGTGTTAGTATGTGTCGGTGTGTTATGAATGGCTGTGTATTTGTGTGTATTGGTGTGTCTATGCGCATTGTGTAAATAAGTGATTACACGTATAAACTTGTATGTAAGTGTACATGAGTAATTTCTAAGGGAAATTGCTGTAATCTATTAATATCGAAAAGTGCATTAACGGTTATGTGAAATATTTCCCGGGAAGTATATAAATTGAAATTTATCAAACTTACGATAATCTTACGGAAAATTGTCAGTAATAACGTTTTATGACTTATATAACCTATAGTATTATTCTAATTTAAGAGATAACAAAGGATGACTAAAATTTTTAGAGCATGTATGCACTGAATCCATAGTCATTTTTGTATTATCTTTCAAGCAGAAAATAGAAATAGCTCATTTTAAAATAGCAGCTTGACTTCTTACGCTTAAAAAAAATGCATTTCTTTAAAATTAGTTCAACGAAGCGTATCAACTATGATATGACTTTCTTCTTCTCTCAGGGCGTCGTTTTAGATTAGGCCTAATGTAAATTGCTCCAAATGTTTTCAAAGTTCACCTGCAAGCACTGCATTAGGGCAATTTGTCAAAAAGTCTTAGGCGATGGAAATGCCCAGATTATTGGTTTCCACAGCAATTTAACTTTGAGTGAGAACTTGGGTGAATTAGATGAAATGAATAGTGATTCGTGCATTTCCTAATCCGGTAATTAGAAGTTCAGCCTTAGGAAGCCGTAAGTATTTAATTTGTACGCACATGTGGAAACAGACATACTAGCATTTATGAATGTAGACGCTAAAGACAGCTATTTGCACATGAATTCATTTTCTCTCTCCTTCTATTTCTCTTTATCTCTCCCTGTCTTTCTTCCTCTCTCCCTCTCTTCCCCTTCCTTTTTCTTCGTTCTTTCTCTTGTGTGCAACCTGCTGTCTTATGTATGTATGTGTGTATGTATATAATCCAAAGGCGAATCAACACCAATCAATAAACTTCCTCCTTTTTTTAAAAATGAATAATCCTAATCCTAATCAACTTCTCCTTAACCGAAAGAAGTTATTCCCGGCATAAGGAGAAGACGTAATTCACATCTTATTGCGTAAAAGAGGCGGAACATTTTGTGTAATTGCTTACGAGAATACTAACTACTTCGGCCATTTGTTTGTTGAGACGCCCGGTGCTGTTGACAAGGGATTGCGCAAGGGGGGGTGGAGGGGTAGGGGAAAGGGGAGGGGGGTGAGGGAGGGTGGAGGAGGGGAAAGGGAGAGAAGGGGGGAAGAGGGAGCGAAAGGGGGAAGGGAGGGAGGAGGAAGGGAGGGAGGGTGGAGGAGGGGAAAGGGAGAGAAGGGGGGGAGAAAGGGGTGGAAGGGGAGAAAAAGGAGACAAAGGGGGGAGAGGGGGAGAAAGGGGAGAAGGGAGGGAGAAGGACAGGGAGGAAGGGTGGAGGGGAGGAAAGGGGAGAGGAAGGGATGGAGGGAGAAAGGGGGGAAGGAGGGAGGGAGGGAAGAAAGGGAAGGAGGGGGAGGGGGATAGAGGGAGGACCAAAGAGAGGGGTGGAGAGGAGGGAGAGAGGGAGGGGGGAGGGAGAGGGGAAAGAAGAGAGTGAGGGGGGAAGGGGGAGGAGGGAGGGAGAGGGGAAAGAAGAGAGTGAGGGGGGAAGGGGGAGGAGGGAGGGAGAGGGGAAAGAAGAGAGTGAGGGGGGAAGGGGGAGGAGGGAGGGAGAAGGGAAAGAAGAGAGCGAGGGGGGAAGGGGGAGGAGGGAGGGAGGGAGAAGGGGAAGGGGAAGTGGAGGAGGAGGGATAAGAAAAGGAGGAGGAAGAAGAGAAGGAGCACATGAAAATTATAACAATGATAACAACAATGATAAGATTAACAGCAATAATGATAATGAGAATAATAATAACTTCAACTTTCGTATATGTAACAAAAATTAATATCTTATATTAAAAGACATTTTTTTCTCTCGCATTATAAGCGCATTATTCTCTTCTTTATCCTCGTTCACTTCCTATTATGTTTTATCTCTTCCTCCTTCTTCCCTCTAGGCTTTCCTCTTTTCATTTAAGAAAAAAATACATGTTTTTTTCTGCCTTCATATTTTCTTTTTCTTTTTTTCTTTAAGACTTTCTCTAATCTTCAAGGACGATTATCTCTTCCTTCATGCAGTGAATTAATCACGAAAAGTAATTAAGGAATCGAAAGATAAGGCAAGAGAAATGACGTTGTTTTCATTACGTGCTAATTTTTTCCTCTATATTTCAAAACCATTTCCGTATCTCACTTTACATTCTTTCCCTGTTATCTTTCATCCATCTTTCTCGCTGTATATGTCTTTCTTTCCCTTATCCCTTGTAGGCGAATCTCTACCTTATTCTTGTTTCCTATTCTATTATTCCTTGCCTCATTTCATAATTATGGTATTCTTCAAACCTTTTCCTTTTCCTCCTCTTCCTACTTTCAGCTACCTTACTGACCACAGTCTCATTTTTTCCCCTCTCTCTTCCTCTTCCCTCCGTCTTTACACTTTACCGTTCTTTCTTCACCTCCTTTTCACTTCCTGTCCCTTCCCTCCCTTTACTTTACACTTATACCGCCCTCCAGTAGCCCTTCTTCTAACCCTCCCTCTTGCACTTTCAACTCCCTCAATCTCCATCAGTTTACACTTGCAACATCCTTAATCGACCCTCCCTTCTGACGCATTTTTTTCTTCTTCCTTTTTCTCATTCAACAAAGACTTGCAGCCTTAATGACGATCTCCTTTCTATTTTCCCTTTCTCGTCTTTCCCTTCTCTCCCTCCCATTTATGACGTCTTTAAACAGGCCTTCCTCTCAACCCTCCTTTTCTTCACTTAACTCCCCCCCCCCTCATCATTAATAACCTTCTTTTTTTCTATCTCTCCTTCTCTTCTTCATTACACACTTATGACACCCTTCAACAACCATCCCTTCTTAAACTCCTCTCCAACCCTGAATCTCCCCCCCCCTCCCCCGCCGCTCTCCTCACCCCTCCACCACCCACCCAACACATCCTACCCCTACCCCCCCCGTCCATGATTCCCTAACACCCCCCACCCCTTCCTACCCCTCCAATAATACTCATCTGCCCCCTCTTCAACCCCCCTCCTCCCCCCACTCATCTCCCCCCTCTCCAACACCCCCCTTCCCCTTCCCACTAATCTACCCCCTCTCTAACACCCCTCTCCCCCCTCCCACTAATCTACCCCCCCCCCCCTTCCCACCCCTCTCTCCACACCTAACTTACACCGAGTAGTTAATACAGGCTAGTAAGGCCGGTGACGCTGGCAGTAATATTGGTCCAAAACCCCACAATTGCATTTGCATACGGCATTGTGGCGAAGCTCCCTACGCCAGAGGGTCATTTGAATGTATATAAAGGACGGATCAATAGTGTTGTGGGCTCGCGTGGGTGGGTGGGTGGACGAGCGAAGGGAGGTGGGTGCGTGGGCGGGTGGGTGGACGAGCGAAGGGAGGTGGGTGCGTGGGTGGGTGGGTGGACGAGCGAAGGGAGGTGGGTGCGTGGGTGGGTGGGTGGACGAGCGAAGGGAGGTGGGTGCGTGGGTGGGTGGAAGAGCTGAGGGGGTGTCGGTGGATGAGTGGAAGGGCTCAGGCTGGTGAGTGGATAGGTGGACGAGACACGAATGGGTGAGTGGGTTAATTAACGTGGGTAGACGACATAGAAAGAAGGTTGGATATATATATATATATATATATATATATATATATATATATATATATATATATATATATATATATATATATATATATATATATATATATATATATATATATATATATTTATTTATTTATTTATTGATCTATTTATATATATATATATATATATATATATATATATATATATATATATATATATATATATATATATATATATATATATATCGCCAAAGATAGTATATGATAAAGGGATTTTCAAGCACGGATGCTGGTCCTCACTGCAGGTTCTAAGGTTCAACTGCAGAATGACTTTTTATTTCATGGCATATGCATACCCATCTAACAAAGAAACAGACAAACACACACACTCTCGCTTCGACAAACCCAAACAAGTCCATTTTACAGAGATAAACCTGGAGACAAACAGATACAAACACACCCGCAGTAATTTAACTAAATATACACACACGAGCGAATATAAATATGCTGTTTGCTGACACAAACACGTGCTCGAGATTCACATTAGATAAACGTAACTCTGTGAACAAAAGGCTACCGCGCCGTATTGCATAATGCTATGCAATTGCGCTAACCTCAAGCTGAAGTGAAGAGTATTATAAAAGGCTGAAATGCTGAGGACGCAAGAAATGCCACACGTAGAGAGAGAGAGAGAGAGAGAGAGAGAGATAGAAACAGACGGAGATGAAAGAAAAAGAGAGAGGAAAAAAAGAGAATGAGAGAGAGAAAGCAAAGCAGAAAGAGAAAGAGAATGGGAGAGAGAGAGAGAGAGAGAGAGAGATAGAGAGAGAGAGAGAGAGAGACAGAGAGAGAGAGAGAGAGAGAGAGAGGGACAGAGAGAGAGAGAGAGAAAGAAAGAAAGAGAGAGAGGGGGAGAGGGAGAGGGGGGAGAGGGAGAGGGGGAGGAGAGGGAGAGGGGGGGAGAGGGAGAGGGGAGGGGGGAGGGGGGGAGAGGGAGAGGGGAGGGGGAGGAGAGAGGGAGAGGGGAGGGGGGAGAGGGAGAGGGGGGGGGAGAGGGAGAGGGAGGGAAGAGGGAAAGGGAGAGGGGGGAGAGGGAGAGGGGGAGATGGAGAGGGGGAGAGGGAGAGGGGGGAGAGGGAGAGGGGGGAGAGGGAGAGGGGGAGAGGGAGAGGGGAGGGAAGGAGAGGGGGAGGGAGGGAGAGGGGGAGGGAGGGAGGGAGAGAGAGAGAGAGAGAGAGAGAGAGAGAGAGAGAGAGAGAGAGAGAGAGAGAGAGAGAGAGAAAGAGACAAACAGAGAAAGAGAAAAAGAGAGAAAGAGAAAGAGAGAAAGAGAGAAAGAGAGAGAGAGAGAAAGAGAAGAGAGAGAGAGAGAGAGAGAGAGAGAGAGAGAGAGAGAGAGAGAGAGAGAGAGAGAGAGAGAGAGAGAGAGAGAGAGAGAGAGAAAGAGAGAGAGAGAGAAAGAGAGAGAGAGAATCAAGTGAAGGCCCGACCCTCAAGGTCACCGTAGATTCCAACTGACGGTGAGAATAGATTTGCTTGGCCATTAACGTTGCAGATTTTTTTTTCAGCCAATATTCATTTTAAAGGCAAACCATCACATATCTTTTATTTCCACCACGCGCTTCGCCACCGCTGCCACAACACGTCATAACAGAGGTTTTGGGGTCACTGTTTCAGCTTTTACCGCGTGACATTAAATTTTCAGTGGGTATTTATCACTTACATAGGGTTTTCAGCCCCAGTACATGACGTAAAATGAATATTGTCGAGCGATTTTTTGCGCGAGTTTGTTGCGTCACACAAAATCATTTTTTTCGATATTTTTGAATGAGGTTACTTTGGCTTTATATTGGAGGAAGATTTAATATTTGTTTTTTTCTAAGCTTCCACGCTATGATCAGCCTCTAGAGTTTATAAAAAAAAGAAAAAAAAATAAACGGAAAATTACAACTATCTCTAATTTCGTTTACCAAGTCAACCCTCAAGATTCTTCCTCCTTCCCCTGCCTTGAAGACAGCCTCTGGACGACCTTCTGAAAACGTCTTTAAAATCCGAGACTCCCCCACGCGCAGGAATCATAAGGGCCGCCGGAACAAAGCAAGCCAGCCGTTCGTCTTGAAGAAAACAAAGGAACTACTGAGACATAAGTAACGCCTATAAGAAGAAGAAAAGGAACGGGAGAGAAGGCGCGCGTCTCCCGCCCCGCCTTGCATCTCGGACTCCATCTCGAGGGCCAGAAAAGACGTTCAACTCGCCAAAGATACGAATGACATTGCATTAGAAGTGTCCGATTGAAGTTGACTTTGCATGGTTGTAGAGTTGAAGTGACATGACAGCAGAGTAACTGATTATGGGAGTGCGTTCATTGCCTTGGTTGCAGATAACTTGCAGTGGTGTTTGGGGATATTTTCATGGTAAATACAGTCGTGAGTTTGGTTCAGGCTAAAAGGTGGGTGTGTTTATTACGAAAGCGTTTGTGCTTTTGCGTGTTTATGTGGGCGTGTGTACCTGTGTGTGTGTGTGTAAGATAGAGATAAAGAGATAGACATATGTATATTTGTGTGTGTGTGTGTGTGTGAATGTGCGCGTGTGTGCGCGTGTGCGAGAGAAAGCGAGAGCGACAAGGGGAGGGACAGAGACAGAGAGAGAGAGAGAGATGGAGAAAGAGAAAGAGAGAGAGAGAGAGAGAGAGAGGGAGAGAGAGAGAGAGGAAGGAAGAAAGAAAGAAAGAAAGAAAGAAAGAAAGAAAGAAAGAAAGAAAGAAAGAAAGAAAGAAAGAAAGAAAGAAAGAAAGAAAGAAAGAAAGAAAGAAAGAAAGAAAGAAAGAAAGAAAGAAAGAAAGAGAGAGAAAGAGAGACGTCCACCCACCCGAGGAACACTCAACCCTTCCCCGCCGGAGCGCCCCGTCCCCGCGGAGAGCACGGACGCAGCGCCGGCAACCGACCCCCGAGCAAACAATCCGAGGCGACCCGAATCTCCCTTCAAGTCAAGCGCACGCGGGGGCCGAGCGCGACGACGGCGGAGACACAGCTGCGGGCGCGGGAGATGAAGGGAAGAGAAATGTCGACGTCTTTCTGCCTCCTCTCCCTAAGCCCTTGCTGGTGTCCTCCGTCGGTAGGTCTCGGGCCCTCCGTCGGTCAGTCTCGGGCCCAGCGTCGGTCAGTCTCGGGCCCAGCGTCGGTCAGTCTCGGGCCCTGCGTCGGTCAGTCTCGGGCCCTCCGTCGGTCAGTCTCGGGCCCTCCGTCGGTCAGTCTCGGGCCCAGCGTCGGTCAGTCTCGGGCCCAGCGTCGGTCAGTCTCGGGCCCTCCGTCGGTCGGTCTCGGGCCCTCCGTCGGTCAGTCTCGGGCCCAGCGTCGGTCAGTCTCGGGCCCTCCGTCGGTCAGTCTCAGGCCCAGCGTCGGTCAGTCTCGGGCCCAGCGTCGGTCAGTCTCGGGCCCTCCGTCGGTCAGTCTCGGGCCCAGCGTCGGTCAGTCTCGGGCCCTCCGTCGGTCAGTCTCGGGCCCAGCGTCGGTCAGTCTCGGGCCCTCCGTCGGTCAGTCTCGGGCCCTGCGTCGGTCAGTCTCGGGCCCTCCGTCGGTCAGTCTCGGGCCCTCCGTCGGTCGGTCTCGGGCCCTCCGTCGGTCAGTCTCGGGCCCAGCGTCGGTCAGTCTCGGGCCCTCCGTCGGTCGGTCTCGGGCCCAGCGTCGGTCAGTCTCGGGCCCTCCGTCGGTCAGTCTCGGGCCCAGCGTCGGTCAGTCTCGGGCCCAGCGTCGGTCAGTCTCGGGCCCTCCGTCGGTCAGTCTCGGGCCCTGCGTCGGTCAGTCTCGGGCCCAGCGTCGGTCAGTCTCGGGCCCTCCGTCGGTCAGTCTCGGGCCCAGCGTCGGTCAGTCTCGGGCCCTCCGTCGGTCAGTCTCGGGCCCTGCGTCGGTCAGTCTCGGGCCCAGCGTCGGTCAGTCTCGGGCCCTCCGTCGGTCAGTCTCGGGCCCAGCGTCGGTCAGTCTCGGGCCCTCCGTCGGTCAGTCTCGGGCCCTGCGTCGGTCAGTCTCGGGCCCAGCGTCGGTCAGTCTCGGGCCCTCCGTCGGTCAGTCTCGGGCCCAGCGTCGGTCAGTCTCGGGCCCTCCGTCGGTCAGTCTCGGGCCCTGCGTCGGTCAGTCTCGGGCCCAGCGTCGGTCAGTCTCGGGCCCTCCGTCGGTCAGTCTCGGGCCCAGCGTCGGTCAGTCTCGGGCCCTCCGTCGGTCGGTCTCGGGCCCTCCGTCGGTCAGTCTCGGGCCCAGCGTCGGTCAGTCTCGGGCCCTCCGTCGGTCAGTCTCGGGCCCTGCGTCGGTCAGTCTCGGGCCCAGCGTCGGTCAGTCTCGGGCCCTCCGTCGGTCAGTCTCGGGCCCAGCGTCGGTCAGTCTCGGGCCCTCCGTCGGTCGGTCTCGGGCCCTCCGTCGGTCAGTCTCGGGCCCTGCGTCGGTCGCTACTGGCTATCTATGCAGATCGATTGGTATTCGTCTTTGTTACTCACGCGTGTATTGAAGCCATTTGTTTATGAGTCGCTGTCTTTCTAGATGACACACGCATCTATATCAATATGTATGTAAATGTGTTTGTGTATATGTATCTATATCTATACCTATCTATCTATCACGTGTATGGGTGGGTTTGTGAATAAATGTATAAATATTTACGTATGGACATTCTTTCCAGCTCGTCATCACGAACCAGGAACGGCCATCCCTCAGTCACTCGGCCGTCTGTTCTTATCTGTTCCTCCCGCCTTTATCTTTCCCTTTGCCAGAAATTCCTCTATCCTATTTTCCTATCGGCTTTCGTATCCTCTGCCTCCTCCTCCGTTCGGCTGCGAGATCAAAGCCGCCCTCAGCGCACGCCCGCGGGAAGTGCGCGCCTCGGTTCTGTTTCCTTCCCGCTTCCTTCTGCGCGGTTTTAATCCCTTCTGTTGCTTTATCATTTAGTTCGTTTTTTTATCGGTCGGTTTCTTTTTTTGCTTTTTTATTGAGTCATCCTTTTTTTAGGTTTCTTTTTCTTATTTATTTCTTTTTTATTCATCGCTACATACCGTCCTCCTCTTCTTCCACTTCACTTCTTTCTTTTTTATCACATCCTTCGCCTTCATCACAACTACTTCCCCCAAAGACCCCCTGTTTCCCTCTATCTCCGATTCTCACTTCCTCCTCGTCTTCCACCTCTTCCCTTCCCACACTTTTATCGTCAGTGGCCCTTCCTCCCCTTTCTCTTCCTGCCCTTCCTCTCCCCTCGCTCCGTGTCTCTGTGGCCGAAGAAAAAGTCAAGACAAGCAAACAGGCGACAGAGGTCCTGAGAACGTCTGCAAGAGAAGCACGAAGTGGATCTGAAGAAGAAACAAAGACAGAACAAGAAAAAAAGGGGAAAAGGAGGAGGAAAAAATACTAGATAAACAGCGGGAGAAGATGAAATGGAGAGGAGACAGGAAGGGACGTGAAAGGCAAGGAAGAGAAGCGTTGAAGACCATTTAAGATGAAACAAAAGTGCATGTCGCGAGGGAATCTTCGGGATAACTGATCCTGATAAGTAATCAAAGGGAAATAAGAAATAAAAACTAAATAAAAAAGGGAAAAGAAGGACGAGGAGAGGGAGAGAGAGGCAAGAAGTGGGCTCGAGGGAGACAAAAGAACAACCATAATCAAACATAGCTCGGGCGTCTCCAGAATAATTCTTCACATTTGAAAAAAATAAAAAAAATAAAAAAAAGATTTCCCTTCGCGCGTGGAAGTGACGCGAGGACTCGAACGCGGGGAGAGGGAGAGGGAGAGGGAGGAGTGGATAGGCATGGTGATGATGATGGTAATGGTGATGATGATGGTAATGGTAATGGTGATAGTGATGATGTTGGTAATGGTGATGGTAATGGTGATAGTGATGATGGTAATGGTGATTGTAAAGGTGATAGTTATGATGATGGTAATGGTGATAGTGATGATGATGGTAATGGTGATGATGATGGTAATGGTGATGATAATGGTAATGGTGATGATACTGGTAATGGTGATGATACTGGTAATGGTGATGATAATGGTAATGGTGATGATACTGGTTATGGTGATGATGATGGTAATGGTGATGATAATGGTAATGTTAATGTTGATGGAGATGGAGAGAGAGAAAAGAGTGAAAAAAAGAGAATCAAAAGACAGAAAAAGCGAGAAAGAGAAACTAAAACAAACGCACGAAAAAAAATACAAAATAAACCAATAAATAAATAAAAAGCAACCTTCAAAACAAACGCACGAAAAAAAATAAAAAAATAAATAAAAAGCAACCTTCAACATCCCGCACCCGATTTTCTTCGCGAACATCCCCGCGAGAAGCTCACGCGGGGAACCTGAACGAAATCCATCGAATCCATCCAACGGCGGGATATAATCTGATTCGGTGTTTGCAGCGCCTAATAGATAAAAGGGCCGTGCCAGCGAGCGAATCAAGGGGCGTCGAGACTGGTTTGAAGAATCCCTGTAAATCGGCGAAATAATGGGAGCGAGTAAGGCGACGCAGCTGCGAGCCTGTCATTAAGAGTGTTTAACTGTGTGCTTTATATGACACGCGTGGGTCGCTCCGTGTCAGGTAAGGTGTGCCGAGGTCGTAAGTATCTCTTCGTTTTCTGTATATATTGCTATGGTTCTATATGTTGATGTCTGTATCTATATATGTTCCTTTATTCATCTATTATTGTGTTTATCCGTCGACGAATTCGTTATTGCACCTTAATTTAACAATCTTTGCTGTAGGGTAAACAAAGCCAAAAGATAACGACTGCAAATTGCAAAGGACCTTAAGTCGCCTTAACAAAAGAGTCATTAATGAATAATTTTTATAGTTATTACAAGAAGTTCCGATAAACAAAGCGTGTAAAATCTTCTATTAAAACTTTGGCCATCAAAACCCTTATAACTATCTCTCACATGTAACGTGTAATTACCTCGAGATGGGCGGATTAAGATCAGCTGTTGTCGTTTTTTTTTCCCTTTTTTGCATATTTTAGAACCAAGGCTGGATATATCATTGAGGTAAAGAAAGAAAGGGAGAGGATATCAGGGAGGGAGAAGAGGGAAAGGAGGAGGAAGGGAGAGAAAGGAGGAGGAGGAAAAAGGAGAGAGGGAAAGGAAGAGGGGGAGGGAGGGAGGAAGGGAGGGAAGGAAGGAAGGAGGGAGGGAGGGAGGGAGGGAGGAGGAGGGGGAGGGAGGGATGGAGGAAGGAAGGAGGGAGGGAGGGAGGAAGGGAGGGAGGAGAGGGTGGGAGGAAGAGAGGGAGAGAAGGAGAGAGAGAGAGAGAGAGAGAGAGAGAGAGAGAGAGAGAGAGGGGTGAGAGAGAGGCGGGGGAGTGAGAGAGAGCGGGGGAGAAACGGGGGAGTGGAGCAGAGAGAGAGAGAGAGAGAGGAGGGGGAGGGGAGGAAGATCGATTTACTTTGTATTATGATCTACAAACAGTGTGCATGTGTTGCCAAAAACCTAAGGAAAGATATCAAAGTATTTTACCAAAACTAGCTAAGCTTTCATAAATGCAAAGCGCTATAAACCAATCATTAATTTCACGTGCTTGAAGGGCACAAATCATATCAAAGACATAACCAGTGTCAATAATGAAACCAATGTAGCCAACAAACGATATTCTCTGGACAGTGATATTTGATCAAAAAGTTGCAGTTATTACACAACGATGTAGGTTATGAGTCAAAGTATGCGACGTCGTTCACATGTTGCAGTGACGACATGAAATAGGCCTCGTCTCCATAGCTGCATTCTCTACATGTGGTATAATTGATATTGCTATTGATATCCTATGCGTACTCTGGAAAGTGTAGCCTGCAGCCTCTGTGACAGTCAATTATAGCCTTTAAAGGGGTTTGTCTATATGCGATGTCTCAGCAACAACGTCAGTCAGAATCTTCAGGCTGGGGAGTTACTTATATATAATATAAACGGTAAGAGTGACGTTCCTTGCTATGTTGAAACGATGAAACGAAAATATTTGACATGAGGTGTCGAATAAATATTTGAGGAACCGAGATAGTTAAAGGAATCTGGCCGTGTGATAAATTGTCCACTTAATCTGGGAAGACAGGGTATTTCGCAAAGTCTGGAGTTCTTCATGCGGCCAAAGGTAGAACATGTTACTAGTTTTGTGGAAAACAGCAGCATGTATGAGATATTGCATAGTTCTGCTAATTCACAGCTGAGCTTGCCAAAGGACTTTAAACTAATCGGAGGCATGTTTAACTCTGAAAGTACTGCAGATGCCCGGTAATATACTTTTGCTTTCCTGAAGATATATAATTTCCATCTGTAGTGGGAGTATGCCCTCAGATTATAGATTTATGGAGGCTCACAGTTAAGGAGGGGCAGGCAAAGGCTTCCTGAAACCCTGTGAACTGTGAAGGCTGTACTTAGCTTCCAGTCAACGAAAAAGGCGAGGGAAAAATATGATCGTTCTCGAGCCAATGTGTCATAAAGATTGGCTTTTATTCAGAGTGGAGTATGTTACATTAAATTGAAGTGATAAAGAGGGGGAGTCTGAAACAAAAGCTTTGCAAGAAGTCGGATGATGTAAAAAAATGTTCCATCATCAGGGGCACTGGTGGGTTTGCAAGTCTTAATAGCTGCATAAAATTTACCAGCTGTAAATGGTAAATCATCTGAGTAGATTTTTTTTTTTTTAGCTTAAATTTAAGAGAGCATATACAAATGGATACCGGGAAGTCATTGCGTTTCATTTTCTCTCTCGGTGTCTTTGTTTTGATATTTTCTCCTTTGGCAGTTGGAGTGTTTGGTGGAGTTGAATAAGGCATCGGTCTATTGGCAAGGAGTTTCACCGAAATGGTCGAGCCTAGTAGGAATATAGTCCTCATCCCTGTAGGTATTGGTGTTCATAACTCAGTGTGGTATTAGCAGCAATTTTATATCGTAAACTTGGCTGGGATGGACTTTTTATACCAGATACCCAATGACGATGACTACGAATGACATGACCTTTGTATTGCATGTGTACGCTGTCAGACCTAATTTGCTCCCTAGATTATGACTTCTCCAGTAGACGTAACAAAAATACGGGAGAGGAACGTAAAAACCCCTATTTGATTATATCACTGCATTAAGAAACAAGGAGAAGATGAATACCAGTAATATATCCACACAATAAGATGTGCATTAAACAACAATATTGTTAAAATAGTTGTTGTGGGAAAACAAAAGTATTAGGAAACTGTGCAGTGAAAGTCGGTTTCAATAATTTCCAACACGTGGAGTCCTTCATGATATCAAGCCCTCTTCTGGGTAACGAGCAACAAGCATCGACATCCTCCAGAGGAAGATATTGAGGGAGGGTCGCCTTGCGCTTCTAAGAACTTGGTGTTCGTTATTTCAAGAAATGAGTTGTTAGTTGACTCTCCAAGGGCCACTGCAGGTTGCGGAGAGGTGGACAGAAGAGGTTGCCGTTGCTCAAGAAGGAAAGTGAACATCCCTTCCTGGAAACGGAATTGCTGAGCCATCTGTTGCTGCGTCATCTATCCATATTGGCTCCCCACATGCGCCATCTTCTTGATCAACATTTGCAGCAGGCATTTCTTTGCTTCTTTGGCGGATTTTTGCTTTGTCTGCTTCAGTGATGGCAGAGCTGGAGTTTAGGCTCCATGGAGTTAGTGCTTCTGTTTATGCTGGAACTGTGCTGTGAATGATGCCAGGCCTTTCACTGGCGGGATTATATACTGTGGGTCGTCGTAATCATTTGCGTTTACACTCCTTATTTCCATGGATTCCATTACATTAATAAAGTATTATCATATCTTTAACCATATTTTGGTTTCGAATTCTCTTGAGGCATCGAATATCGCCCTTTGCCAAAACTTTGGCTTTTCAAGAACTTATTAAACTGCTTTACCAACTGCTTTACCAATCTTTTAATTTCTATATCTGACATAAACATTGTCCTGGCCAATTTTCAGCTTCAAGGACCCTTTTGTTTTATGGTGAGAATCCATTTGAAGGCCTGAAAGACACAACACTTTTAGCCTTCGTGGAAAAAAAGCTTTGTATCATATTCTAAAAGAGCCCAAAGACGCCAAGGGAAAGGGACGTCATTTCCACCGACTCGCCAATCAATTGCATCCGGGCCTTTTCCGCCAGTCGAGCTTCCAGATACTATTGCCACCGCCGTCAATATCCTCTACAGAGAGAGCGTCATAACCGCAGAAGACAGGATCATTTCCCGAAGACAGTGAGCCCGTCTTGAGCGCCCCGTCCTTTGTAAACAAGCACAGCCACGCGGTTCACCAAGGCAACATCATGTCTGCATCTGTGAGTATACGTAGGAAGTGTTCTAGTCACTGCTTTTGCTTTCATTATTTAATTCGTTCAATTCTCACAATTACATGAACATATCATATACTGGTGTAAGGTATTGCTAGCAAGTTCGTGAACAGCAAATTGTCAAGTCAACAAAAATGTATAGAAAACAGGTCACAGGATTATATAAGACCATAATAAAATTCTAATATTGCGGTCAGACGACACGAGAGACGGAGAGAGAGAGAGAGAGAGAGAGACGGAGAGAGAGAGACGGAGAGAGAGAGAGAGACGGAGAAAGAGAGAGAGGCGGGAGAGAGAGAGAGAGAGACGGAGAGAGAGAGACGGAGAGAGAGACGAAGACGGAAGAGAGAGAGACAGGAGAGAGAGAGACGGAGAAAGAGACGGACGGAGAAGAGAGAGAGACGGAGGAGAGAGAGAGACGGAAGAGAGAGACGGAGAGAGGAACGGAGAGAGAGAGAGACGGAGAGAGAGAGAGAGAGGGGAACGGAGAAGAGAGAGAGAGGGAACGAGGAGAGAAGAGAGAGAGAGAGAGAGAGAGAGAGAGAGAGAGAGAGAGAGACAGAGACAGAGAGACAGAGACAGAGAGACAAAGACAGAGACAGAGAGAGAGACAGAAAGAACGAACGAAAGAAAGACAAACAGAATCAGAGACGGAAAGCTAAAAACAGGAGAGAAAGGGGGCTGGGAGGAAAGAAAGAGAAAGAGAGACGGCGAACAGCTCCGTGAAAGAGGAGAGCGAGGCCGCACTAACCGCTGTCACCCATCTGCTTAGCCCGTCGTCCGTGAACAATGAATGTCACAAATGTAAAGAGGTTGCATTCATCGCGTCCTGCAACATAACAGACGGCATTTATTCAGTAAAGAATAAAAGAGAAAGAAATGGAAGAAAAATATGCAAAAAGAAAAGTTGGATGGGGCAGCGTTGTAAGAATTAATATCTAAAAATATATGTGTGTATCTATACATATTTACATTTGTTTGGATACGTCGGTTATACACCAGAGCCAAATTGATTGATTATATATTCGGAATGTGCGTATCAATATAAATATAATCTAGTGTACAATACACACAATTCCAAGTAACAAATCCTAAAATTTATGCTTTCTGAATATGACACAATACACCGAAATTAAATTGGTTTGCATCTGGTTGTCCTTAGTAACAAAACTAAAATGTATTGTACATATTATTCGTAATATTTTTTTTTATAATTTATGCATTCCGGATTTTTTATGATTTGCATGCTATTTCCATCATATCTAATTATTTTATATGTTTTAATAATTCTTTACTTGTAGCTTTGTATAGGCTGCGGAATAGGGAGCTATTTCGAGACAGAATAAAAAATACAAAGGATAATGGTAAAGCAAATACACAAAATAATAACCGTAATACGTAAAAGATTTCACAAAACTTGACTAATTCCATTATAATACAATCGACGAATTAGGAGAAAAACGGAAAAAAAGAAGAAGAAAAAATCTGGAAATAACAACATGAACTTCATCTTGCAGCATTCCAGGGAGTGCAAGAAAGCATCTGAGGTATGCAATAATAATACTTTCCGTCAGAAGCCATCAGATTTCGCTCGCTTTTTACCCATCCACCAAGTGCTTGGAAAAAGCATTCACCAGTTCCTTTGTTTGTCGGAAAGGAGAAACTTTATAAAAGAGTATGCATGTATGTATATTCAAAAACATAGGAGATTGAGAGAGAGAGAGAGAGAGAGAGAGAGAGAGAGAGAGAGAGAGAGAGAGAGAGAGAGAGAGAGACAGAGAGAGAGAGAGAGAGAGAGAGAGAGAGAGAGAGACAGACAGACATACAGAGAGTGAGAGAGA
>NC_091571.1:31448449-31455949 GCF_042767895.1 Penaeus vannamei | reverse complement strand
GGTCAGGCATTTGTCGGAATTCTGCTTCGCGTTCGTTTAGACAGATCTCCCTTAAATAAATCCCCAGCATTATCCTAAAATAGTGGGAGAAAGGAGAGCGAAAACAGGGTAGGATTTTCGTAGTGGACCGAGCAGCTGAGAGTGTATTTAGGTGCATATTAAATTAGATTAAAGTGAAAATATGTGGGATTTATTTATTTATGTTTTCCTTTATTTTGTTTTGCTTTTATAATATTCCTGCTTCTTTGTTTTGCTTTTTATCAATTCTTTCCCATTTTCCTATTTCTTCTCTTTTCACCATTTTTCTTATTTTATAATATTTGATAATAATGATGATTGTAAATGCATGGTTGTGATACGAATGATAATAAGGATCGAATTAAACGGACATAATGATGGAGAGAACATGCAGGATAATAAACCAAGACTAGGACTAATTCATAAGAGGATAATAATAATGATAATGATAACAGAAATGATAATGATAATAATAGGGTAAAATAACGACAACAATAACAGGATCAGAATAATAAGAGTAATGATGAAATAATAACTGTAGTAACAGTCATAAAGATAATAGACATAAAATAATGAGAAAATAAAAATAATGATAATAACAATTACAATAATAATAATAATAATGATAGCAATAATATAATAAAAATAAAAATAATAATAATAATAAAAATAATGATAATAATAATAATAATAACATAAAATTATAACAAAATGAATATCATACTTCTTAAAAAATATGTCATAAAGACACCAATAAAACTAATATCGAAACAAAGAGCAATACAATAGACAGAAAAATAAAGTAAAACAAAAATACAAACGAAAGGCAACTCAAACCTCCGCCATCGAGGAGACAAGACCTGAACATGTTTTAAGAAGATCAGACGATATTCCAAATTCCTGTCCTTTCTCACGCGTGGAACCGGAGAAAATATTTCCATTATGGGAGGCGAGGATGTACTCATCAGATTGTGGTCAAGTGTTCAGGTTCATTACTAAGGGGCATTTATCTTGCATCTTTTTTTTTTCATTTGTCTATTTATTCATTTGTCTATCTCTGGCTAGCTAGTCATCTGTCTGTCTACATATTTATTTATCCATTTATATAATTATCTATTCGAAAGTCATTTACTTATTTTTTTTGTAAGTAAATAACTTTATGAGAGAGAGAGGGAGAGGGAGAGAGAAGAGAAGAGAAGAGAAGAGAAGAGAAGAGAAGAGAAGAAGAGAAGAGAAGAGAAGAGAAGAGAAGAGAAGAGAAGAGAAGAGAAGAGAAGAGAAGAGAAGAGAAGAGAAGAGAAGAGAAGAGAAGAGAAGAGAAGAAGAGAAGAGAAGAGAAGAGAAGAGAAGAGAAGAGAAGAGAAGAGAAGAGAAGAGAAGAGAAGAGAAGAGAAGAGAAGAGAAGAGAAGAGAAGAGAAGAGAAGAAGAAGAAGAAGAGAAGAGAAGAGAAGAAGAGAGAAGAGAAGAGAAGAGAAGAGAAGAGAAGAGAAGAAGAAGAGAAGAGAAGAAGAGAGAAGAGAAGAGAAGAGAAGAGAAGAGAAAGAGAAGAGAAGAAGAAGAAGAAGAAGAAGAGAAGAGAAGAGAAGAAGAAGAGAAGAGAAGAGAAGAGAAGAGAAGAGAAGAGAAGAGAAGAGAAGAGAAGAGAAGAGAAGAGAAGAGAAGAGAAGAGAAGAGAAGAGAAGAGAGGAGAGGAGAGGAGAAGAGAGGAGAGGAGAGAGGAGAGAGAGGAGAGGAGAGGAGAGAGAGAGGAGAAGAGAGAGAAGAGAGAAAGAAAGAGAGAAAGAGAAAAAGAGAGAGAGAGAAAGAGAAAGAAAGAGAGAGAGAGCGTGTGAGCGTGAGTGAGCGCGTACAAACACTCGGCTCCAAACTCCCCGTTCACCTTTTCACTCGGAGCATAGAAAAGAAAATCAATTGAAAGGAGTCAGACAGACAAGCGAGAGGGGGGGGAGGGGGGATGTGTGAAAGGAAAAGTAAAACATCAAGCACTTTTTAGCTAGTTCAAAGCAGATGGATCTTACGAAAAACTTTGTCTCTCCCAGTCTGGCACAAACACTTTTTTTTTTAAACAAACGGCATTTACTGAAGGCAATAAGTGTTCCCGCAGCTACACAGAGAACTCAGGCAACTTGAGAAAGGTAAATATCTCTTTTTTCTCGGAGGAAATTGTCGTTTTCTTTTGTGTTTTGTGAACATGAAAAAAAACACTTAATCGTCAATTAATAAATATTAGGAGAGATGGATGAAAAAAAAACACTTAATCATCATTTATTAAATCTTAGGACAGATAGATGGATGAAAAAACACAATCATCAATTAGTCAATATTAGGAAAGACAGATGGATAAGTAAGTGGATGTATGGACCGACAAATGGAGAAACAGATCGAAAGGAAGAGGAATAGACAAATCAAAAGACATACGCAAGTAGATAAATTGATACACAAGCAAACATACTATATCCAAAACACACAGACAAAGAGATAAACAAGTAAAAACAAAGACAGGCAAAGAAAGGGTCTGGGAGGGGGAGCAAAGAGAAGTTAAACAGAGCAAGATGGTGGGGCCATAATTCACCCCGAACCAAGTGGCTTTATTTGTTGTGTTCGGCAGGATGTAGGGAGAAACAACCCCTTCATTTGGCCCAGAAGATTCCACAAAGTTTCGCCGACGCTTTCGCAATGACGCTTCTCTTCCTATCGTATGAATCATTATGAGAAAATCGAAGCGTCGGACGTGAATAGAAAGAGAAAAGAATTAGAGCAAATAGAACGATCCGGGAATTCGAAAAAAATACAACATAAAAACGAAATTAGAATCATTAGAGAGTAAAGGACGAAGACCCAAAGAAAAGAAAGGAGGGAGAATGAGATGGAAGAAAGAGATAAGTGAGAGAACGATGCAAGGAGAGAGGAAGACCCGACTAGATAACGCTTCAAGGGAATGGAGGAAGGCGATCTAAAGCAAGAGAACAGGAAGATGATAGTCTGGCAGGCGCAAGGTTCAAAATGCTTAATATCCTTCGTCTTCCATCTCCCGAAGGATAAAAAAGACAAAAAAGAAAAAGAAGACACGAAAATAAGGAAGGAGGGAAAGGGAGAAATGATGCCTCTCTGTCTAAGATTTGTTTTGGTTAGTTTTTTTTATTAGATCTTTGTGAAATCTGTGATAATTACTGATTCGATAATGGAGAGTGTGAGAGAGAGAGAGAGAGAGAGAGAGAGAGAGAGAGAGAGAGAGAGAGAGAGAGAGAGAGAGAGAGACTGACTGACCCGACTGAGTGACTGAGAGAGAAAAGAGGTAGGGAGAGAAAGGTGGAGAGAGAGGAGAGAAAGGGGAGAGGAAAGAGGAAGAGAGGAGAGAGAGAGAGAGTAAATAAGGGGGAATGGGAGACACACTAATAAATAATTCCACAAACCGGTAACCATAGAGACGACAAAAAAACAACAACAAAAAAAAAAACAGATAACACACAAAACACTCAAAGGGATACAAAAAAAGAAAAAAGAAAAAAGAATAGCCAGTGATTTCTTACAACTGGGAAAACCTTCACACAACAAGACAAAAAGTTATCGAATATGATGATTAATTCAGAACATAACATCCAAGAATTTATATTGCTTTTTTATACATCATTTTTATTTCTTCTTCTTCTTGCAATGGTTTGCGTTCTCTCCAATTCTCTTTCCCTGTCTCGGCCTTTTTTTCTGTTTCTGTCTCTCTCTCTCTTTCGCAAAATTCGGTTAAATGATATAATAAACCAAAAGATAACCATAGTCACAGGCAGAAAAAAATCATTGAGGAATTGGCAGTGTGCAAAGGACAGGGCTCAATTGAAAACGAAATTCCATGTTATTGGTGTTAAACTATAGCCTTAGCGATAAACAAAATGTAAAAAACTGCTGCAATAACAATAAACATCAGTTTAACTAAAAACACTGAACAAAAACCACAGTAACAACGAACGAGTAATTGGAAGGGAGAACGAGGTTACCAGTTACTGAAATGAAATAGGTTATTCACAATAGTTTATTATTGTTGTTAGTGTTTGGAATCTAAGTAGATTAGATATATTTGCAATATCTTATATCTAATTGCGAAAGACGGCAGATATGGTTTCATAATGAAGGGTTGTGTAGCATGCATATTGTCTGAGTCACTTATCCATGTCTTTTAAAATCTATTTATATATTTGCTAGGAAGTTTACAATAATTCAACGATCTATTCTGGTTCCCATGATTCAAGTGTTTTGTCGTTGTTCGCATTCCTGAGTACTCGTTGGAAACAATCTTTTTAAGCCCTTTTTGTAAAACTTTTTACACACCATTTGTGCACTTTGAGTACCTATTGCGGACTAATCAGTACTATGTATTCCAACATAAAAAGGGAATACGATTTTTTTAAAGCATATAGACTGAGATTATTAGATCGACACCTGGTATATCTACCATAAAATTCCTTGTCTTTCCTACAGTCAGTGAAGCATCTGCATATTTAATGAGAGACCACGAAATCTAATTACTGCTGCAGCAATTCACACACAAGGTAAAAGCACGAAGGAAGCACGGTGCCTGTGAGCTTATGAAATACTGTACATTAGATTTTCGGGGTAAATGCACTGCTAAAGTAGACATCAAAAGGACTCATTTTGGGAATTAGTCTTAAGTATAAAGTCGCAGATATCTCGCAGGAATGGTAACGATGCATCTTGTAATTTTCTCCCTTCCGACGTACTAATTCATAGTGGTTATTAATATACTCAGAAATAGGGCGATAGTGTTTTATTTTTCTCTGACATTTCATCGCAAGTGACATTTTAAAAACTCAAATTTGGGAATCGCTTATGATAGTTCAGAAGACTTGAAATAGTAGCTTTATCTATCTATTTACTTTACCTAAACTGAGATCTTTAGCAACATCTTCCCGACCGCAATGTCTAACCACCTTTTTGTCCGGTTGCGTGGCTTTACTACGTCATCAAAACTTGTTGCAATAATTGACCCATCATTCCTACGTTTACGAGAAATAAAACGTTTTGACATTTCCACTTAAAATTCTTTCATAAAATATGAAACGCATCTTCTTGATCTTTATTTCGAGATGGTCCCTGTGTTTTTCAATTTCATTTTTGTTTTATTCTAATTTATTTTTCTTGTTATTATTAAATATGTTTTCAATCACATCATTATAAGCTTTTTCGTCATCAGTTATGTTTCATTTGGGTCATTCTTGATTTTTTTAATGTACGTGATCACCAGACAAATATATATATATATATATATATATATATATATATATATATATATATATATATATATATATATATAGATAGATAGATAGATAGATAGATAGATAGATAGATAGATAGATAGATAGATAGATAGATAGATACATTTTTCGTTTAAACATTTTAATTTTCACTATATCTTTGGTATTTTTTCAAGATTTTTAGTGGCTCAGGATCTATTTTCAGG
Source organism: Penaeus vannamei (assembly GCF_042767895.1). NCBI lineage: Eukaryota > Metazoa > Arthropoda > Malacostraca > Decapoda > Penaeidae > Penaeus > Penaeus vannamei. Next base: position 31,450,460 of record NC_091571.1, on the reverse strand, counting down.
GTATGATGGAGTGAGCGTCTAAACAAAATCCAGAATCATGCATCACTATTTTCGCCATGCAATTCCGATGAAACCATGCAATGAAAGCACCATTTATTAACCCAGTTTTCACTAATCCAGTTGCGTCATTTGGGATCTGTTGGACAATCTGGTATCAAGTTTAACAACATACGTGTAAGAGGGAAAAAATAGAAATGTTGGTGTGTGTGTGTGTGTGTGTGTGTGTGTGTGTGTGTGTGTGTGTGTGTGTGTGTGTGTGTGTGTGTGTGTGTGTGTGTGTGTGTGTGTGTGTGTGTGTGTGTGTGTGTGTGTGTGTGTTGTGTGTTGTGTGGTGTGTGTTGGGTGTGTGTGTGTGTGTGTGTGTGTGTGTGTGTGTGTGTGTGTGTGTGTGTGTGTGTGTGTGTGTGTGGGTGTGTGTGTGTTGTGTGTGTGGTGTATGTTGTGTGTGTGTTGTGTGTGTGTGTGTGTGTGTGTGTGTGTGTGTGTGTGTGTGTATGTGTGTGTGTGTGTGTTGTGTGTGTGTGTGTGTGTGTGTGTGTGGTTGTGTGTGTGTGGTTGTGTGTGTGTGTGTGTGTGTGTGTGTGTATGTGTGTGTGTGTATGTGTATGTGTGTAGTTGTGTGTGTATGTGTGTAGTTGTGTGTGTGTGTGGCTGTGTGTGTGTGTGGTTTTGTGTGTGTGGCTGTGTGTGTGTGGCTGTGTGTGTGTGTGTGTGTGTGTGTGTGTGTGTGTCGTGTGTGTGTGTGTGTGCGCGCGTGTGTTGATATGCCTCGCCACGTCTTCACCAGATACCAGCTATTTTACAGCAAATAGAATATGTATTCATCAAGACAGAATAAAACGATATCTTTTGACATGAGAATTAAATGCAATGAGGCAGCTGCTTTATACAGTCGAAAGAAAGGTCATTCAAGCGACGCATCCGTTACAGAGACATATCAGGTGAGCGTCTATTTATCACAGAGACTGAAGAGGTGCCTCGCCTGACAGCGGAGGAGTCAGGCGGGTTCCCTCCAAAGATCCAGAAAATTTAGATGTATTCTGCTGTGAGAAACAAGGGGAAAGCGTTCGGCAAATTTACGGGCACGAGTGAACGCATAGCCACAGGCGATACGTTGGCTGAATTCCCACCGGGGAGCTGGAATCTCTGAGGCGACGAAGAAATATAATAAATATAATAAATGTAACGGAATACAGTAAAATAAAAAAAAATCGTTTATTCGTCAAAGAATTCCTCTGGACAATCAATACATGGCTGAAGTAAAAGAAAAAAAACACAAAACTATAAGAATAGCAGGGTTATAGGCTTTATTCACAATAAGCCTGTAAAACAGAAGTTACTAGTACTAGCCTGAGTACAGCGAAGCCTGGATAGATAGAGCAACAGACAAAGAAACATCTTTTGCAAGTCTCTCTTTGACCCTATTTCATGCACCTGTAATCAGATATGAACATCTATACCATGAATCTCAACAAGAAAAAATGAAGAATGCTTTAAACTCTTGTGAACCTTTTAAAGAAATTATGAAAAAGAAGATAAAAAGGTACAACTACATGGCTGTGAGATGTGTTTAAATGACCTTACTGGCCCCTTGATAAAAATTATGTCATTTTAGACGGCTAATTAAGACAACGTTGATGCCACGTTAGAGATAATTGCGATAGAGGTAAGTTATAATTAAGTTGAGCCGAATTAGCAGAAGAGAAGGATGAGCCGAAAAGAGAGACGGAAAGAGAAAGTGAAATTGAGAGAAATATATTTAAGGAGGAAGAGAGAGACAGATGAGAGAGAAGGGGGGGAGGGGGGAGGAAGGGAGCGAGGGAGAGAGGAAAGGAGACGGAAAAACAGGGAAGGGAGGGAAGGAGGGTATGGAAAACGGGTGGGACAGAGGAAGGGAGGGAGGAGGGTGGGAGAGAGGAAGGGAGGAGAGGAAGAGGAGAGAGAGGAAGGAGAAGGGAGGAAGTGAAGAGAGAGAGAAGGGAGGGAGGAAGAGAGAGAGAAGGGAGGGAGA
>NC_091571.1:31423449-31430949 GCF_042767895.1 Penaeus vannamei | reverse complement strand
AATTCGCAGTCTTATAAGATGAGGAAAGATATATTTAACGATTTTGTTTGTATGCCTTTTCGTGAAAACAGCTGGTCTGATAACGAAAAAGGGGGAAGAGCAGTATCAAAGACCTGTGAATTTGTGATTTTTTCTAGCGTTTCTTGGAAACCAAAAATATAAGAATAAATTGTTTGTTTCACTGATCACTGCACTCTTTCCGCTCATAATCAGCTTTCTACTTTTCTCCTTGTACGTTCATTGCAGTAGAACTAGGAGGTAAAAGGCTTATTTGCTTTACTTCTTAACTAGTGCGGTTTCTAATGGCCTGTGGTCTGCTAGGATGATCATTCTCCATTTGATGACCAGTTTCCTGTTATTCACCATCGATATGTTCCTTTTGACCTTCAGTGTTACTCATCCGCTTTGTTTGGAGAAAGAGGCTTAGGTGCTTTCTTGTAAACAATTCAATTCTTATTCAGTTCGTTCGTTACGCGAGAATCAAGGGAAAAACTGGCGGTCATTTTTCAAAATGGGACTTAATTTTTTTTTTTTTTTTTTTTTTTTAGCTAAAAGGAAGTTACACCTGAATTCTTAGCCTCCTATGGATCAGGGGTGAGCAAACTACAGCCTGCGTCCTTTTAAAGTGCCTTGCCGAAGTTTGGTACAGAATTATCAAAATTAAATCATACAATAGTTATGACCAATAGCGAAAGCACTTAAGTGGAAGATATGTTTCTATCTGGGTTTAACTTCTATGTTTCTTTCGTCTGTTTATTTACTTTTACTTTTCTAAGAATGGAGATAAAAAAGATGATGAATAGGAAATATAAAGCTGTATATGGATGCATCAGGAGCAAATTCTAAAAGGCAATGTGGCCCCAGAGCCACCCCTGCTATAAATCAATATTCATTCAGTTGAAATACACCTCAAATGACAGGACTTGTAGCAACAATGGTATTACTCCTATTACTACGACAACTAGTAGTGGTCGTAGTAGTAGTAGTAAAAGTAGTAGCAGCAGTAGTAGTAGTAGTAGTAGTAGCAGTTGTAACCGTAAAAGTAGTAGTGATGTAGTAGTGATAACGTTGATTGTGGTTGCAAAAATAGTGATTCAGCTGCCTGATTATAATAATGATGACATTGAAGCTACCAACCAAATAACAATAAGAATAACAATAATCACGATTACATTAACAATATTAAAAATCAAACAAAGAAAAGAAAAACGACTTCCCAGCGACATAAGAAAAAAAAATCACCAACATCCACGTAACATCCAGAGACCCAGCTATTGTCCCACATCAAGTCCCCACACGTACCACTAATTACCAGATACAGTCCCCAATTGCTAGGCTAATGGCAGACCCACCATCAGTACCTTCCCCAGGCATGCGGGGAGGACTTGCCGCGCTATGGTGGGTTAGGTTCATAGGCTCACTCAGGATCCTCTCGGGGAATGGGACCGGGTGTTGCGTCTGCGTTTTCTGCTTTGTTTATTTTTGGAGTAGATTCCTGTAGTTTATTTTTGGAGTAGATTTCTGTAGTTTATTTTTGGAGTAGATTTCTGGAGTAGTTTATTTTTGGAGTAGATTTCTGGAGTAGTTTATTTTTGGAGTAGATTTCTGTAGTTTATTTTTGGAGTAGATTTCTGTAGTTTATTTTTGGAGTAGATTTCTGTAGTTTATTTTTGGAGATTTCTGGAGTAGTTTATTTTTGGAGATTTCTGGAGTAGTTTATTTCTGGAGTAGATTTCTGTAGTTTATTTTACGAGTAGATTTCTAGAGTAGTTTATATTTGGAATATATTTCTGGAGTAGTTTATTTTTGTAGTAGATTTCTGGCGTAGTTTATTTTTGTAGTAGTTTATTTTTGGAGTAGATTTCTGTAGTTTATTTTTGGAGTAGATTTCTGTAGTTTATTTTTGGAGTAGATTTCTGTAGTAATATATTTTTGGAGTAGATTTCTGTAGTAATATATTTTTGGAGTAGATTTCTGTAGTAGTTTATTTTTGGAGTAGATTTCTATAGTTTACTTTTGGTGTAGATTTCTGGGGTTTATTTTTGGAGTAGATTTCTGAAGTAGTATATTTTTGGAGTAGATTATTATTGGAGTAGATTTCTGTAGTTTATTTTTGGAGTAGATTTCTATAGTTTACTTTTGGTGTAGATTTCTGTAGTTTATTTTTGGAGTAGATTTCTGGAGTAGTTTATTTTTGGAGTAGATTTCTTTAGTAGTACATTTTTGGAGTAGATCTCTGGAGTAGTTTATTTCTGGAGCAGTTTATTCTTGTAGTAGATTATTTTTGGAGTAGTTTATTCTTCGAGTCATTTACTCTTGGAGTAGTTTATTTTTGGAGTTTATATATGGAGTAATTTTTGTAGTAGTTTATGTTACAGTTATCTGTTGGCTTGGCTGGGGTTTTGTCCATTGTTGATTGGAACTATCCTCATCTGCCTTCGATATACAGAGATTGATGATGAATTTGGCTTCTTTCTCAGATTTTTTATACGTAATCTAAGGACAAGAGAATCCGAATGAGAAAAGTTACGATTAACAAAGAAGAATCTCTATCTGCCCCCCCCTCCTTTTTTCTTTTTTGTTTGTCTGCATATTCAAGTATTTGTTAGTATTTGACTATATGTACGTACGAGATATATTTGCATCTGCACGTGTATAATAACTAACACTTTCCGAGCAGATAATTTCATAAAGGCCTTAAACACCATTCCCCGCCCAACATGATTCCCACGCCCACACGTCGCGTTCCATGAAGAGGTGTAACGTAATCCCCATAACCCTCTGTCGTAAACACTTTCTTTCAACACCTGCACCTTTTGTTGCACGACAATGGAAACCGGCGATTCTAGTAATTCAACTCGCAGACAATGTCAAAAGGTTCATCCATGCGCAATGTGTAGAACTGTTCACGGGTGATAACATCATCTTGGACGAATACTAAGATCTGATGGTCACCAGTATTGTTATAATTCAAAGCTAATAATGATATATGTTTTTGTTTGTTTTCATGTAATGATAGTACTACTGCGGCTGTTTATATATCTATCTATATCTATCTATCTATCTATCTATCTATCTATCTATCTATCTATCTATCTATCTATCTATATATATATATGACAGCGACAATGATAATGAAAACAATTATAATAATTGCAATATCTCTGATTATGTATAATGGTACTGATAATGGAAATGATAATGATAATAATAGAAATACTGACAATGATAATAAAAATATCAATTACAAAAACAATATTAATGATTATAAAAATGATGACGATAATGATAATATTTTTCATTATTATAACCATCATTATTATTACTATCACATTCATCATTACCATAATCATCGTTACCATTACTCTCATCGGTATCATCATCCTTATCTCTGTTTGGTTTTATAGTTTTTGTTTATTTGGCAATCTCTGTCTCCCTTTCCACTTAACTGATTGCACATTCATTCGTCCATACAAAGCTACCTTCCAGTGAAACCATTTTTGAATTCAGGTTTTGTTTACATTGCCTCCTTTCCTATTTCAATCTCGCACTCTTTTCCTCTCTTGTTCCTCCTATTCACCTCTTTTATCTATAATGACTCTCTCCTATCCCTTCCACTTTTTCTCTTCCTTTCTCTCCCTCTCTCCATTCCTGTTCTTATTCCTCCCTCCTCTCCTTCTTCTCATCCTATTTCCTCTCCTTCCGCCTCTTCCTCCTCCCTCTTACTCTCTTTCTTTTACTTCCTCTCCTTCCACTTCCTCTTTTTCTTCACCTTCCTCTCCTCCTTCTACTTCACATCCTTCTTCTTCCTTTCCTTCTCCTCCTCCTTCAGTCACTCCATTAGCATCTTATCTTCGCTCCTTCTTCCCTTCCAAATGCTCTCTTAACAGTGTGGAAAACATAGCAAGGTTTCTTCAACAGATGTGTAGTTGGTATCAATGATGGCATCAAATATTCCTTTCTTTTCCTACAACATATTAAAGAAACTGGTTGCCTCTTCTTTTTTTTTTCTTTTTTTCTTTTTTTTTTTACAATATCTGGAGGAGATTATGTAATTATCTCTATCCCTCTGCTTGTGAATATTAATGAAGATTTATGAATGGAAACTCATGTATATGCACGGGAGCCGAAAATGCAAGCAGCTAAAAGAGAGGGGAAAAAAGGGAAAATTCTAAGGGTTGCGCAGAAATTCGTTGCAATGGAAGACAAGGTAGCTAGTCCTTGGGTCTCAATCATCTCCCCCCTCCCCTTCCTTCCTCTCTCTCTCTCTCTCTCTCTCTCTCTCTATCTATTTATATGTTTATCTATCCTATATGTCCTTTTGCTTATCTGCCCATCCATATAGATATTTATTTACCTGTCCATCTACTCAGCTATCTGTCGCTTTATTTCTTTATCTATCCATCTATTTTCATTTCAGTTAGCAAAGTCAGCCAAACTATCTACGCATCAATCTGTACTTGCATATGAATAAATAACGAGAGGCTTGTATCGTATAAAAATGATTTTGATTTTGAAATTAGTCCCTATTTCCACCGCATCATATGCCACCAAATATGCCGTGATAAGCGTTTGATGAGATCATTAAGATGAATTGTTATTGTGTCATTTGTTTGCCTGCGATATAGATAATGGGGTTATTAATGTAAAGGGAAACTCATTACCTTAGTGTCTTTGGATGGGTTTGGTTATGGTGATACTTAGGCGATACACGGCAGGATCTTATGGCTATGTAGGAACTATAGAGCTAACTGTATTGCACATACACACACACATATTAACACACACACGCACACTCACTCGCTTCCTTACACACACACTCACACTCACTCACTTCCTTACACACACACTCACTTCCTTACACACACATGCACACGCCCACACTCACTCACTTACACACACACGCACACACTCATTCACTTCCTTACACACACACACGTACACGCACACACTCACCCCCTTACACTCACACACACATATTCCAGTATGTCTGCAGGTTTGTGAACGAAGTATACATGTTTGACGATAATCCAACAAGAACTGTCGTGTAAACGCGCATCCACGAACGAGGATTCCCAGAACATGCTTATACAAATATCTGAGTGAGAGCTGTTCCTAGTGGGATTCCAATGGCATATGTGATTTATCCCAGTGTGCGATGCTACGTGAGGGTTGCTACTGCGGGTTTTGTGGTCCGGCGAAACCTCTAGTGGTCGACCCATAAATAATAAGTAAGTTATCAGACTAGAAAGATGTGTATTACCCTTGAGACCCCTTTTACAGAGAACTGCAGAACAGTTGTCCTTGTCGCAGTCTGAAACGTTTATGTAACATATAGCGAACAGATCTACGTATGTGCAGATTTTTTTCATTTATTCGGCAATATGAATATGCAATTAGATTTTACTCATAATAGGGTTTATAACAATGGTGCCAGGATTTACTTCGTAAGTTTTCGTGCCAAGTTTTCGTCTGGTGACAAGATTTATTTCGTTGTTTTCGTTACTAGTAGCACCGATAACAAAATTCCGCAATATGGTTATATTAGTTTATTATTAAAGTAAGATTATGAAGCCCACATGTTAGATGATGATTTAATAATAAGAGATAATAAACAGCAGACACTGAAGAAATAAGCTAAAGAGGAAAGACAGCTGAACGAATAGATGAAGGTCAGGTCAGATGCTAAGCCGAAGGTCAGGTCGGCGTATGTCTCTGGGAAAGATATAAGGTGAATGTCAGAATACTTCGAGAACGGTTTCGAAAAACAAGGGAGACACAGGTCATTCCGAAGATCAAAGCTAGAATACAAAGCCATGAGTGATCGTGCTCTTTGGGCCCTAATGGAAAAATAAAAGGAAAGGCAGCCAGTGCGTTTTCCATCCTTCCATCCGGATCAAAATACTCCAACAAAACATAGCCGTTATTACAGCTTCCCAAAATAAAGCGTCTTTTTTCACCTACTCCACAAAAAGACACTAAAAAAAACACACAAAGCCTCAAGGCAATCCAAGAAGTCCAGTCGTGTATAAAACAAGAACTAAGCAAAGGCAGAAGAAAAGTCTCGGAGGAGAGCGAGTCGACCAGCGGCATTCTAGAAGGGGAACGGTCCTCCAGTTTACGCCGGACGGACAGAGATTTCGTCTATCGCTGAAGATCGAGAGCTCCGTCGAACACACAGCGAGGATTGGGTCAGCGTCTCAGAAGGACCTGCATGAGAAATGGACTTCCTCCTCAGCCAAGGACCGGAGGCCAACGAGACGAAGCGGGAGCGAAGGGCGGGCCGAAGGAGGGGAGGGGGCGGCCGGCCCTAATGACGTGGAAGGAAAGATAAGCAAAGTGTACCGAAGGGAAGGAGTGTGAACGAGTGTAGACGGATCCCGCTTCACGACAGCTTCCAGGACAGAGAGAGGGAATGGCGAGCGGAACGGCGAGCCAAGCCTTCCACGAGAAAATGTTTGCCGTTGCAGACTCCGCCACACGCTGGATATGTTTGTATGTGGTAAAATAGGAATGTATTCTCGAAAACAAGTCAATTACTAAATCGAGAGATGAAAAAAATGTCATACTCGTAATCATATTCTAATTCATAGATGTTCATCGCTCAACTTGATAAATACTTGTATAATCATATGTTATAAATTACATAACAAAATCAGTATTATATACAGCATATGTCCCCGGCGTTATTCATGAAATATGTGCACTCCAGAATTTTGTTCACAAGCCCCACATATATGAAAAGTTCACATAACATTTTTACAAGCTCAGTGTTACCACGCTGTTTATGTGGCGTCGGCACCGCTGGGCGAGCGTCACTCTCCACGTTCCGGCAGGGAGTTAATGTACATACATTAGCATAAAGCCACCGGTCTGTCGTGGTCACTCTTTGCCGCTGGTTCGTCCGGGAAATTCTTTGGGGATGAATGGAGGCGGGAGTGAGGGGGGGGGGGGCGAGGAGGCGGGAGTGAGGGGGGGGGGGCGAGGAGGCGGGAGTGAGGGGGGGGGGCGAGAAGGAGGGAAGGGAGGGGGAAGCCATGACGTATTTCCGGAAAACCGACAGTATATCATGGAGCCTTTTTTATATACATTATTACTCATTTTTAGCAAGAATGTATCCCCCTCATCCTCGAACCGCACTTAAACCACCAATCGCCAATCACCCCCAATCGAGAATACGCCGCTTACTAAACAGAAACAAAGTCTGCCTCATAAACCGATCAAATAACCTCATGAGCCCCTACGTCTCCCTCTTTGCATATCTGACCCTCATCCCTTCTGGTGACCCTTCCATGTCTCCTCCTCATTCATTTGACCTTTTTCTCCGGTCGCTTTTCGCCGTCAAGCCCATTTGCCTTCTCCCGGGGCGCGTACCGTATCGTCGGCAGCACAGAAAAAAAGGAGAAAAAGAGAGAAGGGGAGGGAGGTGGAGACAGGACGCAGGGAGGGAGGGGGATGAGAGGGGGGAGAGGGGAGAGGGAGGGTGGAGGTGGAGGGATG
>NC_091571.1:31413449-31415949 GCF_042767895.1 Penaeus vannamei | reverse complement strand
TCACAACCCATTTTTTCCACATGAACAGATCACTTTCCAATTCCTTTTTGAATGCAAATCTGGGACGAACAAAACATAACGAATATCTGCATGTAACGAACATCTGGACGAATATATGCATTAAGATGACTCGTTATTTGTCCCTTTTAACAAGTAAATACTTTACAGTAGAACATTGCTATAAAACTGACAGAAACACATACGCGGAAAAAAATCAACAGGAATAAAAAAAAATAATAATGGTAATAGAGATAATAATAATAATAATAATAATAACGGTATTGATATGTTAATGGTAATGATAATGATAACAATAACATTAATGACAATAACAATCAAAATAACAATGATAATAATCAAAAATAGCAATAATGATAATAATCGAAATAGCAATAATGATAATGATAATAACAACAGAAAATAAATAAATGAACAAATAAACATATAACGATAACGAAATTTAAGCGTAAGAATTAAAACAATTACTTGATACTTCTATCTTCATCACTTGGATAAGCTGCCTTTGTCCGGTTCGCTGAAATACTTAAATAATCAAAATAGACAATTTCCTGGAATATTACAGGAATTCCTAAACAATTCATTTTGAAAGACAGCTTAAACCTACGTGTATTGGGATCAGTGGCTGAGGGAGAAACCGGTTGATTCTGGTTGATGAAGGAATAGTGGTAGTGATGGTAGAGATGATGGTGATAAAGATGATATGGTGATAGGGATGGTGGTGATGATGATGATGACGATGATGATGATTATAATTATGATGATGGTGATGGCGATGGCGATGGCGATTGTGATGGTGATGGTGATGGTGATGATGATGGTGATGATGATGATGATGATGATGACGACGACGATGACGATCTCAATAATTATCATAACCATAACATCAGCAACAATAATAGTACTGACAAAGCTAACAATCATAACGATAACAAATTGATTATGTCGATTATGTCGTATTTCAAGGAGCAGACGAGGAGAGTCAGATGTGGTAAACAAGGTAGCAATGCAGGTAAACATTTCCACAGGCAAGACATATTTGCTAAGTGTTCCTTCTTATACTCCTTCTTCGGGCGCAATCTCAAGGGGAAATTATTAGTCGAAATGTTGGGTAAATATGCCTTTTGCTGTTGAATCACTCGCTTTCATTATCGCCCTACGATGAGGGGCTTTAAACTGTTTGTTTGTTTGTTTGTTTGTTGTTTGTGGGGTGATTTTGGTCTCGCTTTTATGAGTTGTACGAATAGTGTGAGGTCTTGTTTGTAAGTGATTTCTGCAGTTATTTGATGAGAGAGAGAGACAGAGATAATAGAGGTGGAGCTAGAGAAATAACCAACAGCTAAAGAAATGGAGGTGGTTTGTGTCGTTAGAATTCGCAAAATACATTATCCGCGTTTGGTTATGAAATTATGAGTCGTTTCGAATCTCGTAAATATCACAAAATAAGATCTTGTTTCGCCCAATCGCTTCCCTTTTCCAGCCCCTGATTAGCCATCTCCTCAAATCAAATCCCTTTGGGAAACCGTTCATTAAACTCCCCGGGAACTTCTCTCCACATTTGACTATGTTAGCGGTTTGTCAAAGGCCGTATATAAAATATATATATAAAATGTTCCCGACCTTAGTGTGATTTTGTTTGTTTTAAATAAATTTGACAAAGGAATAATTCTACTGCATTATGTCCATATTGTTGTCCTTAAACTTTCTTTAATTCATAACGTTAACTGAATTAATACTTTTGATAAAGGTTATATCATTTCAACATTTAGGACAGAAGTGGAATAAGTTTCAGTGAAATGTAAGTAATAATAACTTTGTTTGAATAGCAACACATCATAAGTATACGAACAAGTTGCCTATTAGAATAACAAGCTAAGGATAATCATAATTGAAAAGACAAAGCACGAAGCACGAAAAAATAATTGTTTCTATTCATCAGTTCACTTACTACCACTCTATAAGTGAACGAAATGTCACAAAGTTACGCGTGCGTATGTATAAATAGATATACATAGATGTATATCTAGATACATAGATATATATAGGTGATATACATATTGATAAAGCATAAATATAAATATGACTATATGCTGAGATTGCTAGATAGATAGATAAAGATATAAATATAATGAAATTTTAAATATCGGTATAGATATAGATATACACAAATAGACGCATATAGACAGGTAGATAGTCAGGTAAAAGATAAACATATGAAAAGCAACAGATGGATAGATTAATAAATAGGTAGATAGATTAGTAGATAAACAGATAAAGAAAAAAAAGAGATAGAAGCGACACATGACTTTGATGTCTACGTCACCGATAGATAAAAAAGGAGAAGCCGAAGCACATAATCACAACTTGAGATTAATAAAGAGATTTAATATGAGAGGGTAAACTTTCGGATGCAATTGTTCGGCCGAGACAATATTTAGACGGATGAGGGGAATGTTTGTCTTTGTTGAGGGGAGGGGAAAAG
>NC_091571.1:31393449-31398449 GCF_042767895.1 Penaeus vannamei | reverse complement strand
TCTCCTGCAGCACGAGAGGAGGGAAGGTGGGAGGGGGGAGAAGAGAGAAAAGGAGGGGATGGGGAGGGGAGGAGGAGGGGCGAGGGGAGAATGAGAGGAGTGGGTGAGGGGATGGAGGGGAAGGGGTGATGATGAAGTGGAGGGGTAGGCGAGGGGAGAGTAAGGGGGGGGAGTAAGGGGGGGGAATGAAAGGAGGGGATCGTGAGGGGGGAGAGGGAGGGAAAGGGGGGAGGAGGGATCCGGGGGCGTAAGCATAGGTAGGGAAGGGAAGAACCAGGAGGACTGGCAGGAGGGACAGGAGGGGTAGGAAGGGCAGAGTGGCAGGGGGCAGGCAGGGTGAGGGTGGGGAGGGGTGTGCCTTACCTGCATGCGGTGACCTCGAGGCCTCACCTAAAGACGTCGAAGATTTCTGAAAACATTAGTTCCGCATTTCTTTGGCTCCTCCCTCCGAAATCGCCCCCCCCCACCCATCCACCTACCCAACCCCAGCCCCAAAACCCTTCCCTCCACCCCCAACCCCTTCCTTGCAACCACAACAATCTCTGCAATTCACAATTCACTTCCTCTCGGGGGACCTGACCCGACCTGACCTGACCTGACCCTGAAGCTGCTTTATCCCTCCCTGATCATATCCTTCCCTCAGGGACCCTCGCTTACCTTCACTGCAGTCTTCATTGGGAATCCTTTGAGGGGGAGGGCAGGGGTGGGGAGGGGAGGGTAAGAAGAGGAAAAGAAGGGGAGGGAGGGGGGAGAAGGGGAGAGAGAGGGGAAAGGAGGGGAGAGAGAGGGGGAGAGGGGAGAGAGAGAGAGGGGGGAGGAGGGGAGAGAGAGGGGGACGAACCAGGGGAGAGAGAGGGGGAAGAGGAGGAGGGGAGAGAGAGGGGGGAGGAGGATCCGGGGGGAGGTTCTAGCCTCGGTCCCGGGGCTTTAAAATCATCTTGGGAAATATTTTTGCATGTCGCCGCGCCTCGATAAAAGAAAAAAAAAGGAGAGAGAGAGAGAGGGTAAAAAGCTCGTTGCCGAGACTCGCTTGCAACAATACGTAACATGTGCTATGCCTCGCAGCATCTCATCCCATCAACAGTGCTATTTGGGAGTCGTTGATGGGCTGTAAATAATCCACACAAGTCGTGTTGACTCATCGCGGGGCGGTAGATGAGTCTGCATTATTGATGGCGCCAAGTGAGGTTCGTTGCTTCAGCCGAAGAATGATGAATATTCCATTCTGAGGCGGACTTGGCGGGAGGAGGCTCTTCAAGATGCACTTCGGCGGTTAGCGGACGCCCGCCGAGCCAGCGCCGCCCGCGTGCTGGACTGGTACACTTATACATGTGTGTGTGTGTGTATTTATATATATATATATATATATATATATATATATATATATATATATATATATATATATGTGTGTGTGTGTGTGTGTGTGTGTGTGTGTGTGTGTGTGTGTACACATATATATCGTTTGTGTATGCGCGTGTGTATATATAAATATATTTATGTATAATATATAAATACATACATATATATATATATATATATATATATATAATATATATATATACATATATCTTATATGTATATATATATATATATATATATATATACATACATATATATATATATATATATATATACATACATATATATATATACATATATCTTATATATATATACATATATATATATATATATATATATATATATATATATATATATATAAGATATATGTATATATATATATATATATATATATAAGATATATGTATATATATATATATATATATATATATATATATATATATGTATGTATATATATATATACATATATCTTATATATATATATATATATATATATATATACATATATCTTTATATATATATATATACATATATCTTTATATATACATATATATATATATACATATATATATATATATATATATATATATATATATATATATATATATACTATATAACTACACATTCATATATCGCCCTACCTTTCATCTGTGTATCTATATCTATAAGGAAAGGCGAAGGGCAGAAAGTGAGGAAAACGGAAGAGCGAAAATCCGAATCATCGAAGACAACGTGCTCAGCCCCCCCTCTCCCTCGCCATGACTCCGCCACATGCTAACTGTACCCCCTCCTGCCACCCCCCCCCCCTCCTACCCCCACCACGGTCATAATCCCTCCCCACGCTTCCCCCCCTCCCCCTCCCCCTCCTTCTTCCACCCCCTCCCCCTCCTTCTTCCACTCCTCCTTAGAGAACTGTGCAACGACGCCGTAACGCGCGCAGAACGAGGGTAAACGCCGGTTCTTCGGTTCTTCATCCGCGGGAAACTTCCGGCGGGAGGGATCACTCGGATTCGTTCGGCTTCGCTCGGGTTTGTTCGGCTTCGTTCGGGTTTGTTCGGATACGGTCGGGTTTGTTCGGCTTCGCTCGGGTTTGTTCGGCTTCGCTCGGGTTTGTTCGGCTTCGCTCGGGTTTGTTCGGCTTCGCTTGGGTTTGTTCGGCTTCGTTAGGCTTCGTTCGGGTTTGTTCGGCTTCGTTAGGCTTCGTTCGGGTTTGTTCGGCTTCGCTCGGGTTTGTTCGGCTTCGCTCGGGATTGTTCGGCTTCGCTCGGGTTTGTTCGGGTTTCGTGCGCCAGCCGCGTGGCCTCGTGTTCTGGATGATTTCGTACCCGAGTCGAAGGAGGAGTTTGGAAGAAAAATTAACGAAGAATGTTGGCGGGAAATTCCGAAGAGGAGAGAAGAGAGAGAAAGCAAGAGGAAGAGAAAAAAGGAGTCTAAGCAGAAAACACCGAATGGGAAGCAAAGGCTGAAAGGAGGACGGGGAAAAAATAGAGCAAAGTTTCGAAGAGATGAGAAAAAAAAATCGGAAGAATAAAAATCAGCAAAAAGAAGAAAGAAAAAAAGTCCGAAGAGAAAGAAATACAAAAAAAAGATATTTTTTTGAAAAATTGGCAGAGAAAGAAGAAAAGAAGAGGAAAAACATACAAAGGATCCGAAGAGGTAAGGAAAATAAAGAGAAACGGAATGAAATAGAGAAACAAGAGAGAAAAACAAATAGAGGAGAAAGTGCAAAAAAAAAGAAAAAAGAAAAAAAAGGAATAACAACAAAACCAAGAATAAAATCGAAAAAAGAAAGAAAAAAACAACAAAAAGGCCAAGAAAAAATCGAAAAGAGAAAAAGAAAAAAAAAATCAAGAACCCCCCCACGGGAAAAGAATGTCACGTTTAAGTCGTATTTTCGGGGAATCGGATACGTCCTTTTTATTAATATGATTTAAACTTTTCGAATTCGAATTTTCCGCTTTTCGTAATTTTTATAGATTAAAAAAAAAGAAAAAAATAATAGAATGAATCGCAGGTGTTCCCAATCTGGCTGCTTAATATCTGACACCATATTTCTCGTCTTTTAATAATAAGGACACTATTAAAACGGCGGTGAATAATGTATCCACCGAGAGAGTTTGGCGGAGAGATGAGAACGGTGGAGATGGTGATAATAATGGTAATAATGGTGGTGATGATGATGATGATGAGGATGGTGGTGGTGGTGGTAATGGTGCTGATGATGACAATTATGATGATAATGGTGGTGGTGATGATAACGATTATAATGATAACTGTGATGATGATGATGATGATGATGATGATGATGATGACGATGATGATGGTGTGGGTAGGGGTGATGATAATAAAGAAAATGTTAATAACTATCATCATTTATAATAATGTATCAGTAATAATGATAATGACAATGACAATAATAAGAATACTAATAAAAATAACAATAGCAGTACTGCTACAACTACTACTACTATTATTAACAATGATAATAATAATAAAAATATAATGATGATAGAAAATGACGATAATGACGATGACGATTATAATTATGATGATGATAATAACGAAGACGACGATGATAACGATAACAATAAAAATGATGATATATGATGATGTTAATGATGACATCAATAGCGATAACATGCGTAATGACAACCGAAGCGAGACCTTCACACATTCAACGCAAAACGGCTCGCCAATTCACGTCGCACGTCAGAACGTTCGCTTCCGCCCGGGTTCGCCCATCGCCGCACATCAGAACTCACATCACCCGCAACGCAAAACTTCAAAGCCTCTCTAAATCGCGGGGTAATTAAGCAAATCCAACCACAACGCGAAATAATGACTGACCCACTTCATATTCCCCCTCCTCCCCCCCTCTTGCCTGTCCCCCCCCTCTCCCTTCGTTGGTCCGACTCTGTTTCCTCTACGTTTCTCTCTCTTTTTTTGTTTTGTATTTCTTTCTTTCTTTCTCTCTTTCTCTCTCTCACTCACTCTCTGTTTCTTCCTATTCCGGTTTTCTCTTCCTTTCCTTTTTTCGTCTCTCTCTCTCTCTCTCTCTCTCTCTCTCTCACTCTCTCTCTCTCTCTCTCTCTCTCTCTCTCTCTCTCTCTCTCTCTCTCTACTGTTCCTTTGCCTTTTCCCTTTCCTTCTTTTTATTCCCTCCCTATTTCCCTTTTCCCAATTCCCTCTCCTTGCCTTTCTTCCTTATCATTTTGCTGTTTCCACCCTCTTCCCTTTCCATATTCCATTTCCCCTTCCATATTCCATTCCTATTTCTTATCTCTTACCCCTCCCCTGCTTCCCTCCTATCCTCTCCCTCTTTCCCTCCTTACCCCTCCCTTCCCCTCCTTACCCCCCCCCCCCCCACACTCGGCTCAAAGTGACCCACCCAGCCTATCGAAGTCCGCCCCGGTTAGCAGCGCCACTTCGGTATCAACTGGCAGGAGAGAGAATTTAGTGTTGCAGAATTAAACATTTTTCTAAGAAGTCAGCCCTCTCTCCACGCCCTCACTATCTTCCCTCACTCTCCCCCTCTCTATCTTCCCTCTCTCTCCCCCTCCCTATCTTCCCTCTCTCTCCCCCTCCCTATCTTCCCTCTCTCTCCCTCTCCTCATCTTCCCTCTTTCTCCCCCTCCTCATCT
>NC_091571.1:31383449-31388449 GCF_042767895.1 Penaeus vannamei | reverse complement strand
CTTCTGCTTCTATTAATATTACCAATAATGATTATAATGGCCTTAATGGTAATATATTTAATGGTGATAATGATAGAGATGGTGCCTATAATCATCATAATTGTAATAGTGATAATGATAATGATGATAAGAATAAGAAAAAAAAAATAGAATAGACACAACGACAATATGAATAATGATTAAAACAAAATATATTAATCATATGCACAGGTAGAGATGAGATACAAGGAGTGGAGAAGATCATCTTGGACTGATGCGTCAATCAAAAGAAGGCAAAAAAGAAATCGCAACTTCCTTTTTAAATTGGCATTTGAGATCACCGCCAGTCCCGCCTGCACTTCAGGCAATCTAACCGAATCCTTGAAACGTTCGTCTTTGGGAAACATCTTGACAAAAAAAAAAAAAAAAAAAAAAAAAAAAAAAAAAAAAAAAAATCAAAATGGTACAGTCAGACATTTTTAAAAAGTTACTTCTCGATGTAAATATCAAAGATTAAAGGTGTATTTTGACAGAAACTTCTCAAGCCACTTTTATTAGCATCGGTCTTTGATCTTAGTCCCCCGCGAGTCAGAAGTATAAAAAGAAATAAAATAAAAAGTTTCAGGTCATTTGGAAAGTACTTTGACTTTATTCTTGTTTTTGGGCGTTTTTGGCGAATTTTATTCTGAGTTTTTCGCATATGCGAAGAGCGTAGAAGGATTCGCCATTATATGAAATGGTGGTGGTGGTGATGAGGGTGATGGTGAGGATGGTGATAGTAATAATGAGGATGAGGATGATGTTGATGTTGATGCTGCTGCTGCTGCTGATGATGATGATGATGATGATGATGATGATGACGATAACAGTAATGATAACAATAGCAATAATGAAGAATAACAATGATAATGATAATAATAAAACATGATAATAACAATGATAATAATAAAACATGATAATAACAATGATAATAATAAAACATGATAATAACAATGATAATAATGATAATAATAAAACATGACAACAATTATTACTTTAATCATTATCATTATCATACGAATGATAATGAATAATAATCATAATGGCGTGTTAACAATATGAATAATGATGATGACGATGATCATAACAGTACAAAATAACTTATGATAGCATTAATAACAACAGTAACACCTACTACTAATGATAATGATAACAATAACAATGATATTAACTCTGATAATAAGAAAACGAAAATCACATAGCGAGAATAAACAACAAACAAACAAAGAAGAATCCAGACTCTCAGATCATCCTTTTTATACCAAGAAAGCGAGTTTTAGAAGTAATATCCAAGTGACAGGAACTATGCTTGCTTGCAACAGAACTTAACAGCTGCAAGCAAGGCTGCGAAAGGGGATGGGCCCCCTTGGATACCCCCTCCTCCCTTCCTCCCTTTCCCCCTCCTCCCTTCCTCCCCTTCTCCCCTCCTCCCCTTCTCCCCTCCTTACCTCCTCCCCTCCTTACCTCCTCCCCTTCTCCCCTTCTCCCCTCCTCCTCCCCTTCACCCCTCCTCTCCCCCTCCTCTTCTCTCCTCCTCCCCTCTTCTGGGACCTTTGTGTTTAAGATATTTGCCTCAAACTACCTGAAACTTGTGTACAAACTTTATAATGTGCTTCAAAATTAGTAAACTGTTCAACTTATGGATGCAACTTATGTACAATCTCTATAATATTAGAAAAAAATAAACTTGTAATTGTTCAATAATATTCTACAAAAAATATCAAATTGTTCAGACTGTGGCTGCAACTTCTGTACAATCTTAATAATATTCTACAATATTTATTAAACTGTTTAAATTGTGGCTGTATCTACAAAATTTGTTAAATTATTCACATGGAGGCTGCAACTTATCTACATTTTCAATAAAATTCTACAAAATTTATTATACTTCATATTGTGGCTGCACCTTATTTACCTCTAAAAAATAATACAATATATTACACTGTTCACTTTGTGGCTGTAACCTATGTCCAATATTTATATTCTACAAAACTGATTATACTATTATTGTGGATGCAACTTATGTGCAATCAATTTCATATTCTACAAAATTTATTAAACTGTTCACACTGTGGCTACAGCCTTTGTACACTCGATAAATTTCTACAATTTATTAATCTGTTCACATTGTGTTTGCAACTTATGTAGAATCTATAAATCCATAAAATTTATTGAACATTTTACAATTTGGCTGCAACTTCTGTACAATCTCTATAAAATTCTACAATATTTAGCAAACTTTTCATACTGTGGCTGCAACTTATGTACAGTCTTCATATTCTACAAAACTGATTAAACTATTCACATTGTAGCTGAAACACGTACAATCCCTATTCATTTCTACAACATTTATCAATTTCATCATAGTTTGGCTGAAACACGTACAATCTCTCAAAATTCAAAAACATGCATTAAACCGCTCTAATTCTAAGTTTAAATCCCAACAATGGTTCATTAGGACAGTTTACATATCTATCGATGATATTTATTAATAACCTATACCCACATAGAAGTTATCTTAGAAGTTACAATCTTCCAACCATGGAAATCCCCCCACAGAATATTTGAACCCCCAGGCGGTCCTCTTATCCATGGAAAAATCGAGATTCAACAGTAATACTAATCTACTAAATTGCTGACGATGAAGTGTTGCCGACCATTCCTTGTGAGTTTCAGAAATTGGTATAATAGTCATCTCAGATACCTTATTACACGTGTCTTTACAAATGCATGCATACACATAAGTACATCCACATCATAACACCTCTCGCGTCATGTTTGCTGTAAGGTGATTGTATATTATATTCAGTAACAATGCTTTGCTTTAACTAATATTGTTACTCAAACACATATGTAGGCACACACACACACACACACACACACACGCACACGCACACGCACACGCACACGCACACGCACACGCACACGCACACGCACACACACACACACACACACACACACACACACACACACACACACACAGAGTCTCACATTCACGTAAAACAGCGGCGATAACTACACACTCATACCTTCGATAATGGGTTTCTGGCAAAACGCTGTCGGGCATACCACACACCATTCCTTCTATTATCCTCACATCCCTAATGTAATAAACTCTAAACTACGCAATTCCACGTGCTATAAACAGAATGAAACTGACGAAGACCCGAAGCTAAAAAAAAGAAAAAGAAAAAAAAAATCATACCATTTATAGTTTCCTCTGGAAGTCTGAACCACGGCCCTTAAAAGCTTTGTCGCGACGGGGTAGATTTAGGGCGCGGACACCAGAGGGCTACGTTAAGGGACGCAAAACGAAAAGAAAATGAGCCGAGTAACCTGATCATATTTCTGGTTGGTGTATAACTCTGGCGTTTCATTACGTAATTCAGTTAATACGATATGTTGACTCAAAATGGCGTAGACCTGTAGTTCTTAAACCTTTTGATATCATTACCAACAGCAGTATTGTGATTGATCGTTATTACTCATAATTCTAGTCACCTTCATTTATATGAAAGAAAAAATGGAAATGCCAATTTTATGCATTTGATTTGTAGGAAATTGATTACTGTAATAATCACAAATATTAAGTCTTTTTTACACCTGTGTTATTCATTCATTATCATCACTACTATTCAATTTCCTCGATGAGCTATTGCTATTACAAAGTGCCTCGTTACCCACCAAAACCCGCTTCACTACCCTTACGGCGGTAATTACCCCTTGTCTGAGATTCACCGACTTCGACAGAGCTATTAATGTTACTTTACGTTAGACAATAATGCACTTATGCAGTCGGCCAAGATTTCATGAAAAGTGACCTAGACGACTCATCACATGAAAAGACAAAACAACGATGGAAATTCGAGAAAAGGAGCATGCATAATACTTTTAACTGCATACTTTCGAGCAAACAAGTGATGCTCATGTGGCCCGCATGACTTTATAGGCGGGATTCGAATCTAATTTGGTGCATTCGATAAAAAAAAAAAAAAAATGCAGCCATGCGCTTTCACACAAGGGACTGTTAATAATGTTTAACAATTATTTTCATAAAATGGTGACAGTGATAATGAGTATCTGAATATTATTGAATATTAACAACTGTAATAATAATACGCCAAACAAAGAACAGCAAAACCGTAGAGAATGCTGTTAATAATGAGAGTAATGAAAGTGATTAGATTATTATTAACACTAATGAGAATGAAAAGAAAGACAATTACAATAATGGTGATTATGAATTAACCATTAAGTCTCTGAGGAGGAAGATGCTGTTGAGGGTATTAGTGCTCAGAATAATGCTAGTCCTCTTACCAGTTCTAATTATTATAGTAATTATGATAATCGCCTTCATCATTATCATGATAATAATAATCATGTTAATAGTGATAATGATAGTGATAATGAAAATGACAATGATAATGAAAATAATAATGATGATAGCAATTATGATATTTCTCATCATTATCGTTATCATTGTTCTATTATCACTGCCACTATTGGCACCGTCATTTGTTAGTTATTATAATCATCATCATGATGATCAATCATCTTTATTATTATATTATCATCATCAAAATGTCACGCTACTGCACACACACACACAGTGTGTGTGTGTGTGTGTGTGTGTGTGTGTGTGTGTGTGTGTGTGTGTGTGTGTGTGTGTGTGTGTGTGTGTGTGTGTGTGTGTGTGTGTGTGTGTGTGTGAACATACACACAAGAGTGCGCAAGAGATTAATATATAAAACAGAAACATAATTAGGCAAATGAGAAAGGGTGCTGAGATATCAGTGTAAGTACAAATGCTTAAATAAATTCAGAAATCATGTGAATCCACGCCCGAAAGATACAGAGTATACTGTATCATACATTTTGTTCATCTGATAACAGCATCCACGCCTGAGTAATGTGGTTAGTACAGGGAGAAGGGTGGGTTGTAATCAGTCATATGGAAAGACGAAGTATTTGGTGTGTAGAGA
>NC_091571.1:31378449-31380949 GCF_042767895.1 Penaeus vannamei | reverse complement strand
AAAAATTTTTTTAAAAAAAATTAAAAAAAAAAATTTTTTAAATAAAAAAAAAAAAAAGGGGGGAAAAAATTTTTTTTTTTTTTTAAATTAAAAAAAAAATTTTTTTTTTTTTAAAAAATTTAAAAAAAAAAAAAAAAAAAAAAAAAAAGAAAAAAAAAAAAAAGGGGGAAAAAAAATTTTTTTTTTGGGGGGGGAAAAAAAAAAGGGGGGGTTTTTAAAAAAAAAAATTTTTTTGGAAGAAGAGAAAAAAAAAGGGAAAAAAAAAAAAAAAAAGGGGGGGGGGGAAAAAAAAAAAAAAAAAAAAATTTTTTTTTTTTTTTTTTTTTTTTTTTTTTTTTTTTTTTTTTTTTTTTTTTTTTTTTTTTTTTTTTTTTTTTTTTTTTTTTTTTTTTTTTTTTTTTTTTTTTTTTTTTTTTTTTTTTTTTTTTTTTTTTTTTTTTTTTTTTTTTTTTTTTTTTTTTTTTTTTTTTTTTTTTTTTTTTTTTTTTTTTTTTTTTTTTTTTTTTTTTTTTTTTTTTTTTTTTTTTTTTCCCCCCCCCCCCCCCCTTTTTTTTTTTTTTTTTTTTTAAAAAAAATTTTTTTTTTCCCCTTTTTTCCCCCCTTTTTTTTTTTTCCCCCCCCCCTCCCCCCCCCTTCCTTTTTCCCTCCCCCTCCCCCCCCTCTCTCCCTCCCCTTTTTTTTTCCCCCTTCCCCCCTTTTTTTCCCCCCCCCTTTTTTTCCCCCTTTTTTTCCCCCCTTTTTTTTCCCCTTTCCCCCCCCCCTTTTTTTTTTTTTTTTCCCCCTTTTTTTTTTTTTCCCCCCCCCCCTTTTTTTTTTTTTCCCTTTTTTTTTTCCCCCCCTTTTTTTTTTTTTTTTTTTTTTTTTTCCCCCCTTTTTCCCTTTTTTCCCCTCCCCCCCCCAAATTTTTTTTTTTCCCCCCCCGAAATTAGGGAAAAAAAAAGGGGGGCCCCCCCCCCAAAATTTTTTTTTTAAAAACCAAAAAAAACCCCAAAACCCCTTTTTTAAAAATTTTTTTAAATTTTTTTAAAAAAAAAAGGGGAAAAAAAAGGGGGGAAAAGGGAAAAGAGGGGGGAAAAAAAAAAGGGGGGGAAAAAGGAAAAAAAAAAAAAAAAAAAAAAAAAAAAAAAGGGGGGGGGGGGGGGAAAAAAAAAAAAAGGGGGGGAAAAAAAAGGGGGGGTTTTTTTTTTGGGGGGGGGGGGGGGAAAAAAAAGGGGGGGGGGGGAAAGGGGGGGGGGGGGGGGGAAAAAAAAGGGGGGGGGGGAAAAAAAGGGGGGAAAAGGAGGGGGGAAAGGGGGGGGAAAAAGGGGGGAGAGAGAGGGAGAGAGAGAGAGAGAGAGAGAGAGAGAGAGAGAGAGAGAGAGAGAGAGAGAGAGAGAGAGAGAGAAAGGGGGGAAAGGAGAGGGGGGGGGGGGGAAAAAAAAGGAAAAAAAAAAAGGGAAAAAAAAAGAAAGAGAAGAGAAAAAAGGGAAAAAAAAAAAAAAAAGGGGGGGGGGGGGGGGGGGGGGGGGGGGGGGGGAAAAAAAAAAAAAGAAAGGGGGGGGGGGGGGAAAGGGAAAAGGAAAAGGAGAGAGAGAGAGGGGGAAAAAGGGGGAAGAAGGGGGGGGGAAGCCCGGGGGGGGGGGGGGAAAAGAGAGAAAAGGGGAAAAAAAAAAAAAAAAAACCCCGTGAGCTCAGGTCAGCAAACAAATAAACAGAGAAGGAGTGACCCAAGTTTTGCGCCTCTTGATAAGCGAGGTTGTGTTGTGTTTTTTTTTTTTTTTTTTTTTTTTTTTTTTTTTTTTTTATTGACCCGTTTGTGCGTGATATAAGGTCTCTCGGGTCAGCATTCAGATGCGAGATAAAAAAGGCCGATTGAAGGCTATCTCTTGAGAATTCATATGGACCGACATTTCCTCCCTGTTCCTACCTTTGTCTCTGTCTGTGTCTTTGTTTCTCAACCCCTGCCAATATCCCTACCCTTGTCTTTGCTTCTGTCTGTTTCTCTGTCTCTGTCTGTCTCGGTCTCTTCTCTTCCCTCTTTCTCACTCTCACTCACTGTATGAGTATATGTTGTTCAAGCCCTTTCTAGGCACTTGATAACAGTGTTGTTTTGAAAGTGTCTACACTTACTCTTCTTTTTTTTTTGTCTTTCCTGACCATCACCATTACTGTTAGTGTGCTATCACTATCGTCGTTATTTACATATAATTGTCATTACTACCTTTCGTTTCCTTAACCTAGACCACATACCAACTGTAAGCACGCCATACGGAATGAGGATGCGACTAAGCAACTACGGCGACTTCAAAACAAAGGGAAATACGTTCGGCGCCTTCAGGAAAATGCTGCGTTGAACTACCACTGCGTTAGGACGAACAACGCCGGCTATTACGTCATCGCTGGAAAGAGAAACACGCTAATCTCACGCTCTGTTGCTGTTGAGAACGTCCCGGATGATCAGCCATTCAAAGACTTGATAAAATGATAAGATGTCAGTCGGCAAAGGCTGAGCCACACCTTG
>NC_091571.1:31368449-31373449 GCF_042767895.1 Penaeus vannamei | reverse complement strand
GGTTTGGGGTTTCTAGATGGTTTAGGGTTTTCTAGATGGTTTAGTTTTTTCTGGAAATGGTTTGAGGGTTTTTCTCTGAGATGGAGTTTGGGGGTTTTTCTAGATGGTTTAGGGTTTTTCTAGATGGTTTAGGGATTTTCCTAGATGGTTTAGTTTATTTTTTTAGATGGTTTAGGGTTTTGCCTAGATGGTTTAGGGTTTTTCCTAGATGGTTTAGGGTTTTTCTAGATGGTTTAGGGTTTTTCTAGATGGTTTAGGTTTTTTTCTAGATGGTTTAGGGTTTTTCTAGATGGTTTAGGGTTTTTCTAGATGGTTTAGGGTTTTTCTAGATGGTTTAGGGTTTTTCTAGATGGTTTAGGGATTTTCCTAGATGGTTTAGGGTTTTTCTAGATGGTTTAGGGTTTTTCTAGATGGTTTAGGGTGTTTCTAGATGGTTTAGGGTTTCTCTAGATGGTTTAGGGTTTTTCTAGATGGTTTAGGGTTTTTCTAGATGGTTTAGGGATTTTCCTAAATGGTTTAGGGTTTTTCTAGATGGTTTAGGGATTTTCCTAGATGGTTTAGGGTTTTTCTAGATGGTTTTGGGTGTTTCTAGATGGTTTAGGGATTTTCCTAAATGGTTTAGGGTGTTTCTAGATGGTTTAGGGATTTTCCTAGATGGCTTAGGGTTTTTCTAGATGGTTTAGGGTTTTCTAGATGGCTTAGGGTTTTTCTAGATGGTTTAGGGTTTTTCTAGATGGTTTAGGGGTTTTCTAGATGGTTTAGGGTGTTTCTAGATGGTTTAGGGTTTTTCTAGATGGTTTAGGTTTTTTCCTAGATGGTTTAGGGTTTTTTCTAGATGGTTTAGGGGTTTTCTAGATGGTTTAGGGTTTTTCCTAGATGGTTTAGGGTTTTTCTAGATGGTTTAGGGTTTTTCCTAGATGGTTTAGGGGTTTTCTAGATGGTTTAGGGTTTTTCCTAGATGGTTTAGGGTTTTTCTAGATGGTTTAGGGTTTTTCCTAGATGGTTTAGGGTTTTTTCTAGATGGTTTAGGGATTTCTAAATCAGTTCAGTCTTCTTGTAGATAGTTTAGGGTTTATCTAGATGGTTTAGGGTTTTTCTAGATGGTTTAGTTTTTTTCTAGATGGTTTAGGGATTTTCTAGATGGTTTAGTTTTTTTCTAGATGGTTTAGGGATTTTCTAGATGGTTTAGTTTTTTTCTAGATGGTTTAGGGTTTTTCTAGATGGTTTAGGGTTTTTCTAGATGGTTTAGGGTTTTTCTAGATGGTTTAGGGATTTTCTAGATGGTTTATTTTTTTTCTAGATGGTTTAGGGTTTTTCTAGATGGTTTAGGGTTTTTCCTAGATGGTTTAGGGATTTTCTAGATGGTTTAGTTTTTTTCTAGATGGTTTAGGGATTTTCTAGATGGTTTAGGGTTTTTCTAGATGGTTTAGAGTTTTTCTAGATGGTTTAGGGTTTTCAAGATAGGTTTAGAGTTTTCCCCAAATAGTTTGGTTGCTCTAAATAGTTTGGGGCCTTCTAGATGGTTTAGGGTTTTTCTAGATGGTTTAGGGTTTTTCCTAGATGGTTTAGGGATTTTCTAGATGGTTTAGTTTTTTTCTAGATGGTTTAGGGATTTTCTAGATGGTTTAGTTTTTTTTCTAGATGGTTTAGGGTTTTTCTAGATGGTTTAGGGTTTTTCTAGATGGTTTAGGGTTTTTCTAGATGGTTTAGGGTTTTTCTAGATGGTTTAGGGTTTTTCTAGATGGTTTAGGGTGTTTCTAGATGGTTTAGGGATTTTCTAGATGGTTTAGGGTTTTTCTAGATGGTTTAGGGTTTTTCTAGATGGTTTAGGGTTTTTCTAGATGGTTTAGGGTTTTTCTAAATGGTTTAGGGTTTTTCTAGATGGTTTAGGGTTTTTCTAGATGGTTTAGTTTTTTTCTAGATGGTTTAGGGTGTTTCTAGATGGTTTAGGGATTTTCTAGATGGTTTAGTTTTTTTCTAGATGGTTTAGGGTGTTTCTAGATGGTTTAGGGTTTTTCTAGATGGTTTAGGTTTTTTCTAGATGGTTTAGTTTTTTTCTAGATGGTTTAGGGTTTTTCTAGATGGTTTAGGGTTTCTTTCTAGATGGTTTGGGGGTGTTTCTAGATGGTTTTTAGGTTTTCTAAAATAGTTTAGGGATTTTCTAGAAATGGTTTAGTTTTTTTCTAGATAGTTTAAGGTTTTTGCCACAGATGGTTTAGGGTTTTTCTAAATAAGTAGTTTAGGGTTTTTCACAAATGGTTTTGGTTTTTTTCTAGATTGGTTTTAGGGTTTTCTAGATGGTTTGGGTTTTTCTAGATGGTTTAGGGTTTTCCTAGATGGTTTAGGGTTTTTTTTTCTAGATGGATTTAGTTTTTTTAGATGGTTTGGAGTTTTTTCTAGATAGTTTGAGGTTTTTTCTAGATGCTTTAGGGTTTTCCTAGATGGTTTAGGGTGTTTCTAGATGGTTTAGGGATTTTCTAGATGGTTTAGGGTTTTTCTAGATGGTTTAGGATTTTTTTTCTAGATGAGTTAGGTTTTTTCTAGTTTTAGTTTTTTCTAGATGGTTTAGGTTTTTTCTAGGTTTAGTTTTTTTCTAGATGGTTTAGGTTTTTCCAAGATGGTTTAGGGTTTTTTTCTAGATGGTTTAGGGTTTTTCTAGATGGTTTAGGGATTTTCCTAGATGGTTTAGTTTTTTGTCTAGATGGTTTAGGTTTTTATTTCTAGATGGTTTATTTTTTTCAAGATGGTTTTAAGTTTTTTTCTAGATGGTTTAGGGTCTTTTTTCTAAATGGTTTGGGCTTTGTTATTGATACCACCTCATTTTGGTACTTGTTTTATTACGGTATTTATTGGCCTATCATTTCGGTATTTATATAATTTTCCTTTTTATTTGTTTGGTCCTAAATGCGAAGTACTATATAATGGGAAGTACATATTTTTTAAAGGATTTAGAGCGTGTTGTCGAGAAACAAAGATTGTCTTTCGGTTTTATGAAGGAAAAAAAATCCTCAGGGCACAGGGGGAAAGGTAACTTGAGACAACTGCCTTAGGGTTACTTTCCCTGTTAACGCGTCCCCCTCCCCCTTTCCCTCCACCTCCCCTTGCCCCTCCCCTTCCCCCTTCCCTCCACCTTCCCTCTACCTCCCTTCCCCTTGCCCCTTCCCTCTACCTCCCTTCCCCTTGCCCCTTCCCTCCCCCTCCCCCTTCCCCATTTACCTCAGGAAACGAAGCCAAGAAGCATGGCATCTCTTTACGCTAGGGGAGGGGGGGGGGAGGCAGGGACCAGGGAGTTTAAAGACATGAAATTCAATTAAAATAAAAACCCAGGAGCCTGAAGTTTCCTTCATAATGAAACTAGCGGTTTTTTATGACTTCCAACAATTAAGTTTCGGGAAGTGATTAGACAGCCAGAATCAGCTTCTGTCTCTCGCGTCAAAGTGCCCTTTCTTCTTTCATATCGAAATAATGTTTTTTTATTCGCTTGGAAGTTCGCAAATGTTCCCGGTCGCGTCGCATACGCAAACGTAGACACACGCGAATGGATGCTTGTGTGAGTGCGGGTGTGTGTGTGTGTGTCTGTGTGTGTGACGAAATACAATGTGAACGGAACAACGGAACATTTCAGAGAGAGAGGGCGGAGAAGGGGGGGAGAGGGAGGGAGGGAGGGAGGGAGGGAGGGAGAGGGAGGGAGGGAGGGAGGAAATGCAGAAGGCAGAAGAAGGAAGGAAGAGAGGGAGGGAGAAGGAAGGGAGGGAGGGAGGGACGGAGGGCGGAGGGAGGGAGGGAGAGGGAGAGAGGGAGGGCGAGAGAGAGGGAGAGGGAGGGAGAGAGGGAGGAGGAGAGAGAGACAGAGACAGAGACAGAGACAGAGAGAGAGAGAGAGAGAGAGAGAGGAAGGGACACGTATTCATTTTTCGGTCCGAATTCCTCTCATTATTTCCATATTTTGAATGATCATCCATGTTCTGCTAAAGACAATGATGCATCGTTTGTATATAACATCATAATTCATACCAGTTAATGCGATTTACATCAAATGCTGCTAATATGATATCACATATCTCACGCATAACAGTAGAATAACGGGTAGCAATACATCATTGTTTATAATTCATGTAAACATTTTTGAAAAAAAATAATCGTGTATCACCAGCATTAACACTTTCCTAAAGCATTGTGGATATGTAATAAATACGATTATAAATGAGGAAAAGAGAGAGAGAGAAAAAAAACAATTAACCTTACTGTATATACACAGACAGTGGACACGCATAATCAAACCCATAAATCACAATCAATACACTCTAACAATCATCCTACCTAACTGCCTCCTCCTTGTAAGAATGTTTTTAAAAATCAATAGATAAACGGATATATAAGAATATAAGTAATCCACCAAAATACAAGAAAATTGCGAACACTGCTCAACGCCATTATCATATCAAATAACCATGAATCGTTACCGAGTCTTTCATCAAAGTGTTGCGTGTTAGTCATGGTATATTAACCGACGTTCATTAATTATAAAATTCTGAATTATTAGCAGTAGGCGAAATTGTAAAGAGAGGAGGAGGGGAGGGAGGGAGGGAGGGAAAGAGCGGGAGAGAGAGGGAGGGAGGAAGGGAGGGTAGGAGGGTGGAAGGCAGAGAGGGAGAGGGAGGAAGGGTGGGAATCAGAAAGGGAAGATAACAATGTAGAGAGGGGTGGAAGGGAGGGAGGGAGAGAGAGAGAGAGAGAGAGAGAGAGAGAGAGAGAGAGAGAGAGAGAGAGAGAGAGAGAGAGAGAGAGAGAGAGAGAGGAGAGAGAAGAGAGAGAGAGGAGAGGAGGGAGGAAAGGTGGAAGGAGGGATGAGGAAAGGTGGAAGGGGGGATGAGGGAAAGAGTGGAAAAGGAGAGAGAGAGTAAAAAGTGTAAAGTCGAGTTAGAGAATAAAGGACAGAGCAAACCAGGATAAAAGACTAAAAGGGACAAAAAAAAAAGAAAAAAGAAAAATGCAAATTT
>NC_091571.1:31360949-31363449 GCF_042767895.1 Penaeus vannamei | reverse complement strand
AGGATGAGGATGATGATAGGAATAAATATGAAAATAATAATAATGATAATCTAATTAGTAATATTAATAAATATAATGATAAAAGTAATAATGATAGTTATTATTACTATCATCATTATTATTATTGTTATTATCATTATTTTCAATACTATCATTGCCATTATCATTATTATCATTATAATCATAACAGCCACAATAATAATAATAACAGACATTAATAATAATAAAAATCATGACAATGATATTAATGATGCTACTAATGAAAATGATAGATGGTTTTTTATAATGATAATGATAATGACTATGATAATGACAACAATGATAATAATGACAATAATAATAGTAGCAGTAAAAATAATAATGGTAAAATGATAACAGTAATAATAATAGCAGCAGCAATAACGAAATCATAATAACAAAAACAACAAGAACAACAACAGTAATAATAATAATAATAATAATATAATAATAATAATAATCACGATAATGAGTGATAGTGAAAGTCATAGTGATAATGATGTGATAATAATGATGACTATAACAGTAATAGTTGTAATAGAATAATGATAGAAAATAGCAAAAGTAATAAAAATCATTATTATTTTTATTATTATAAAGATGAAAATCATAATTATAATGATGACGATAATAAAATATAATTAAAAAACAATGATAAGTATCACAATAACAATAACAAAAACAGATATAAAAACGTAAAAATAAAAATGATCATAATAATATTGATAGAAAATAATAATGATTATGATGACGATGATAATATCTTTAGAAATAATAACGGTAATAATGATGATAATAATAATGATGATGTAATAATAATCATAAAATGATAATAATAATAATAGCAACAACTACTACAACAACTAATAATCATAATAATAACAATAACGATGATTATAATAAAATTAATGATCATGATAAAAATGATACTCATAATAATGCTGACAATAATGATAATGGTGATAATAATAATAATAACAACAACAACAATAACAATAATGATGATGATGGTGATAATAATAATTATAATAATAATAATGGTAATGATAACGATATAAATGATTAATACTATTATCATTATTATCACTTATTTCACTATTATTACTATGATTAGTATTATTATGGTAGTTATCATAATCACTTTCATAATCAAAATAATGATGATGTCAATTATAATGATAGTGAATGCAATAATGCTTATGATATTACTGTTACTATTGCAACTACTACTGCTTGTACTACTACTACTACTAGTATTGTAAATGCCAGTTCTATCAATAATCAAATTAATTAAAACATCAAAACGTAAATCTCTTTTTGAATAATGTTATCTATTTTAAGAAGATAATCTATCTATCTATGGGCCTTGTCTTCTATTCCACTTTCATAATTTGCATTATCATACAAATGATTACATATCTTTATTATCTTCGGTTGAAATCAAGATATTTCATTTTCACTGAAAAGAGGCTTTCCGCTTAGCAATACAGTCTTAGATGAATTATTTCTTTCCATAAATTGCAAACGAAATAATTCATTAGGAGAATTAATGTTTTCCTTTTCGCTGTGGAAGACAATCATTTACAAAATATGGCGCAAAACGTATAAATAATGAATTAATTTATCGGGGAAAAACAATAGAAAATAAAGCGAAAGGACATGGAGGCGGGTAAATAAAGGTGAATTGTAAAGGGATTATTAGATATCAGTATATTAATATCTGATCGCAAATTAATCTATACGGACAAATTGCGAGTCTTATCACTTGAATGGGAAGAGAAAACTTAATTTTATATTCACCTTCGGCTTTCAAGAAGATAACTTTTGCACTAAGTTTTAGTTTAAAACCTAATTAGCTTAAACAATTAGCGAGTCACTTAATGCAACATAATGTGTTTTTTTTTTTCCTTTGCAATTTCTCCGGTTTCGTCATTGCTTTCCCATTGTGAATCGACGGAGGCATTCGGAAATAATCGTTCACTTCGTCAATTGTCATTTTGATTCCTTTTCCACTCCGAAATTAATTACTATTACTTAACGACGAATGGAGACTCGCTAACGGATTTTTTTTTCTCTCTTTTTTTAACATTTCTATTTTGTTTTGTTTTCCTTAAGTTGTCACTCTCGACGCTCCTAATCTTAAATCTAAATAACAAAGGCCGATTTGACGAAAAAAAAGGAAAAAATCAGTAATGTACTTACCTTGTGCAGATCTTCGGGGCAAAAACAGCATAACTCCTTTAGACAAGGCGGAAGGGATAACATGCACTGTTGTGTTTGTTTTTTTATTTTGTTTTGATTCTTCATTTGAACATTTCTTAACGGCACACACAAGCACAAAACTGCCGAACTTCCTTATAACGCACATATATATTTTCATGTGTGGAAACGATTATCTGTTTCCATTTTTTTCCATTTTCTAATTTTCAAATTTTCTCTTTCTTCGGGCGAGACCAAAACAAAGATATGGGGGTAGGGGTAA
>NC_091571.1:31335949-31338449 GCF_042767895.1 Penaeus vannamei | reverse complement strand
TCACCACCACACCATAACTATCAAAACTATTAATTCAACTATAAATAATCAACAAAACATCCCCACAGCTATCACGACAATCAATTTCTCCAAATCACCCTAACGCCCTTGAATAAATCTAACAAAACCCAACGACCTGTCAGCGACCTGAAGGCAGAGGCATCAGAAGGGAGCTGTTAAATCCTCGTGAGGTATGAATGACAGGTCAGCTTGGGTGGGCGACGCGGCTGATGTCCGAATTTGACCTCGGTACAGAGATTTTGTCGTAAATCGTGTAGGTAATTTTGTTTTTATAATTGTTGTTGTTGTTATTTTCTTGTTGCTAATACTATTGTTATTACTATTAAGACTATCCTTATTTGTATTATTTTTCTTATTGTTTTATCCATTAATATTATTGATAACATCATTATTGTTTTTATTTTTGTTACTACTATTATCATTATTGCTATTATTTTTACTAGTAGTAAAGAAAAATAATAATGATACTAATAATGACAAAGATAATGATATTAATAATGATAATGACAATGATTATCATAATGACAATATGATAATGGTAATAATAATAATGGCAATATGATAATGGTAATAATAATAATGACAATATGATAATGGTAATAATGAAAATGACAATAATAATAACATTAATGATATCATTGATAATGATAATGATAATGATAATGATAATAATAAATGATAATAATGATATTAATATTAATGATAATGATATTGATAATAATAAATGATAACAATGTTATGATAATTATAATGTTAATGATGATAATAATGATAATAAGTATAATAATAGTAATAATGATAAGAACAATAACAATGAGAATAATTCATAGTAATGATGATATAAGAATAGTAATAACAATACTAATAATAACAGTTATAATAAGAAACAATAACAATGATAATAATAATTATTAGAAATGATAATAATAATAATAATAATAATAATGATATAATAATAACGATAATAATAATAATAATAATAATAATAATAATAATAATAATAATAATAATAATAATAATAATAATAATAATAATAATAATGACAATAATAATAATAACAATGATAGTGATAATGATAATAATGATAATAATAATATTAACAATAACAATAACAAAAATAATAACAATAACAATGATAATGATAAGTCATGATAATGAGAATGATAGTAAAAATAGTAAAAATAGTAATAACAACAACAACAACAACAATAATAATAATAATAATAATAGTAATAATAATAATAATAATAATAAAAGTAATGATAATGATAATAATAATAATAATAATAATGATAATAATAATAATAATAATAATAATAATAAAAGTAATGATAATGATGATAATGATGATAATAATAATAATAATAATAATAATGATAATAATAATAATAGTAATGATAATAATAATAATAGTAATGATAATAATAATCATATTGATAATAATAATAATAATGACAATAATAATGATGATAATAATAATAATAATAATAACAATCACAATAATAGTAATAAATAATAATAATGATAATGATAATAATGAGGATAATGATAATGATTACGATTATGATAATGTTTATGATAATGATAACGATAATGATAGTGAGAGTGATAGATAATAACGACAATAAGGATAATAACAATGATAATAATAACAATGATAATAATAATAACGATAATAATAATAATGATAATAATAATAATGATAATAATAATAATAATAATAATAATAAAGTAATAATAACTATAATAATAACAATGATAATAATAATAAGAATAAGAAGAACTACAATGATAACAACAAATCTTATAGTTATAATGAAAATGATAATGATGAAGACTATGATAATAATTATCATAATTTTGATAGTGAGAATTATAATAACAGTAATAATAATAACTAATAACAATTATGATAACAATAATGATGATAATGATAGTAGTAATGATAATCATATCACAGTCATAGCCTCAGCCACAGCCATAATCATAATCGTAATAATGATGATTTTTTAGAGATCTCGTATTCTAATTAAGAATATTCAAATAGAATTCTCATAATCAAGTAGAATCTACTACATTTCAGCTCCCCAGTAAAGACAAATGATACAATATCTTCCCAACCATGAAAATGTTTGAACATATCGATCAAAGGAATTTTATCTCCCTGTCATATTTAATCTTCCTGATGAGATACGGGGACTATTCTCCTCCATCTTATTGTTTTAAAGTAAGTAAGACCGTCGCCATTTATAATTATCTTTTTTTTCCAGATCCGATAAGAGTTGATAATGAGTTTCGGTTCTCCATCACTGTGAGAGGAGGCTCTTATCTCTATGATAATCGATTGGATTTTATGATTGGGGTTTAATATATTATAAGGATGAGACCTCCTAGTAAATGTTTTAGTTATAGGATAAGGCTCGTGGAAGATCACTAATGAACTTTTCAAACTTTTATCATATATCAAACCATGATATAG
>NC_091571.1:31310949-31318449 GCF_042767895.1 Penaeus vannamei | reverse complement strand
TTGTGAAATTTCTCACTCATAGATGGCTCCACATGTACCCACTGCGATTGGAAAGATGTTACGTTAACTAGTTTGTTTTGTGATATTTTTCACTCATAGATGGCTCCACATGTACCCACTGCTACCGGAAAGATATTACGTTTATTAGTTTTGTTTAGTGATATTTTTCACTCATAGATGGCTCCACATGTACCCACTGCTACCGGAAAGATATTACGTTTACTAGCTTTGTTTTAGGATATTTTTCACTCATAGATGGCTCCACATGTACCCACTGCTACCGGAAAGATAGTACGGTTACTAGCTTTGTTTAGTGATATTTTTCACTCATAGATGGCTCCACATGTACCCACTGCTACCGGAAAGATGTTACGTTTATTAGTTTGTTTTGTGAAATTTCTCACTCATAGATGGCTCCACATGTACCCACTGCGATTGGAAAGATGTTACGTTAACTAGTTTGTTTTGTGAAATTTCTCACTCATAGATGGCTCCACATGTACCCACTGCTACCGGAAAGTTGTTACGTTAACTAGTTTGTTTAGTGATATTTTTCATTCATAGATGGCTCCACATGTCCACATGTACGTTAACAAGTTTGTTTAGTGATATTTTTCACTCATAGATGGCTCCACATGTCCACATGTACGTTAACTAGTTTCTTTTGTCATATTTTTCACTCATAGATGGCTCCACATGTCCACATGTACGTTAAATGGTTTGTTTTGTGATATTTTTCATTCATAGATGGCTCCACATGTCCACATGTACGTTAACAAGTTTGTTTAGTGATATTTTTCACTCATAGATGGCTCCACATGTCCACATGTCCGTTAACTAGTTTGTTTTGTCATATTTTTCACTCATAGATGGCTCCACATGTCCACATGTACGTTAACTGGTTTGTTTTGTGATATTTTTCACTCATAGATGGCTCCACATATCCACATGTACGTTAACTAGTTTGTTTTGTGATATTTTTTCACTCATAGATGGCTCCACATGTCCACATGTACGTTAACTAGTTTGTTTTGTGATATTTTTCACTCATAGATGGCTCCACATGTCCACATGTACGTTAACTGGTTTGTTTTGTGATATTTTTCATTCATAGATGGCTCCACATGTCCACATGTACGTTAACTTGTTTGTTTAGTGATATTTTTCACTCATAGATGGCTCCACATGTCCACATGTACGTTAACTGGTTTGTTTTGTGATATTTTTCATTCATAGATGGCTCCACATGTCCACATGTACGTTAACAAGTTTGTTTAGTGATATTTTTCACTCATAGATGACTCCACATTTCCACATGTACGTTAACTAGTTTGTTTTGTGATATTTTTCACTCATAAATGGCTCCACATGTCCACATGTACGTTAACTTGTTTGTTTTGTGATATTTTTCACTCATAGATGGCTCCACATGTCCACATATACGTTAACTAGTTTGTTTTGTCATATTTTTCACTCATAGATGGCTCCACATGTCCACATGTACGTTAACTGGTTTGTTTTGTGATATTTTTCACTCATAGATGGCTCCACATGTCCACATGTACGTTAACTAGTTTGTTTTGTGATATTTTTCACTCATAGATGGCTCCACATGTCCACATGTACGTTAACTAGTTTGTTTTGTGAAATTTTTAACTCATAGATGGCTCCACATGTCCACATGTACGTTAACTAGTTTGTTTTGTGATATTTTTCACTCATAGATGGCTCCACATGTCCACATGTACGTTAACTAGTTTGTTTTGTGATATTTTTCACTCATAGATGGCTCCACATGTCCACATGTACGTTAACTAGTTTGTTTTGTGAAATTTCTCACTCATAGATGGCTCCACATGTCCACATGTACGTTAACTAGTTTGTTTTGTGATATTTTTCACTCATAGATGGCTCCACATGTACCCACTGCTACCGGAAAGATATTACGTTTATTAGTTTTGTTTAGTGATATTTTTCACTCATAGATGGCTCCACATGTACCCACTGCTACCGGAAAGATATTACGTTTACTAGCTTTGTTTTAGGATATTTTTCACTCATAGATGGCTCCACATGTACCCACTGCTACCGGAAAGATAGTACGGTTACTAGCTTTGTTTAGTGATATTTTTCACTCATAGATGGCTCCACATGTACCCACTGCTACCGGACAGATGTTACGTTTATTAGTTTGTTTAGTGATATTTTTCACTCATAGATGGCTCCACATGTACCCACTGCGATTGGAAAGATGTTACGTTAACTAGTTTGTTTTGTGAAATTTCTCACTCATAGATGGCTCCACATGTACCCACTGCTACCGGAAAGTTGTTACGTTAACTAGTTTGTTTAGTGATATTTTTCATTCATAGATGGCTCCACATGTCCACATGTACGTTAACTTGTTTGTTTAGTGATATTTTTCACTCATAGATGGCTCCACATGTCCACATGTACGTTAACTAGTTTCTTTTGTCATATTTTTCACTCATAGATGGCTCCACATGTCCACATGTACGTTAAATGGTTTGTTTTGTGATATTTTTCATTCATAGATGGCTCCACATGTCCACATGTACGTTAACAAGTTTGTTTAGTGATATTTTTCACTCATAGATGGCTCCACATGTCCACATGTACGTTAACTAGTTTGTTTTGTCATATTTTTCACTCATAGATGGCTCCACATGTCCACATGTACGTTAACTGGTTTGTTTTGTGATATTTTTCACTCATAGATGGCTCCACATATCCACATGTACGTTAACTAGTTTGTTTAGTGATATTTTTCACTCATAGATGGCTCCACATGTCCACATGTACGTTAACTAGTTTGTTTTGTGATATTTTTCACTCATAGATGGCTCCACATGTCCACATGTACGTTAACTGGTTTGTTTTGTGATATTTTTCATTCATAGATGGCTCCACATGTCCACATGTACGTTAACTTGTTTGTTTAGTGATATTTTTCACTCATAGATGGCTCCACATGTCCACATGTACGTTAACTGGTTTGTTTTGTGATATTTTTCATTCATAGATGGCTCCACATGTCCACATGTACGTTAACAAGTTTGTTTAGTGATATTTTTCACTCATAGATGACTCCACATTTCCACATGTACGTTAACTAGTTTGTTTTGTGATATTTTTCACTCATAGATGGCTCCACATGTCCACATGTACGTTAACTTGTTTGCTTTGTGATATTTTTCACTCATAGATGGCTCCACATGTCCACATATACGTTAACTAGTTTATTTTGTCATATTTTTCACTCATAGATGGCTCCACATGTCCACATGTACGTTAACTGGTTTGTTTTGTGATATTTTTCACTCATAGATGGCTCCACATGTCCACATGTACGTTAACTAGTTTGTTTTGTGATATTTTTCACTCATAGATGGCTCCACATGTCCACATGTACGTTAACTAGTTTGTTTTGTGATATTTTTCACTCATAGATGGCTCCACATGTCCACATGTACGTTAACTAGTTTGTTTTGTGATATTTTTCACTCATAGATGGCTCCACATGTCCACATGTACGTTAACTAGTTTGTTTTGTGATATTTTTCACTCATAGATGGCTCCACATGTCCACATGTATGTTAACTAGTTTGTTTTGTGATATTTTTCCCTCATAGATGGCTCCACATGTCCACATGTACGTTAACTAGTTTGTTTTGGGATATTTTTCACTCATAGATGGCTCCACATGTACCCACTTCTACCGGAAAGTTGTTACGTTAACTAGTTTGTTTTGGGATATTTTTCACTCATAGATGGCTCCACATGTCCACATGTACGTTAACTAATTTGTTTAGTGATATTTTTCATTCATAGATGGCTCCACATGTACCCACTTCTACCGGAAAGATGTTACGTTAACTAGTTTGTTTTGTGATATTTTTCACTCATAGATGGCTCCACATGTCCACATGCACGTTAACGTTTGTTTTCTGATATTTTTCACTCATAGATGGCTTCACATGTACCCACCGCTACCGGAAAGATATTACGTTTACTAGCTTTGTTTAGTGATATTTTTCACTCATAGATGGCTCCACATGTCCACATGTACGTTAACTAGTTTGTTTTGTGATATTTTTCACACATAGATGGCTCCACATGTCCACATGTACGTTAACTAGTTTGTTTTGTGATATTTTTCACTCATAGATGGCTCCACATGTCCACATGTATGTTAACTAGTTTGTTTAGTGATATTTTTCATTCATAGATGGCTCCACATGTACCCACTGCTACCGGAAAGATGTTACGTTAACTAGTTTGTTTTGTGATATTTTTCACTCATAGATGGCTCCACATGTCCACATGCACGTTAACGTTTGTTTTGTGATATTTTTCACTCATAGATGGCTTCACATGTACCCACCGCTACCGGAAAGATATTACGTTTACTAGCTTTGTTTAGTGATATTTTTCACTCATAGATGGCTCCACATGTCCACATGTACGTTAACTAGTTTGTTTAGTGATATTTTTCACTCATAGATGGCTCCACATGTCCACATGTATGTTAACTAGTTTGTTTAGTGATATTTTTCATTCATAGATGGCTCCACATGTACCCACTGCTACCGGAAAGATGTTACGTTAACTAGTTTGTTTTGTGATATTTTTCACTCATAGATGGCTCCACATGTCCACATGCACGTTAACGTTTGTTTTGTGATATTTTTCACTCATAGATGGCTTCACATGTACCCACCGCTACCGGAAAGATATTACGTTTACTAGCTTTCTTTAGTGATATTTTTCACTCATAGATGGCTCCACATGTCCACATGTACGTTAACTAGTTTGTTTTGTGATATTTTTCACATATAGATGGCTCCACATGTCCACATGTACGTTAACTAGTTTGTTTTGTGATATTTTTCACTCATATATGGCTCCACATGTCCACATGTATGTTAACTAGTTTGTTTAGTGATATTTTTCATTCATAGATGGCTCCACATGTACCCACTGCTACCGGAAAGATGTTACGTTAACTGTTTGTTTTGTGATATTTTTCACTCATAGATGGCTCCACATGTCCACATGCACGTTAACGTTTGTTTTGGGATATTTTTCACTCATAGATGGCTCCACATGTCCACATGTACATTAACTAGTTTGTTTTGTGATATTTTCCACTCATAGATGGTTCCACATGTCCACATGTACGTTAACTAGTTTGTTTTGTGATATTTTCCACTCATAGATGGTTCCACATGTCCACATGTACGTTAACTAGTTTGTTTTGTGATATTTTCCACTCATAGATGGTTCCACATGTCCACATGTACGTTAACTAGTTTGTTTTGTCATATTTTTCACTCATAGATGGCTCCACATGTCCACATGTACATTAACTAGTTTGTTTTGTGATATTTTCCACTCATAGATGGTTCCACATGTCCACATGTACGTTAACTAGTTTGTTTTGTCATATTTTTCACTCATAGATGGCTCCACATGTCCACATGTACGTTAACTAGTTTGTTTTGTGATATTTTTCACTCATAGATGGCTCCACATGTCCACATGTACGTTAACTAGTTTGTTTAGTGATATTTTTCATTCATAGATGGCTCCACATGTCCACATGTATGTTAACTAGTTTGTTTAGTGATATTTTTCATTCATAGATGGCTCCACATGTACCCACTGCTACCGGAAAGATGTTACGTTAACTGTTTGTTTTGTGATATTTTTCACTCATAGATGGCTCCACATGTCCACATGCACGTTAACGTTTGTTTTGTCATATTTTTCACTCATAGATGGCTCCACATGTCCACATGTACATTAACTAGTTTGTTTTGTGATATTTTCCACTCATAGATGGTTCCACATGTCCACATGTACGTTAACTAGTTTGTTTTGTGATATTTTCCACTCATAGATGGTTCCACATGTCCACATGTACGTTAACTAGTTTGTTTTGTGATATTTTCCACTCATAGATGGTTCCACATGTCCACATGTACGTTAACTAGTTTGTTTTGTCATATTTTTCACTCATAGATGGCTCCACATGTCCACATGTACATTAACTAGTTTGTTTTGTGATATTTTCCACTCATAGATGGTTCCACATGTCCACATGTACGTTAACTAGTTTGTTTTGTGATATTTTTCACTCATAGATGGCTCCACATGTCCACATGTACGTTAACTAGTTTGTTTAGTGATATTTTTCATTCATATATGGCTCCACATGTACCCACTGCTACCGGAAAGATGTTACGTTAACTAGTTTGTTTAGTGATATTTTTCACTCATAGATGGCTCCACATGTACCCATTGCTACCGGAAAGATGTTACGTTTACTAGTTTGTTTAGTGATATTTTTCATTCATAGATGGCTTCACATGTCCACATGTACGTTAACTAGTTTGTTTAGTGATATTTTTCACTCATAGATAGCTCCACATGTCCACATGTACGTTAACTAGTTTGTTTTGTGATATTTTTCACTCATAGATGGCTCTACATGTCCACATGTACGTTAACTAGTTTGTTTAGTGATATTTTTCACTCACAGATAGCTCCACATGTCCACATGTACGTTTACTAGTTTGTATTGTAATATTTTTCACTCATAGATGGCTCCACATGTCCACATGTACGTTAACTAGTTTGTTTTATGATATTTTTCACTCATAGATGGCTCCACATGTCCACATGTACGTTAACTAGTTTGTTTTGTGATATTTTTCACTCATAGATGGCTCCACATGTCCACATGTACGTTAACTAGTTTGTTTTGTGATATTTTTCACTCATAGATGGCTCCACATGTCCACATGTACGTTAACTAGTTTGTTTTATGATATTTTTCACTCATAGATGGCTCCACATGTCCACATGTACGTTAACTAGTTTGTATTGTAATATTTTTCACTCACAGATGGCTCCATATGTCCACATGTACGTTAACTAGTTTGTTTTGTGATATTTTTCACTCATAGATGGCTCCACATGTCCACATGTACGTTAACTAGTTTGTTTTGTGATATTTTTCACTCATAGATGGCTCCACATGTCCACATGTACGTTAACTAGTTTGTATTGTAATATTTTTCACTCACAGATGGCTCCACATGTCCACATGTACGTTAACTAGTTTGTTTTGTGATATTTTTCTCTCATAGATGGCTCCACATGTCCACATGTACGTTAACTAGTTTGTATTGTAATATTTTTCACTCATAGATGGCTCCACATGTCCACATGTACGTTAACTAGTTTGTTTTATCATATTTTTCACTGATAGATGGCTCCACATGTCCACATGTACGTTAACTAGTTTGTTTTGTGATATTTTTCACTCATAGATGGCTTCACATGTCCACATGTATGTTAACTAGTTTGTTTTGTGATATTTTTCACTCATAGATGGCTTCACATGTCCACATGTATGTTAACTAGTTTGTTCTGTGATATTTTTCACTCATAGATGGCTCCACATGTCCACAT
>NC_091571.1:31300949-31305949 GCF_042767895.1 Penaeus vannamei | reverse complement strand
TCCACATGTCCACATGTACGTTAACTAGTTTGTTTTGTGATGTTTTTCACCCATAGATGGCTCCACATGTCCACATGTACGTTACCTAGTTTGTTTTGTGATGTTTTTCACCCATAGATGGCTCCACATGTCCACATGTACGTTAACTAGTTTGTTTTGTGATATTTTTCACTCATAGATGGCTCCACATGTCCACATGTACGTTACCTAGTTTGTTTTGTGATTTTTTCACTCATAGATGGCTCCACATGTCCACATGTACGTTACCTAGTTTGTTTAGTGATATTTTTCACTCATAGATGGCTCCACATGTCCACATGTACGTTAACTAGTTTGTTTTGTGATATTTTTCACTCATAGATGGCTCCACATGTCCACATGTACGTTAACTAGTTTGTTTGTGATATTTTTCACTCATAGATGGCTCCACATGTCCACATGTACGTTAACTAGTTTGTTTTGTGATATTTTTCACTCATAGATGGCTCCACATGTCCACATGTACGTTAACTAGTTTGTTTGTGATATTTTTCACTCATAGATGGCTCCACATGTACCCACAGCTACCGGAAAGACGTTACGTTTATTAGTTTTGTTTTGTGATATTTTTCACTCATAGATGGCTCCACATGTACCCACTGCTACCGGAAAGATGTTACGTTAACTAGTTTGTTTAGTGATATTTTTCACTCATAGATGGCTCCACATGTACCCACTGCTACCGGAGAGACGTTACGTTTATTAGTTTTGTTTTGTGATATTTTTCACTCATAGATGGCTCCACATGTACCCACTGCTACCGGAAAGATGTTGCGTTTACTAGTTTGTTTAGTGATATTTTTCACTCATAGATGGCTCCACATGTACCCACTGCTACCGGAAAGATGTTACGTTAACTAGTTTGTTTAGTGATATTTTTCACTCATAGATGGCTCCACATGTACCCACTGCTACCGGAAAGATGTTGCGTTTACTAGTTTGTTTAGTGATAGTTTTCACTCATAGATGGCTCCACATGTCCACATGTACGTTAACGTTTGTTTTGTGATATTTTTAACTCATAGATGGCTCCACATGTACCCACTGCTACCGGAAAAATGTTACGTTTAATAGTTTTGTTTTGTGATATTTTTCACTCATAGATGGCTCCACATGTACCTAATCACCAACGAGTCCAATAGCAGACCTCGTGATGTCACCTGAGTTCCATTTTCCTTCAA
Source organism: Penaeus vannamei (assembly GCF_042767895.1). Taxonomy (NCBI): domain Eukaryota; kingdom Metazoa; phylum Arthropoda; class Malacostraca; order Decapoda; family Penaeidae; genus Penaeus; species Penaeus vannamei. The sequence goes on along the minus strand of NC_091571.1, from coordinate 31,304,729 downwards.
TTTTCAGGATCTTTTTAAGATATTTTTTTCTTATGATACCAATACTGATGCTGTTATCATATTTGACATTGTAATTCTCATAGCGTTATAAACATTACTAATAACAATCAAAGATAGAAGAGAATGTTTCCGAAAATCAAGGAATAAGATATACAGGTAACCAGTAACTGACTCTCTGGTCATTAGGCACTGGGTACATGTGGAGCCATCTATGAGTGAAAAATATCACAAAACAAAGCTAGTAAACGTAATATCTTTCCGGGAGCAGTGGGTACATGTGGAGCCATCTATGAGTGAAAAATATCACTAAACAAACTAGTTAACGTAACATCTTTCCGGTAGCAGTGGGTACATGTGGAGCCATCTATGAATGAAAAATATCACTAAACAAACTAGTCAACGTAACATCTTCCGGTAGCAGTGGGTACATGTGTAGCCATCTATGAATGAAAAATATCACAAAACAAACTAGTTAACGTAACATCTTTCCCGTAGCAGTGGGTACATGTGGAGCCATCTATGAGTGAAAAATATCCCAAAAACTAGTTAACGTACATGTGGACATGTGGAGCCATCTATGAGTGGAAAATATCACAAAACAAACTAGTTAACGTACATGTGGACATGTGGAGCCATCTATGAGTGAAAAATATCACTAAAACTAGTTAACGTACATGTGGACATGTGGGGCCATCTATGAGTGGAAAATATCACTAAACAAACTAGTTAACGTACATGTGGACATGTGGAGCCATCTATGAGTGGAAAATATCACAAAACAAACTAGTTAACGTACATGTGGACATGTAGAGCCATCTATGAGTGAAAAATATCACTAAACAAACTAGTTAACGTACATGTGGACATGTAGAGCCATCTATGAGTGAAAAATATCACAAAACAAACTAGATAACGTACATGTGGACATGTGGAGCCATCTATGAGTGAAAAATATCACAAAACAAACTAGTTAACGTACATGTGGACATGTGGAGCCATCTATGAGTGGAAAATATCACTAAACAAACTAGTTAACGTACATGTGGACATGTAGAGCCATCTATGAGTGAAAAATGTCACAAAACAAACTAGTTAACGTACATGTGGACATGTGGAGCCATCTATGAGTGAAAAATATCACAAAACAAACTAGTTAACGTACATGTGGACATGTCAAGCCATCTATGAATGAAAAATATCACAAAACAAACTAGTTAACGTACATGTGGACATGTGGAGCCATCTGAGTGAAAAAAATCACAAAAACTAGTTAACGTACATGTGGACATGTGGAGCCATCTATGAGTGAAAAATATCACAAAACAAACTAGTTAACGTACATGTGGACATGTGGAGCCATCTATGAGTGAAAAATATCACAAAACAAACTAGTTAACGTACATGTGGACATGTGGGGCCATCTATGAATGAAAAATATCACAAAACAAACTAGTTAACGTACATGTGGACATGTGGAGCCATCTATGAGTGAAAAATATCACAAAACAAACTAGTTAACGTACATATGGACATGTGGAGCCATCTATGAGTGAAAAATATCACTAAACAAACTAGTTAACGTACATGTGGACATGTGGAGCCATCTAAGAGTGAAAAATATCACAAAACAAACTAGTTAACGTACATGTGGACATGTGGAGCCATCTATGAGTGAAAAATATCACTAAACAAACTAGTTAACGTACATGTGGACATGTAGAGCCATCTATGAGTGGAAAATATCACAAAACAAACTAGTTAACGTACATGTGGACATGTGGAGCCATCTATGAGTGAAAAATATCACAAAACAAACTAGTTAACGTACATGTGGACATGTGGAGCCATCTATGAGTGAAAAATATCACTAAACAAACTAGTTAACGTACATGTGGACATGTAGAGCCATCTATAAGTGGAAAATATCACAAAACAAACTAGTTAACGTACATGTGGACATGTGGAGCCATCTATGAATGAAAAATATCACAAAACAAACTAGTTAACGTACATGTGGACATGTGGAGCCATCTATGAGTGAAAAATATCACTAAACAAACTAGTTAACGTACATGTGGACATGTGGAGCCATCTATGAGTGAAAAATATCACTAAACAAACTAGTTAACGTACATGTGGACATGTGGAGCCATCTATGAGTGAAAAATATCACAAAACAGACTAGTTAACGTACATGTGGACATGTGGAGCCATCTATGAGTGAAAAATATCACCAAAACTAGTTAACGTACATGTGGACATGTGGAGCCATTTATGAGTGAAAAATATCACAAAACAAACTAGTTAACGTACATGTGGACATGTGGGGCCATCTATGAATGAAAAATATCACAAAACAAACTAGTTAACGTACATGTGGACATGTGGAGCCATCTATGAGTGAAAAATATCACAAAACAAACTAGTTAACGTACATATGGACATGTGGAGCCATCTATGAGTGAAAAATATCACTAAACAAACTAGTTAACGTACATGTGGACATGTGGAGCCATCTATGAGTGAAAAATATCACAAAACAAACTAGTTAACGTACATGTGGACATGTGGAGCCATCTATGAGTGAAAAATATCACTAAACAAACTAGTTAACGTACATGTGGACATGTGGAGCCATCTATGAGTGGAAAATATCACAAAACAAACTAGTTAACGTACATGTGGACATGTGGAGCCATCTATGAGTGAAAAATATCACAAAACAAACTAGTTAACGTACATGTGGACATGTGGAGCCATCTATGAGTGAAAAATATCACTAAACAAACTAGTTAACGTACATGTGGACATGTAGAGCCATCTATAAGTGGAAAATATCACAAAACAAACTAGTTAACGTACATGTGGACATGTGGAGCCATCTATGAATGAAAAATATCACAAAACAAACTAGTTAACGTACATGTGGACATGTGGAGCCATCTATGAGTGAAAAATATCACTAAACAAACTAGTTAACGTACATGTGGACATGTGGAGCCATCTATGAGTGAAAAATATCACTAAACAAACTAGTTAACGTACATGTGGACATGTGGAGCCATCTATGAGTGAAAAATATCACAAAACAGACTAGTTAACGTACATGTGGACATGTGGAGCCATCTATGAGTGAAAAATATCACCAAAACTAGTTAACGTACATGTGGACATGTGGAGCCATTTATGAGTGAAAAATATCACAAAACAAACTAGTTAACGTACATGTGGACATGTGGAGCCATCTATGAGTGAAAAATATCACAAAACAAACTAGTTAACGTTCATGTGGACATGTGGAGCCATCTATGAGTGAAAAATATCACAAAACAAACTAGTTAACGTACATGTGGACATGTGGAGCCATCTATGTGTGAAAAAATATCACAAAACAAACTAGTTAACGTACATGTGGACATGTGGAGCCATCTATGAGTGAAAAATATCACTAAACAAACTAGTTAACGTACATGTGGACATGTAGAGGCATCTATGAGTGGAAAATATCACAAAACAAACTAGTTAACGTACATGTGGACATGTGGAGCCATCTATGAGTGAAAAATATCACAAAACAAACTAGTTAACGTACATGTGGACATGTGGAGCCATCTATGAGTGAAAAATATCACAAAAACTAATTAACGTACATGTGGACATGTGGAGCCATCTATGAGTGAAAAATATCACAAAACAAACTAGTTAACGTACATGTGGACATGTAGAGCCATCTATGAGTGGAAAATATCACTAAACAAACTAGTTAACGTACATGTGGGC
>NC_091571.1:31290949-31295949 GCF_042767895.1 Penaeus vannamei | reverse complement strand
TGTGATATTTTTCACTCATAGATGGCTCCACATGTCCACATGTACGTTAACTAGTTTGTTTTGTGATATTTTTCACTCATAGATGGCTCCACATGTCCACATGGACGTTAACTAGTTTGTTTTGTGATATTTTTCACTCATAGATGGCTCCACATGTCCACATGGACGTTAACTAGTTTGTTTTGTGATATTTTTCACTCATAGATGGCTCCACATGTCCACATGTACGTTAACTAGTTTGTTTAGTGATATTTTTCACTCATAGATGGCTCCACATGTCCACATGGACGTTAACTAGTTTGTTTTGTGATATTTTTCACTCATAGATGGCTCCACATGTCCACATGGACGTTAACTAGTTTCTTTTGTGATATTTTTCACTCATAGATGGCTCCACATGTCCACATGGACGTTAACTAGTTTGTTTTGTGATATTTTTCACTCATAGATGGCTCCACATGTCCACATGGACGTTAACTAGTTTGTTTTGTGATATTTTTCACTCATAGATGGCTCCACATGTCCACATGGACGTTAACTAGTTTGTTTTGTGATATTTTTCACTCATAGATGGCTCCACATGTCCACATGTACGTTAACTAGTTTGTTTAGTGATATTTTTCACTCATAGATGGCTCCACATGTCCACATGTACGTTAACTAGTTTGTTTTGTGATATTTTTCACTCATAGATGGCTCCACATGTCCACATGTACGTTAACTAGTTTGTTTTGTGATATTTTTCACTCATAGATGGCTCCACATGTCCACATGTACGTTAACTAGTTTGTTTTGTGATATTTTTCACTCATAGATGGCTCCACATGTCCACATGTACGTTAACTAGTTTGTTTAGTGATATTTTTCACTCATAGATGGCTCCACATGTCCACATGTACGTTAACTAGTTTGTTTTGTGATATTTTTCACTCATAGATGGCTCCACATGTCCACATGTACGTTAACTAGTTTGTTTTGTGATATTTTTCACTCATAGATGGCTCCACATGTCCACATGTACGTTAACTTGTTTGTTTTGTGATATTTTTCACTCATAGATGGCTCCACATGTCCACATGTACGTTAATTAGTTTTTGTGATATTTTTCACTCATAGATGGCTCCACATGTCCACATGTACGTTAACTTGTTTGTTTTGTGATATTTTTCACTCATAGATGGCTCCACATGTCCACATGTACGTTAATTAGTTTTTGTGATATTTTTCACTCATAGATGGCTCCACATGTCCACATGTACGTTAACTAGTTTGTTTTGTGATATTTTTCACTCATAGATGGCTCCACATGTCCACATGTACGTTAACTAGTTTGTTTTGTGATACTTTTCAATCATAGATGGCTCCACATGTCCACATGTACGTTAACTAGTTTGTTTTGTGATATTTTTCACTCATAGATGGCTCCACATGTCCACATGTACGTTAACTAGTTTGTTTTGTGATATTTTTCACTCATAGATGGCTCCACATGTCCAGATGTACGTTAACTAGTTTGTTTTGTGATTTTTTCACTCATAGATGGCTCCACATGTACGTTAACTAGTTTGTTTTGTGATATTTTTCACTCATAGATGGCTCCACATGTCCATATGTACGTTAACTAGTTTGTTTTGTGATATTTTTCACTCATAGATGGCTCCACATGTCCACATGTACGTTAACTAGTTTGTTTTGTGATATTTTTCACTCATAGATGGCTCCACATGTACGTTAACTAGTTTGTTTTGTGATATTTTTCACTCATAGATGGCTCCACATGTCCATATGTACGTTAACTAGTTTGTTTTGTGATATTTTTCACTCATAGATGGCTCCACATGTCCACATGTACGTTAACTAGTTTGTTTTGTGATATTTTTCACTCATAGATGGCTCCACATGTCCATATGTACGTTAACTAGTTTGTTTTGTGATATTTTTCACTCATAGATGGCTCCACATGTCCACATGTACGTTAACTAGTTTGTTTTATGATATTTTTCACTCATAGATGGCTCCACATGTCCACATGTACGTTAACTAGTTTGTTTAGTGATATTTTTCACTCATAGATGGCTCCACATGTCCACATGGACGTTAACTAGTTTGTTTTGTGATATTTTTCACTCATAGATGGCTCCACATGTACGTTAACTAGTTTGTTTTGTGATATTTTTCACTCATAGATGGCTCCACATGTCCACATGTACGTTAACTAGTTTGTTTTGTGATATTTTTCACTCATAGATGGCTCCACATGTACGTTAACTAGTTTGTTTTGTGATATTTTTTTCACTCATAGATGGCTCCACATGTCCATATGTACGGTGACTAGTTTTTGTGATATTTTTCACTCATAGATGGCTCCACATGTACCCACTGCTACCGGAAAGATATTACGCTTATTAGTTTTGTTTTGTGATATTTTTCACTCATAGATGGCTCCACATGTCCACATGGACGTTAACTAGTTTGTTTTGTGATATTTTTCACTCATAGATGGCTCCACATGTCCACATGTACGTTAACTAGTTTGTTTTGTGATATTTTTCACTCATAGATGGCTCCACATGTCCACATGTACGTTAACTAGTTTGTTTTGTGATATTTTTCACTCATAGATGGCTCCACATGTCCACATGTACGTTAACTAGTTTGTTTTGTGATATTATTCACTCATAGATGGCTCCACATGTCCACATGTACGTTAACTAGTTTGTTTTGTGATATTTTTCACTCATAGATGGCTCCACATGTCCACATGTACGTTAACTAGTTTGTTTTGTGATATTTTTCACTCATAGATGGCTCCACATGTCCACATGTACGTTAACTAGTTTGTTTTGTGATATTTTTCACTCATAGATGGCTCCACATGTACCCACTGCTACCGGAAAGACGTTACGTTTAATAGTTTGTTTTGTGATATTTTTCACTCATAGATGGCTCCACATGTCCACATGTACGTTAACTAGTTTGTTTAGTGATATTTTTCACTCATAGATGGCTCCACATGTCCACATGTACGTTAATTAGTTTTTGTGATATTTTTCACTTATAGATGACTCCACATGTCCACGTGTACGTTAACTAGTTTCTTTTGTGATATTTTTCAATCATAGATGGCTCCACATGTCCACATGTACGTTAACTAGTTTGTTTTGTGATATTTTTCACTCATAGATGGCTCCACATGTACCCACTGCGACTGCAAAGACGTTACGTTAACTAGTTTGTTTAGTGATATTTTTCATTCATAGATGGCTCCACATGTACCCACTGCTACCGGAAAGACGTTACGTTAACTAGTTTGTTTTGTGATATTTTTCACTCATAGATGGCTCCACATGTCCACATGTACGTTAACTAGTTTGTTTAGTGATATTTTTCACTCATAGATGGCTCCACATGTCCACATGTACGTTAATTAGTTTTTGTGATATTCTTCACTCATAGATGGCTCCACGTGTCCACATATACGTTAACTAGTTTATTTTGTGATATTTTTCACTCATAGATGGCTCCACATGTCCACATGTACGTTAACTAGTTTGTTTTGTGATATTTTTCACTCATAGATGGCTCCACATGTCCACATGGACGTTAACTAGTTTGTTTAGTGATATTTTTCACTCATAGATGGCTCCACATGTCCACATGTACGTTAATTAGTTTTTGTGATATTTTTCACTTATAGATGGCTCCACATGTCCACATGTACGTTAACTAGTTTGTTTTGTGATATTTTTCACTCATAGATGGCTCCACATGTCCACATGTACGTTAACTAGTTTGTTTTGTGATATTTTTCACTCATAGATGGCTCCACATGTCCACATGTACGTTAACTTGTTTTTGTGATATTTTTCAATCATAGATGTCTCCACATGTCCACATGTACGTTAATTAGTTTTTGTGATATTTTTCACTCATAGATGGCTCCACATGTCCACATGTACGTTAACTTGTTTGTTTTGTGATATTTTTCACTCATAGATGGCTCCACATGTCCACATGTACGTTAATTAGTTTTTGTGATATTTTTCACTCATAGATGGCTCCACATGTCCACATGTACGTTAACTAGTTTGTTTTGTGATATTTTTCACTCATAGATGGCTCCACATGTCCACATGTACGTTAATTAGTTTTTGTGATATTTTTCACTCATAGATGGCTCCACATGTCCACATGTACGTTAACTAGTTTGTTTTGTGATATTTTTCAATCATAGATGGCTCCACATGTCCACATGTACGTTAACTAGTTTGTTTTGTGATATTTTTCACTCATAGATGGCTCCACATGTCCACATGTACGTTAACTAGTTTGTTTTGTGATATTTTTCACTCATAGATGGCTCCACATGTCCAGATGTACGTTAACTAGTTTGTTTTGTGATTTTTTCACTCATATATGGCTCCACATGTACGTTAACTAGTTTGTTTTGTGATATTTTTCACTCATAGATGGCTCCACATGTCCATATGTACGTTAACTAGTTTGTTTTGTGATATTTTTCACTCATAGATGGCTCCACATGTCCACATGTACGTTAACTAGTTTGTTTTGTGATATTTTTCACTCATAGATGGCTCCACATGTACGTTAACTAGTTTGTTTTGTGATATTTTTCACTCATAGATGGCTCCACATGTCCATATGTACGTTAACTAGTTTGTTTTGTGATATTTTTCACTCATAGATGGCTCCACATGTCCATATGTACGTTAACTAGTTTGTTTTGTGATATTTTCACTCATAGATGGCTCCACATGTACCCACTGCTACCGGAAAGACGTTACGCTTATTAGTTTTGTTTTGTGATATTTTTCACTCATAGATGGCTCCACATGTCCACATGTACGTTAACTAGTTTGTTTTGTGATATTTTTCACTCATAGATGGCTCCACATGTCCATATGTACGTTAACTAGTTTGTTTTGTGATATTTTTCACTCATAGATGGCTCCACATGTCCACATGTACGTTAACTAGTT
>NC_091571.1:31250949-31258449 GCF_042767895.1 Penaeus vannamei | reverse complement strand
CCCCCTTGTAATGGGAGCATTCTTTCCTCCGTGTCGCCTCTCCAGTGGGTAAGGAGCGGCAGGTTGAGGGTAGGGTGAGGGGAGGGGGGGAGGAGGTCTAGGGCAAGTGGGAGAAAGGAGGGGAAAAGGGGGGTGGAGAGAGTTATGGGGGCAAGGAGAAAGGGGGGCACGAGGTGGTCTAGGGCAAGGGAGAAAAGGGAGAGAGTGAAGGGAGGGGAAAGGGGGATGGAGAGAGTTATGGGGGCAAGGGAGAAAAGGGAGAGAGAGTGAAGGAGGGGAAAGGGGGATGGGAGAGAGTTAGTTGGGGCAAGGGGAGAAAAGGGAGGGAAATGGGGTGGGGGCACGAGGTGGTCTAGGGCAAGGGAGAAAAGGAGAAGAGAGAAGGGAGGGGGTGTGTGCGGGGGTGGAGGAGAGTTAGAGGAGGGGAAAGGGGGAGATGGAGAGAGTTTGGGAGGGCATGGAGAAAAGGGAGGGGAAAGGGGGTCGAGAGAGCCATGGGAGGGAAGAGGGGTCTAAGGCAAGGAGAAAGGGAGAGAGAGTAAATGGAGGGAAAGGGGAGGAATGGGCCGAGTTGGGGGGTGGAAATGGGGGAAAGGGAAGGGGAAGTGGAAATATTGATGGTAGGGTAGAGAGAGGGAGAGAATAGGGGGCAGGAGAGGGAGAGACTAAGGGTGGGAGGTAGGGAGGGAGGGAGATAATGAGAAAAGGGAGGTGGATGGGGAGGTTGGGGTGGGGGTAATTGGGGTCTAGGGGATGGAGATTGATAATGTGAGATGGGGGACTGGGAATAGAGACGGTTCTTGATAGGGGGAGGCAGAGAGGAGGAAATGGGGACGGATGAAAAGGAATAGGGGAAGAGGTGAGAGGAGAAGGATTGGGGTTTGGGGAATAGGGAAGGTTCAAGTGAAAGGGGGAGAGGGAGAGAGAATGATGGGGAAAGGGGAAGGGAGGCTGATGAAGGGATGAAATGGGAGGGAGGAGGGAGGGAGGGAGGAGGGAGGGAAGGGGAGGGAGAGAGAGAGAGAGAGAGAGAGAGAGAGAGAGAGAGAGAGAGAGAGAGAGAGAGAGAGAGAGAGAGAGAGAGAGAGAGAGAGATGGAGATGAGGAAGAGAAAAGCGAGGAAGTGTAGAGAAAGAGAATGGGGGACGTTGATGGGGGTAAGGGAAACAGAGAGAAGAGGAGGAGAGGCAAAGAAGAGAGAGGAAACTTGACGATAGGATATTAGGGACATTTTAAAGCAAGGGGGGGGGGGAGGATAGGGAGAAAACAGGAAGGAGGAGGAGGGATTGGATAGGAAAGGGGGGGGCAATAGATGCTAAAGAGAGGGAGGAAAGAGGGGAGGGAGAGAGAGAGGGGGGGGGGGGCATAGTGAGAGTAGATAGCCACCCTTGCCTCAGATTGATGTAAGTCGATCACCTGTTGTGTACTTTTTTTTTTTTTTTTTTTTTTTTTGTCTCGTTTGGAATCCAAGAATGACTGCGTGAGTACAGTGCGTTTGTTTATTTGTTTGTTTGTTTGTAATTCGCAAAGAGGGGGAGTGGGGTGAAGGCAGGAAGTATGTGCGCATTTTCTGTGCCTGAGTGTGTATATGTGTGTATCCGTGTTTGTGTGTACGTGTGTTTATCTATTTACGCGTTGGAAGCCTATTCATCAATAATATAGAACTCCTTCAAATAGCTGAGGCCATTACCGGTTCTGCGGAGATGTAGGAAGGAAAAGGTATGCAAGAAAAGAAGAAAAAGAATTACAAAGAAAAAGAAAGAATAGAAAAGAGAAAAAGAAAGAAAAAAGGAAAAAAAACAAGAAAGAAAGAAAAAAAACATTATGTATGTGTGCGTAAATATATATATATATATATATATATATATATATATATATATATATATATATATATATATGTATATATATATATATATATATATATATATATGTATATATATATATATATATATATATATATATATACATAAATATCATTGACAAGATAAGAAAGATATATGAGCTTAATAATTGATTAATTAGCTTAAAAACCACCGATGATAATTAGATGAAATGAGGAAATCTGATTAACTGGCGGCGACAAGCATATAGCCTTAAGCAAACTGTATTCTTTATTTTCTCTCTGAATACTTAAAGAGAACACAGAAAAAATTACGACCAGTTCAGCCAAGAAAAATGTAAGTATAATTCTCGAAAAAATAGATGAAAAATTCAAGAACCTGCAAAGAAAACGGAAGACCAACCTCGGAAGGGGATAACTAAACTAAAATGCCTTTCTCCCTTTTATGGGGATTGGGATGGTCAGAGAAAATGATCGTCTAAATTGTTAATCATGACCACCGCATTTATCATTGATTCTCCCTTGTTCTGCGTCTCCGTGTTTTCTTGTATCTCTTTCATGTCCCTTTTCTTTGACCTTTGGAAACTAGTGGGTCGGTGCCGTGCATCTCCAAAACTAGCTTTTTGTGAGTAGAAATATAATCATTCTTTTTTTACCACTTTCTATGACATGTGCTTGTGTATATGAAAACACATTATATTCGAATATGTATACATGCCTACATACATGTAAATATGCATATATATGATATACATCTTTACAAACAGTGAAATATAGATGCATACATATATCCATCACGTATAAATGAATGCAAACAAACGTACATACTTGCAAACATGTGTGCACAGAATATCAACCATCATTCTCCTAATGCTTTTTCCCCTCTTTACACATACACTCATACGCGCGATCAGTGACGTCATCGTTGTCTGCACCTTATTCATCCCTACCGAGTCCTAACTGCCTCTCCTTACTTGCAATTGCATGCACCAGAAGCTTAAAACCACACTTAACAATCACACGACCAGTTAAGAATTACGAAAGCATGCGTCCTGACTCATCCAGAGATCCTGTATGGTTTAAGTCCATTCTTCGTCTCGTAAAAATATTTCTCCTACAGGACCGACCCAATGAATTTTCATAAATACAGATGCAGAAATAAAGGCATATCTGTCTATATATCATCTATTTGCCGGGTTGATATGCATGTCTAGACTGATAAATATACATTTATTTCCTTATTTATGCATGTCTCTCTCTCTCTCTCTCTCTCTCTCTCTCTCTCTCTCTCTCTCTCTCTCTCTCTCTCTATATATATATATATATATATATATATATATATATATATATATATATATATATATATATATGTATATATATATATATATATATATATATATATATATATATATATATATATATATACATGTACCCATGTGTGTGTGTGTGTGTGTGCTTGTGCGTGTGCGTGTGCGTGTGCGCGTGCGTGTGTGTGTGCATAAATGGAAATACACAATTACTTTCAAGTATGAATTACAAACAAAAATAAAACCATGTGTGTAAAAGTAGAAGCGGGTGAAAAACAGATTCTGAAAACCTACCAAGTAGATAACAGAGCAGCCAGGATGAGAAGCGGCGTCGAATTAATCTTTCCGAAACAACGGGTAATTAACTGATTAATTGACTAATATAAATAAGAAATAAAAAGTAAAATTAAAAACTCCTTTCTTTCTCTCCTTACATTTTTCTCTTTGCCTGTTCGTCCATTTGTCTATTTATCTGATATTTATCTATCAACTGTATCTATTTATCTATCAGTAGACAAGCCATTTTTTTCCGCATGTTTGTCTATCTCGCTGCGTAGACGAGTAGGAAAAACGCAAAATGTTGAACGAATTCGCAATACGAATGAGAAAATTAAAAGAAAAAGTTGGAAAGGAAGATAAAAATAACAATAAACGAAATACAGTAAGGGAAAAAAGATAGATTATAAAAAAGTAAAGACATAAGTTGTCTAATGTCAACGAAGAGACAAGGCTGAAAAAATGTAGGAGAAACAGGAAAGACCAAAGACGAAGAAAAGAATGAGAAGAAAATGAAGAAGAAGAAAAAAAGAGTTAAATATCAAACCATAACAAAGAAACAATAAAACAAAACAAGAAAAACAATATCGACGGTAAGACAAACCCCCCCAACCCCCCCACCCTACCAAAAAAAAAAAAAAAAACAAAAAAACAAAAAAAAAAAAAAACAGGAGAACCGACGGAGAAGCGGAACGGCCGACGGAGCCGAGAGAGCGCGTTCGGCCGGAGGTGTCTTGCGAGGCAGTGATTAATCAACGTACAGCTGGGACGAGGTTCACGCTGACAATTAAATTCCCATTTATCTCGGTGGGACTTGATGGAGCAGGATAAATGAAAGAAGCTCTTGACGGAGGGGGTGGGAGGCGTGATTGAGTAAAAGAGGGAGGGGGGAGGGGGGTAGAAGGGAAATGGGGAGAGGGGAAAGGGGGTGAAGGGGGAGGGGGGAGAAGGGAAACGGGGAGGGGGGAGAAAGGGGAGGGTATAGATGGGGAAAGGGGGAGGGGGGAGAAGGGGGAGGGTGATAGATGGAAAAGGGGGAGGGGGGGGAGAAGGGGGAGAGGGGGGGGGAAGAGAAGGGGGAGAGGGGGGAGGGGGAGGGGATTGATGGGGGAAGGGTGGGAGAAGGGGGAGGGGATAGATGGGGGAAGGGTGGGAGAAGGGGGAGAGGGGGGAGAAGGCGGAGGGGATAGATGGGAAAGGGGTGGGAGGAGAAGGGGGAAGGGGGAGGGAAAATTAAAGAGAGGAAAGGGAGAGGGGGAAGGGTCTTGTAGGGTGGGTGAGGAGATGTGTAGTGATGGGGACCCGCGGGGGATGAGTTAAGTAGTCATTCACATTAACACACAAGGTCACTCATTCACAATTTTCTCCATAAAATCTCACACATCTGTTATATATCGTTCTTTAAAGAAATCAATTTACCCTCGTGATAACATTAAAAAAAAAAAAAAAAAAAAATGTGAGTTAGGCCTTGCGGGCTTCTCATTGCTACACCAACAGTGTGAGAGTATAATTGGTTGCAAAAAATAAAAAAAAAAACTGAATCTTCCACAGATAATTTTAGCAGTTTCTTAAATTGGTCTTTTGTAAAGTCTTACGCACTGTCAGTATTCTCTAATAAACTGTACAAATACCCATTGTTTCTATCATGGGTATGTTTGTAAACACTGACTGTATGCACTCACTTATCCGAGATCATTCTCTTTAAACAAATCATGAAATAAAATTAGATGGCTTGAAAACAACAAGAAAAACACAAGATATAAATGATTTAAGAACCCTAGAATCATTAATTAAATAAAACCTGACATAAACAATAAGGAAATTCAATTACTCTTTATACTCTTTATAGGTTATCCATTCCCCCCTCCACTCCCCGCCACACTATGTGTGTGTGTGTGTGTGTGTGTGTGTGTGTGTGTGTGTATATATATATATATATATATATATATATATATATATATATATATATATATATATATATATATGTATATGTATGTATGCTTATATACATACATACACTCATACTGATATATATATATATATATATATATATATATATATATATATATATATATATGTGTGTGTGTGTGTGTGTGTGTGTGTGTGTGTGTGTGTGTGTGTGTGTGTGTGTGTGTATGTGTGTATGTTTATATACATGCATACACTCATACTGACATATATATATATATATATATATATATATATATATATATATATATATATATATATATGTATATACATATATATATATGCATATATATATATATATATATATATATATATATATATATATATATATATATATATATATATATACACATATATCATTCTATCAGGATTTTAATCACCCTCCCTCTAAAGCCCTCCCTTCACCTCCCAAACCGAAATACCCGCACACCGCCCGCAGCTGAAGCCCTCCCGCCCGTGGTAATCAAGAACGCTTCCCCCGACGACAGCCTAAGCATTCAAGACGACCCCCCCTTAAGACGACCCCCCCTCAAGACGACCATCCCGCTTCAAGACAACCCCCCACCTCCCTCAAGATCCCCCCCTTGAAGACGACCCCCGTCCCCCTCAAGACGACCCCCACCCCCTCAAGACGACCCCCCACTCCCCCTCAAGACGACCTCCACCCCCCTGAAGACGATCCCCACCCCCATCAAGACGACCCCCACCCCCCTCAAGACGACCTCCACCCCCCTCAAGACGATCCCCACCCCCTTCAAGACGACCCCCCTGAAAACGACCCCCCCCCCTTAAGACTCCCCCATCAAGACGACCCCCCCCCTCAAGACGACCCCACCTCCTCAAAACTACACCTCCCCCCCTGAAGACGACCCCATCCCCCTCAAGACGACCCCCCACCCCCCACCTCCCTCCAATTTCGAATTCTCCGCGAAACAGTTCGAGATTTGTTTTCTTGCAGAAGGATCTTGCGAGACAGCCTCAGGACCTCCGGCGGGAAGGCAAGACAATGCCATAGGCCCGGGCGTAATTATGGGCGCTTTTGCAACGGTGTTTGCTGATGATTAGCACCCGCACGGAAAACGGCCGCGAGTGATAGGGACGCGAGACAATGCCGGGCGGAGTGGCGGCGGTGGTGGGGAAGGTGGTGTGAAGGTGGTGAAGGTGGTGGTGGTGATGGTTGGTGGTGATGGTGAAGGTGGTTGATGGTGGTGGTGAAAGTGGTGATGGTGAAGGTGGTGGTGGTTGGTGGTGGTGGTGAAAGTGGTGAAGGTGGTTGGTGGTGAAGGTGGTTGGTGGTGGCGGGAAGTGGTGAAAGTGGTCGTGAAGGTGGTGGTGGTTGATGGTGGTGGTGATTGGTGGTGGTGGTGAAGGTGGTGGTGGTTGGTGGTGGTGAAAGTGTGAAGGTGGTGGTGGTTGGTGGCAGTGGTTGTTGTTGGTGGTGGTTGGTGGCAGTGGTTGTTGGTGGTGGTGAAAGTAGTGATGGTGAAGGTGGTGGTGGTTGGTGGTGGTGGGGAAAGTGGTGATGGAGACGGTGAAGGTGGTTGGTGGTAGGTGGTGAGGGTGGCGGTGAAAGTGGTGGTGGTGAAGGTGGTGGTGGTGGTGAAAGTGGGGATGGTGAAGGTGGTGGTGGTTGGTGGCGGTGGTGGTGATGGTGATGGTGTAGGTGGTTGGTGGTGGTGGTGGTTGGTGGTGATGGTGAAGGGGGTGGGTGGTGGTGGTGAAGGTGGTGTGAAGGTGGTGGTGGTGAAAGTGGTAATGGTGAAGGTGGTGGTGGTTGGTGGTGGTGGTGAAAGTGGTGAAGGTGGTTGGTGGTGAAGGTGGTGGTGGTGGTGAAGGTGGTTGGTGGTGGCGGGGGTGGTGAAAGTGGTCGTGAAGGTGGTGGTGGTTGGTGGTGATGGTGGTGAAAGTGGTGGCGGTGGTGGTGAGGATGATGTGAAGGTGGTGGTGATTATGGTGGTGGTGAAAGTGTGAAGGTGGTGAAGGTGGTGGTGGTTGCTGGTGGTGGTGGTGGTTGGTGGTGGTGGTGGTGAAAGTAGTGATGGTGAAGGTGGTGGTGGTTAGTGGTGGTGGTGGTAAAAGCTGGTGGCGGTGGTGGTGAAAAGTGGTTGA
>NC_091571.1:31238449-31245949 GCF_042767895.1 Penaeus vannamei | reverse complement strand
ATATAGATAAAAACAAACGGACAAACAACAGCCCAGACAAACAAATTCCCAAACCTCGCCAATTCCACCGACACCGCATATTCGGGATACCGTATCCGAACACCCGAAAAAAAAATATCACCAGAAATTCGGCCGATTCGGACCAGAGACGACGAGCGGCAGGGTTAGGGGTGGCCGTTATAGCCGGTCGTTCGTCTTAAGCGGAATCTCCCGAGGATGAAATTAATTCGTAGCATAAGTTTCCGAAGTCCGTACACAGCGCACCTGAGGCCTGCGAGCGGCGGGTAAGGAAGCCAGCCACTCGATCCTGAGGCATGGGTGTGTGGGTACTATGCTATGATGCGATAAGGGTCGATTTTCCCTATTTTTTGGTGTTTATTGTTGATAAGGGTCGATTTTCCCTATTTCATTTTTTTATTGTTGTATTTCTACTTATTTGTTGTTCATATGAATATTACCATCATCAGTGTATTTCTATTTATGGAATGGTATGGATCATGGATGTGTGGGTACTATGCTATGATGCTTTAAGGGTCAATTTTCCCTATTTTATTGATTTTTTTATTGTATTTCTACTTATTTGTTGTTGTTATGAATATTACCATTATCAGTGTATTACAATAATGTATTTCTATTTTTGGAATGGTATGGATCATGGATATGTGAGTACTATGCTATGATGCGATAAGGGTCGATTTTCCCTATTTTTTGGTGTTTATTGTTGTATTTCTACTTATTTATTGTTGGTATGAATATTACCATTATGAATCATGGCATCAACTTTTACTGTTGTATTACAATAATGTATTTCTATCTATGGAATGGTATGGATCATGGATGTGTGGGTACTATGCTATGATGCTTTAAGGGTCAATTTTCCCTATTTTATTGATTTTTTTATTGTCGTATTTCTACTTATTTGTTGTTGATATGAATATTACCATTATCAATGTATTACAATAATGTATTTCTATTTATGGAATGTTATGGATCATGGATGTGTGGGTACTATGCTATGATGCGATAAGGGTCGATTTTCCCTATTTTATTCAATTTTTTATTGTTATATTTCTACTCATTTGTTGTTGATATGAATATTACCATTATGAATCATGGCATCAGCTTTTACTGTTGTATTACAATAATGTATTTCTATTTATGGAATGGTATGCGATAAGGGTCGATTTTCCCTATTTTTTGGTGTTTATTGTCGTATTTCTACTTATTTGTTGTTGATATGAATATTACCATTATGAATCATGGCATCAGCTTATACTGTTGTATTACAATAATGTATTTCTATTTATGGAATGTTATGGATCATAAATGCGGGGATGGTATGCTAAGATGCGATAAGGGTCTATTTCCCCTATTTTTTAAAGATTTTAATGTACTTCCACTTGTTTATGGTTGATTTTGATAATGACATTATTAATCATGGTAGCTTTTAATGTTGTATTTTTACTTGTGTTATGCTATAATTTATGGATCATGAATGCGATGATAGTGTGCTATGATGAAATAAGGATTTATTTTTCCTATTTTCTGATGCTTGCAATGTTGCATTTCTACTTTTTTGTTGTTGATATGGATACTACCGTTATTAGTCATTGTGCAAACTTATAATGTTGCATATCTACTTATTTGTTATTAACAATGATACTACCATTATATATCATGGTATCAGCTTATAATGTTGTATTTCTACTTATTTGTTGTTGATATTGATATTACCATTATTAATCATGGTTTTGCCGTTGTTAATATTGCGAGTTAATCAGTGATAACCATTTTCACCATTATCATTATCATGGTTATGCTCACATTTATTAATAGTGTAATTATTATCCTCATAACTAATATCTCAGAAATCCATATTTTCTCTGTACTCTTGCAACAAAAGAGGCAAATTCACGGTGATATTTCTCCCTCTGCAATGCACGTAAACTCATATGAATACATACGTTTACATACGCACGCATATACACATTCACAGTGACTCACACCCATACGCCACCTCTCCCCCCTCCCACACACATACACTAACACACCAACACCAACACCAACACACACACACACACACACACACACACACACACACACACACACACACACACACACACACACACGCACACACACACACACACACATACTTACACACGCAGAAAAAAAAAGAACACTGCGATACCCTGCAGCGATTGGCACCAATTCTCCACTTTTATCGTAGGGTTTATCTTAGCACAAGGTACACAAGTCTCTTTTAGGGGGGGGGGGCAAAGGGTCACTGAATCAACCCCCCCCCCCATCTTCCTCCTCCTCTCCCCCCCCCTTTCTCTCCCCTTGTTAATAGGTTTCCACTCGAACCAAAAGAGAAGTTGGTATCAAAGACAGTCTCTGTTATCGGAAAACCTACTTGTCTGAAATCCACTGAAGTCTCATTTGTCAAGGCGAGAAGAGAGAGAGGGAGAGGGAGAGAGAGAAAGAGAGAGAGAGAGAGAGAGACAGACAGAGAGAGAGAGAGACAGAGAGAGAGAGAGAGAGAGAGAGAGAGACAGAGAGACAGAGAGAGATGAGTCAGAATCAGGGAGAAAGAGAGAAAAAGAGAGAGAGAGAGAGATGAGTCAGAATCAGGGAGAGAGAGAGAGAGAGAGAGAGAGAGAGAGAGAGAGAGAGAGAGAGAGAGAGAGAGAGAGAGAGAGAGAGAGAGAGAGAGAGAGAGAGAGAGAGAGAGGGAGAGAGAGAGAGAGAGAGAGAGAGAGAGAGAGATGAGTCAGAATCAGGGAGAAAGAGAGAGAAAGAGAGAGAGAGAGAGATGAGTCGTGACCCGGGAGAGAGAGAGAGAGAGAGAGAGAGAGAGAGAGAGAGAGAGAGAGAGAGAGAGAGAGAGAGAGAGAGAGAGAGAGAGAGAGAGATGATGTCAGAATCAGGAGAGAGGGAGACGAAAGATTGAGAAGGAGGGGAGAGAGAGAGAAAGAAGGATAGAGAGAGAGAGAGAGGGAGAGAGAGAGAGAGAGAGAGAGAGAGAGAGAGAGAGAGAGAGAGAGAGAGAGAGAGAGAGAGAGAGAGAGAGAGAGATGAGTCAGAATTGTGAGAGAGAGAGACGAAAGATTGGAGAAGGAGGGAGAGAGAGAAAGAAGGGAGAGAGAGAGAGAGAGAGAGAGAGAGAGAGAGAGAGAGAGAGAGAGAGAGAGAGAGAGAGAGAGAGAGAGAGAGAGAGAGAGAGAAAGAAGAAAAATTGAGGAGAGGAGAAAGAAAGAAGGATAGAGAGAGAGAGAGATTAGAATCGAGAGAAAGAGAGACGAAAGAGTTAGAATCAGGAGAGAGAAAAAGAAAGATTGAGAAGAAGGGAGAGATAGAAAGAAGGAGAGAGAGAGAGAGAGAGAGAGAGAGAGAGAGAGAGAGAGAGAGAGAGAGAGAGAGAGAGAGAGAGAGAGAGAGAGAGAGAGAGAGAGAGAGAGAGAAAGAGAACGAGAGAGGAAAAATATGACAAAGAAATAGAATAACACTAACACAAAAGTGCGAAAAAGAAAGAGAAAGAGCGAAACAAAAAACGAGAGGACACAACACAAACAGATTACGAAACAGACGGAAAGGGATCAAAAGAGAAAACAGAGATTAACAGAGAAAGAAAATAAGGAATTATACCCCTAGTTTTGGCCAAAAACAGCTCATGCTTTTAGAGTTAAATTATAAATATAAATCATAAATATTACATTATAAATTATAAATATTAAATCATAAATTATAGAATATTATATTGCATTATAGATTATAAAATATTATATTAAATTATAAATTAAATTATAAATATTATGAAAAAATAATGTTAAAGAGACGGCAGAACGGAGACGGTTCATAGTTACTAAAATTGAACAAAATTATCGCGAATGTTGAATAATTGCAAAGTCTTTTTCATTATCCTCATTATGAATGGGTTTAGGGTCTAATCTGTCCATTTTATTATACTGCTGTTATTGTCATTATTGTAATTACTATTGTTGTATTATGATATTTTTTTCATAATGATAATCATGGCAATAATAATAATAATCGTTATTATGGATATCAACTGTTATTGTAGTTGGTATCATTGTTACTACTGCTACTTTTATTATTTCTAATCTTTATTATTCCCATTATCATTATCATCTATTATTATTTTAATTGTCATTACTATAACGCTATAGCAATAATAATTTTGATGATGTGATGATGGTGATGGTGATGATTATGATGATGATTACGATTATGATGATGATTATGACGATGAAGATTATGATGACGTTGATGATGATGATGATGACGATGCCGATGATGTTGTTGTTGATGATGATGACGATGATGATGATGATGATGATGATGATGATGATGATGATGATGATGATGATGATGATGATGATGATGATGATGATGATGATGATGATTATGATGATGTGATGATGATGATGATGATGATGATGATGTTGATGAGGATGATTATGATGATGCTGACAATGACAATGACAATGACAATGACAATGACGATGATGATGACGATGATATTAATGATGATGATGATGTCTATTTCTGTAGTGCATGGCTTCGTACCCGTCGACTCTAAGACCAATTATGCCAGGAGAGTCACCGTCCTCGGGCTCCATGGAGTTGAGGGCTGACCTCGACCATACCACACGCTCGCCGCTTCGACCAAGAAGTTGCGCGGTGACTTCCCCAAACTTGCCTTCGCGCTGCTGTCTTCGTACCTGACCAGCCGTGCGCGTTTATATGATGCTGGAAAAGAAAATAAGAGAAATAGAATAATAGTAAAAATACTGCGCGAGTAGGTGGGAGAGAAAGAGAGAGAGAGTGGGAGAGGGAGAGAGAGAGAGAGAGAGAGAGAGAGAGAGAGAGAGAGAGAGAGAGAGAGAGAATGAGAGAGAGGGAG
This sequence comes from Penaeus vannamei, assembly GCF_042767895.1. Lineage (NCBI taxonomy): Eukaryota > Metazoa > Arthropoda > Malacostraca > Decapoda > Penaeidae > Penaeus > Penaeus vannamei. Next base: position 31,241,025 of record NC_091571.1, on the reverse strand, counting down.
AGGGAGGGAGAGAGAAGGAGGGAGTGAGGGAGAGAGAGAGAAGGAGAGTGGGGAGAGGGGGAGAGGGAGAGAGAGAGAGAAAGAGAGAGAGAGAGAGAGAGAGAGAGAGAGAGAGAGAGAGAGAGAGAGAGGGAGAGGGAGAGTGAGAGAGAGAGAGAGAGAGAGAGAGAGAGAGAGAGAGAGAAAGGGACAAAGAAATAGAACAATACTAACACAAAAGTGCGCGAGTAGGAGAAAGAGAAAAAACGAAAACAAGAGAAAACAACACAAACAGATTACGAAACAGACGGAAAGAGATCAAGAGAGAGAGCGTCGTCCGTTTGGTTCCGTTGTTATGCCCCGCCGCCAAGTGCTCCCTGCGGTATGTCTACACGCTAGCTTTATGACAAATTTCCTGTGTCTATATCAACTTGTCTATTTTCATAATCATCAGACGCTTTTCAAACCAATTCGCATTACTTGGATGGCGAAGAACCAAGAAAAAAACTAATTAAAATCGATTATCGTAAATTTTCCGTAAATATTGTTTTTTCTTCACATACTTTCCCTTATTATTCCTTTTTTATTATTCTTTGTCCGGCTAGAAGAGATTAATTAGAGTATATTAAGCTGATATCTGAGAATAGACCATAACTTTTGCTATACCTGGGTTCCCTTTCCCAGCTGGCGGATGTTCAAACCGAAGGGAGGAATTCCAAGATATTCCATGTTTCTTCTAAGCACATCCACTTAGAAGCTTAGTCTACGTCATTTCCCTTTTCACATTTCCACACTTGCACATCCAGCATTCAGCACATTAATATTAATTATGTTTCCTCCCACTCTTCTCTCCTGTGACTATAAAACATCTCTCTTTCTACTTCTTTTCTTTCTCTCTCTCTCTTTCTACTTCTTTTCTTTCTCTCTCTCTCTCTTTCTACTTCTTTTCTTTCTCTCTCTCTCTCTTTCTACTTCTTTTCTTTCTCTCTCTCTTTCTACTTTTTCTCTCTCTCTTCACTTCTTTCTTTCCTCTTCACTTTCCTTCCTTTCACTTTCCTCTTCTCTCTCTCTCTTTCATTTCTTCTTTCTTTCTTCTCTTCTTCTTCTTCTTCTTCTTCTTTCTTCTTCTTCTTCTTCTTCTTCTTCTTCTTCTTCTTCTCTCTCTTCTTTGCTTCTCTTCTATCTATCTTCTCTTTCTCTCTCTTTCTCTCCATTCTTTCTCTCTCTCCCTCCTTCCTCAATTTTTCGTCTCTCTCTCTCCCTGTGCCTGGATCATGCTCTTCTTTCTTTCTTTCTTCTTCTTCTTCTTTCTTCTCTTCTCTCTTCCTTCCTCTCTCACTTCTTCTTCTTCTTTCTTCTTTCTTCTTCTTCATTTTCTTTCTTCTTTCTTCTTCTTTCTCTCTCTCTCTCTCTCTCTCGGGTGGCAGCATACCGTAGGCCTGAAACCTTACTTTACTTTCATGATTATTATTACTTACATGATTTTTTTTATCATGATAGTTAGCAGGGTCGTTTTTCTTATTATCCTCACTTTTATTATCATTACCATTTTTAATTATTGTTATTATTCCTATTATTAGAACTATTACTATTATTGGCATCATCAGTATTATTATCAACATCTCTGATATAATCATTGTTGTCATCAATTATTGTTGTTTTTTATGAATATCATTACCACAATCACCATCACCATTACTCTATCATTACGACTTTCCACATCTAAAGGATAAACTTTAAATCCCGCATGTGCATTTTAAAGGAACATCAATACAATATGTGATTATACAATAAACTATGATGACTTCCCTAGCCTTGATAGCCATCATCACATTATCGAAGATGTAGTATTCTATAAATTCAAAAGTAAACAACTTCATTCACCTTTCCTTCAGTGAAGAATAATGAAAGCCAATAAATAAATCTCCCCCGAGGAAGGTGCCAAACAAGAATATTTACATGTGATTAAACTATAGTGTATTTATTCATTTTATCCACCAATTCGAAGGAAATTGAGAAATGAAACCGTTATCTATCAACACTGCAACATTATTTGCCTTCATAGCTCTGCAGACATTGCAAAGTGGGACGGGAGTGGGTTTTCATAAAACATAGCAATGTTTTGCAACGCTCGTAAAGCCATGTTATTACAGGTAATAATGCCAGGGCTGTTTGACATTGGCATTGTGGCTGTAATTTCATTTTGTTTTTTGTGTGACGCGTGTCAACATGTACTGATGTTGACAAATGCAGAAAAGGCATGAATGAGAATGAATATCTTCGCAATACAAGTGATGTATTTGACCGGTTTCGATCATATCTACGTCAAAAATACATTTTATTTCTAAAATAAAATGTATTTCTGACGAAGATATGTTCGAAACCGGTCACATGCATTGTATTGTGAAGCTATTCATTCTCATTCATACCTCTTCTACGTATAAGTATGGAGCCGGTATCAACTATTTCGATGGCTAGCATTCTTATGTTATTGACTATAAACATATTGATAATATCATAATTAATGATAATATAAATGGTAACGTGCTGCCATATCGATACACACAAAAGAAAAAAACAACAACATATATTGACAT
>NC_091571.1:31220949-31225949 GCF_042767895.1 Penaeus vannamei | reverse complement strand
ATCTCTCTTTCTTTCTCTCCCTCCCTCCTTTTCTCCCTTACTTCATCAACCTCTCTCTCCCTCCCTCCTTTTCTCCCTTACTTCATCAACCTCTCTCTCCCTCCCTCCTTTTCTCCCTTACTTCATCAACCTCTCTCTCCCTCCCTCCTTTTCTCCCTTACTTCATCAACCTCTCTCTCCCTCCCTCCTTTTCTCCCTTACTTCATCAACCTCTCTCTCCCTCCCTCCTTTTCTCCCTTACTTCATCAACCTCTCTCTCCCTCCCTTCTTTTCTCCCTTACTTCATCAACCTCTCTATCCCTCCCTTCTCTCCCCCCTTACTTCATCAACCCCTCTCTCCCTCCCTTCTTTTCTCCCTTACTTCATCAACCTCTCTCTCCCTCCCTCCTTTTCTCCCTTACTTCATCAACCTCTCTCTCCCTCCCTCCTTTTCTCCCTTACTTCATCAACCTCTCTCTCCCTCCCTCCTTTTCTCCCTTACTTCATCAACCTCTCTCTCCCTCCCTCCTTTTCTCCCTTACTTCATCAACCTCTCTCTCCCTCCCTCCTTTTCTCCCTTACTTCATCAACCTCTCTCTCCCTCCCTCCTTTTCTCCCTTACTTCATCAACCTCTCTCTCCCTCCCTCCTTTTCTCCCTTACTTCATCAACCTCTCTCTCCCTCCCTCCTTTTCTCCCTTACTTCATCAACCTCTCTCTCCCTCCCTCCTTTTCTCCCTTACTTCATCAACCTCTCTCTCCCTCCCTCCTTTTCTCCCTTACTTCATCAACCTCTCTCTCCCTCCCTCCTTTTCTCCCTTACTTCATCAACCTCTCTCTCCCTCCTTTTCTCCCTTACTTCATCAACCTCTCTCTCCCTCCCTCCTTTTCTCCCTTACTTCATCAACCTCTGTCTCCCTCCCTCCTTTTCTCCCTTACTTCATCAACCTCTCTCTCCCTCCTTTTCTCCCTTACTTCATCAACCTCTCCCTCCCTCCTTTTCTCCCTTACTTCATCAACCTCTCTCTCCCTCCCTCCTTTTCTCCCTTACTTCATCAACCTCTCTCTCCCTCCCTCCTTTTCTCCCTTACTTCATCAACCTCTCTCTCCCTCCCTCCTTTTCTCCCTTACTTCATCAACCTCTCTCTCCCTCCCTCCTTTTCTCCCTTACTTCATCAACCTCTCTCTCCCTCCCTCCTTTTCTCCCTTACTTCATCAACCTCTCTCTCCCTCCTTTTCTCCCTTACTTCATCAACCTCTCTCTCCCTCCCTCCTTTTCTCCCTTACTTCATCAACCTCTCTCTCCCTCCTTTTCTCCCTTACTTCATCAACCTCTCTCTCCCTCCCTCCTTTTCTCCCTTACTTCATCAACCTCTCTCTCCCTCCCTCCTTTTCTCCCTTACTTCATCAACCTCTCTCCCTCCCTCCTTTTCTCCCTTACTTCCTCAACCTCTCTCTCCCTCCCGCCTTTTCTCCCTTACTTCATCAACCTCTCTCTCCCTCCCTCCTTTTCTCCCTTACTTCATCAACCTCTCTCTCCCTCCTTTTCTCCCTTACTTCATCAACCTCTCTCTCCCTCCCTCCTTTTCTCCCTTACTTCATCAACCTCTCTCTCCCTCCCTCCTTTTCTCCCTTACTTCATTAACCTCTCTCTCCCTCCCTCCTTTTCTCCCTTACTTCATTAACCTCTCTCTCCCTCCCTCCTTTTCTCCCTTACTTCATCAACCTCTCTCTCCCTCCCTCCTTTTCTCCCTTACTTCATCAACCTCTCTCTCCCTCCCTCCTTTTCTCCCTTACTTCATCAACCTCTCTCTCCCTCCCTCCTTTTCTCCCTTACTTCATCAACCTCTCTCTCCCTCCTTTTCTCCCTTACTTCATCAACCTCTCTCTCCCTCCCTCCTTTTCTCCCTTACTTCATCAACCTCTCTCTCCCTCCCTCCTTTTCTCCCTTACTTCATCAACCTCTCTCTCCCTCCCTCCTTTTCTCCCTTACTTCATCAACTTCTCTCTCCCTCCCTCCTTTCTCCCTTACTTCATCAACCTCTCTCTCTCCCACCCTCCTTTTCTCCCTTACTTCATCAACCTCTCTCTCTCCCTCCCTCCTTTTCTCCCTTACTTCATCAACCTCTCCCTCCCTCCTTTTCTCCCTTACTTCATCAACCTCTGTCTCCCTCCCTCCTTTTCTCCCTTACTTCATCAACCTCTCTCTCCCTCCCTCCTTTTCTCCCTTACTTCATCAACCTCTCTCTTCCTCCCTCCTTTTCTCCCTTACTTCATCAACCTCTCTCTCCCTCCCTCCTTTTCTCCCTTACTTCATCAACCTCTCTCTTCCTCCCTCCTTTTCTCCCTTACTTCATCAACCTCTCTCTCCCTCCTTTTGTCACTTACTTCATCAACCTCTCTCTCCCTCCCTCCTCTTCTCCCTTACTTCATCACCCTCTCTCTTCCTCCCTCCTTTTCTCCCTTACTTCATCAACCTCTCTCTCCCTCCTTTTCTCCCTTACTTCATCAACCTCTCTCTCCCTCCCTCCTTTACTCACTTAGTTCATCAACCTCTCTCTCCCTCCCTCCTTTTCTCCCTTACTTCATCAACCTCTCTCTCCCTCCCTCCTTTTCTCCCTTACTTCATCAACCTCTCTCTCCCTCCCTCCTTTTCTCCCTTACTTCTTCAACCTCTCTCTCCCTCCCTCCTTTTCTCCCTTACTTCATCAACCTCTCTCTCCCTCCTTTTCTCCCTTACTTCATCAACCTCTCTCTCCCTCCCTCCTTTTCTCCCTTACTTCATCAACCTCTCTCTCCCTCCCTCCTTTTCTCCCTTACTTCATCAACCTCTCTCTCCCTCCCTCCTTTTCTCCCTTACTTCATCACCCTCTCTCTCCCTCCCTCCTTTTCTCCCTTACTTCATCAACCTCTCTCTCCCTCCCTCCTTTTCTCCCTTACTTCATCAACCTCTCTCTCCCTCCCTCCTTTTCTCCCTTACTTCATCAACCTCTCCCTCCCTCCTTTTCTCCCTTACTTCATCAACCTCTCTCTCTCCCTCCCTCCTTTTCTCCCTTACTTCATCAACCTCTCTCTCCCTCCCTCCTTTCTCCCTTACTTCATCAACCTCTCTCTCCCTCCCTCCTTTTCTCCCTTACTTCATCAACCTCTCTCTCCCTCCCTCCTTTTCTCCCTTACTTCATCAACCTCTCTCTCTCTCCTTCCTTTTCTCCCTTACTTCATCAACCTATCTCTCTCCCTCCCTCCTTTTCTCCCTTACTTCATCAACCTATCTCTCTCCCTCCCTCCTTTTCTCCCTTACTTCATCAACCTCTCTCTCCCTCCCTCCTTTTCTCCCTTACTTCATCAACCTCTCTCTCCCTCCCTCCTTTTCTCCCTTACTTCATCAACCTCTCTCTCCCTCCCTCCTTTTCTCCCTTACTTCATCAACCTCTCTCTCCCTCCCTCCTTTTCTCCCTTACTTCATCAACCTCTCTCTCCCTCCCTCCTTTTCTCCCTTACTTCATCAACCTCTCTCTCCCTCCCTCCTTTTCTCCCTTACTTCATCAACCTCTCTCTCCCTCCCTCCTTTTCTCCCTTACTTCATCAACCTCTCTCTCCCTCCCTCCTTTTCTCCCTTACTTCATCAACCTCTCTCTCCCTCCCTCCTTTTCTCCCTTACTTCATCAACCTCTCTCTCCCTCCCTCCTTTTCTCCCTTACTTCATCAACCTCTCTCTCCCTCCCTCCTTTTCTCCCTTACTTCATCAACCTCTCTCTCCCTCCCTCCTTTTCTCCCTTACTTCATCAACCTCTCTCTCCCTCCCTCCTTTTCTCCCTTACTTCATCAACCTCTCTCTCCCTCCCTCCTTTTCTCCCTTACTTCATCAACCTCTCTCTCCCTCCCTCCTTTTCTCCCTTACTTCATCAACCTCTCTCTCCCTCCCTCCTTTTCTCCCTTACTTCATCAACCTCTCTCTCCCTCCCTCCTTTTCTCCCTTACTTCATCAACTTCTCTCTCCCTCCCTCCTTTTCTCCCTTACTTCATCAACCTCTCTCTCCCTCCCTCCTTTTCTCCCATACTTCGTCAACCTCTCTCTCCCTCCTTCCTTTTCTCCCTTACTTCATCAACCTCTCTCTCCCTCTCTCCTTTTCTCCCTTACTTCATCAACCTCTCTCTCCCTCCCTCCTTTTCTCCCTTACTTCATCAACCTCTCTCTCCCTCCTTCCTTTTCTCCCTTACTTCATCAACCTCTCTCTCCCTCCCTCCTTTTCTCCCTTACTTCATCAACCTCTCTCTCTCCCTCCCTCCTTTTCTCCCTTACTTCATCAACCTCTCTCTCCCTCTCTCCTTTTCTCCCTTACTTCATCAACCTCTCTCTCCCTCCCTCCTTTTCTCCCTTACTTCATCAACCTCTCTCTCTCTCCTTCCTTTTCCCCCTTACTTCATCAACCTCTCTCTCCCTCCCTCCTTTTCTCCCTTACTTCATCAACCTCTCTCTCCCTCCCTCCTTTTCTCCCTTACTTCATCAACCTCTCTCTCCCTCCCTCCTTTTCTCCCTTACTTCATCAACCTCTCTCTCCCTCCCTCCTTTTCTCCCTTACTTCATCAACCTCTCTCTCCCTCCCTCCTTTTCTCCCTTACTTCATCAACCTCTCTCTCCCTCCCTCCTTTTCTCCCTTACTTCATCAACCTCTCTCTCCCTCCCTCCTTTTCTCCCTTACTTCATCAACCTCTCTCTCTCCCTCCCTCCTTTTCTCCCTTACTTCATCAACCTCTCTCTCCCTCTCTCCTTTTCTCCCTTACTTCATCAGCCTCTCTCTCCCTCCCTCCTTTTCTCCCTTACTTCATCAACCTCTCTCTCCCTCCTTCCTTTTCTCCCTTACTTCATCAACCTCTCTCTCCCTCCCTCCTTTTCTCCCTTACTTCATCAACCTCTCTCTCCCTCCCTCCTTTTCTCCCTTACTTCATCAACCTCTCTCTCCCACTCTCCTTTTCTCCCTTACTTCATCAACCTCTCTCTCCCTCCCTTCTTTTCTCCCT
>NC_091571.1:31204518-31207949 GCF_042767895.1 Penaeus vannamei | reverse complement strand
GAAAAAAAAAATGGCTAGTCTACTGATAGATAAATAGATAGACAGTTGATAGACAAATATCAGATAAACAGCCAGATGGACGAACAGGCAAAGAGATAAATATAAGGAGAGAAAGAAAGGAGTTTTTAATTTTACTTTCTAGTTTCTATTTATATTGATCAATTAATCAGTTAATTACCCGTTGTTTCGGAAAGATTAATTCGACGCCGCTTCTCATCCTGGCTTTTCTATTATCTACTTGGTAGGTTTTCAGAATCTGTTTTTCATGTTTCTACTTTTACATGTATGGTTTTATGTTTATTAGTAATTCATACTTGAAAGTAATTGTGTATTTGCATTTATGCACACACGCACACGTACACGCACACGCACACGCACACGCACACGCACACGCACACGCACACGCACACGCACACGCACACGCACACGCACACGCACACACACACACACATACACACACACGCACACACACACACACACACACACACACACACACACACACACACACACACAAATGGGTACATGTATATATATATTTATATGTATATATGTATCTCTCTCTCTCTCTCTCTCTCTCTCTCTCTCTCTCTCTCTCTCTCTCTCTATATATATATAATATATATATATATATATATATATATATATATATATATATATATATATATATAGAGAGAGAGAGAGAGAGAGAGAGAGAGAGAGAGAGAGAGAGAGAGAGAGATGTAGGTAGACTGATGAATCAATATGTGTGTTTATAACTTTAAGTACATATATTAAAAGGCAGGGCAGATAGATAGATAGACATGTGCATGTATATATACTATAAGACAGGGCAAGTATAAAATCCTCTAAAAATATTGGCACCTTATGGGCCTGTCCGTGTTTTATGAAGCTTTATTGAAAATGAAATGCAAGGAACCGTAGCGTCTTTAGGTAACGGTGCTAAGCCTCCTGGGTGCGAGGCGAAGGGCGACGGACAGACGTCTCCACAGAGCGAGGTCTTCGGCCAGTTTGTTCGAAATGTGCGAGGCCCGACCCGAAGAATGTTCGTATACTTGATATGCATGAATAAAGAAATAAATGCATGTTTATCAGTCTAGACATGCATATCAACCCGGCAAATAGATGGGTAAAGGTATATCAATGAGATATATAGACAGATATGCCTTTATTTCTGCATCTGTATTTATGAGAATTCATTGGGTCGGTCCTGTAGGAGAGATATTTTTACGAGACGAAGGATGGACTTAAACTATACAGGATCTCTGGATGAGTCAGGTCGCATGCTTTCGTAATTCTTAACTGGTCGTGTGATTGTTAAGTGTGGTTTTAAGCTTCTGGTGCATGCAATTGCAAATAAGGAGAGACAGTTAGGACTCGGTAGGGCTGAATAAGGTGCAGACAACGATGACGTCACGGATCGCGCGTATGAGTGTATGTGTGAAGAGGGGAAAAAATAGAATGGGTAATATTTTGTGCACACATGTTTGCAAGTATGTATGTTTGTTTGCATTCATATATAAGTGATGGATATATGTATGCATCTATATTTCACTGTTTGTATAAGTGTATCTTATATATATGCATATTTACATGTGTGTAGGCATGTATACATATTCGAATGTAGTGGGTTTTCATATACACAAGCACATGTCATAGAAAGTGGTAAAAAAAGAATGATTATATTTCTACGCACAAAAAGCTAGTTTTGGAGATGCACGGCACCGACCCACTAGTTTCCAAAGGTCAAAGAAAAGGGACATAAAAGAGATACAAGAAAACACGGAGACGCAGAACAAGGAAGAATCAATGATAAATGCGGTGGTCATGATTAACAATTTAGACGATCATTTTCTCTGACCATCCCAATCCCCATAAAAGGGAGAAAGACATTTTAGTTTAGTTATCCCCTTCCGAGGTTGGTCTTCCGTTTTCTTTGCAGGTTCTTGAATTTTTCACCCATTTTTTTCGAGAATTATACTTACATTTTTCTTGGCTGAACTGGTCGTAGGTTTTTCTGTGTTCTCTTTAAGTATTCAGAGAGAAAATAAAGAATACAGTTTGCTTAAGGCTATATGCTTGTCGCCGCCAGTTAATCAGATTTCCTCATTTCATCTAATTATCATCGGTGGCTTTTAAGCTAATTAATCAATTATTAAGCTCATATATCTTTCTTATCTTGTCAATGATATTTATGTGTGTGTGTCTGTGTGTGTGTGTGTGTGTGTGTGTGTGTGTGTGTGTGTGTGTGTGTGTGTGTGTGTGTGTGTATATATATATATATATATATATATATATATATATATATATATATATATATATATATATATATATGTATATGTATATATAAATATATATATATATATATATATATATATATATATATATATATATATATATATATATAAAATTTACGGACACATACATATTGTTTCTTTTTTTTCTTTCGTGTTTTTTTCTGTTTTCTTTCTTTTTCTCGTTTCTATTCTTTCTTTTTCTTTGTCATTCTTTTTCTTCTTTTCTTGCATACCTTTTCCTTCCTACATCTCCGCAGAACCGGTAATGGCCTCAGCTATTTGAAGGAGTTCTATATTATTGATGAATAGGCTTCCAACGCGTAAATAGATAAACAAACGTACACACGTACACACGGATACACACAAGTACACACTCAGGCACAGATAAACGCGCACATACTTCCTGCCTTCACCCCACCCCCCCTCTTTGCGAATAACAAACAAACGCATCGAACTCATGCAGTCATTCTTGGATTCCAAACGAGACAAAAAAAAAAAAAAAAAAAAAAAAAAAAAAAAAAAAAAACAGGACACAACAGGTGATCGACTTACATCAATTTGAGGCAAGGGTGGCTATCTACCCTCACTATGCCCCTCTCCCCCCCCCCCTCTCTCTCTCTCTCTTTCACTCCCCTCTTTCCTCCCTCTCTTCAGCATCATTCCCCCCCCCCCCCTTTCCTGTCCAATCCCTCCTCCTCCTTCCTGTTTTCTCCCTATCCTCCCCCCTTGCTTTAGAATGTCCCATATATCTTATCGTCAAATTTCCTATCTCTTTTCTCTCATTTCTTGCTTCCCCTCCTCTTCTCACTGTTTCCCTTATCCCCGTAAACGACCCCCATTCTCTTTCTCTATCCTTCCCCGCTTTTTCTCTTCCTCATCTCCAACTTTCTCTCTCTCTCTCTCTCTCTCTCTCTCTCTCTCTCTCTCTCTCTCTCTCTCTCTCTCTCTCTCTCTCTCTCTCTCTCTCTCTCTCTCTCTCTCTCTCTCTCTCTCTCCCTCCCTCCCTCCCTCCCTTCCTCCCATTTCATCCCCACCATTAGCCTCAGCCTCCCTTCCCCTTTCCCCATCATTCTCTCTCCCTTTCCCCCTTTCACTAGAACCTTCTCTATTCCCCAAACCCCAATCCTTCTCCTCTCA
>NC_091571.1:31165135-31167635 GCF_042767895.1 Penaeus vannamei | reverse complement strand
CTCTCTCTCTCTCTCTTCTCTTTTTTCTCTCTCTCTCCTGTCTTCTCGTTTTTTTCTCTCTCTCTCCTCTCTTCTCCTTTCGCTCTCTCTCTTTCCTCTCTTTTTCTCTCTTTCTCTCTCTTCTCTTTTCTCTCTCTCTCTTCTCTATTCTCCTTTCGCTTTCTCTCTCCTCTCTCTTCTCTCTTTCTCTCTCATTCTCTCTCTCTCTCACATTCTCTCTCTATTCTCCTTTCGCTTTCTCTCTCCTCTCTCTTCTCTCTTTCTCTCTCATTCTCTCTCTCTCTCACATTCTCTTTCTATTTCTCTTTCTCTCTCTCTCTCTCTCTCTGCTGTGTGGTGCAGCGGTTAGCGTGTTCAATCCCGCGCGCTTCCAGTGGATGGTAACCGCGGCCCTTCCTTGCACACAGGGGGAGATTTAGAAGCGAAATAAAACAGGTTGTATGTCACAGCAAAAGAATATCCATTGTAACAAATGGAATTAAAACTTAAAATCTAAATCTCTCTCCTCTCCTTTTATCATATTCTCATTTTTTATGTCTCTCTCTCTCTCTCTTCATCTCTCTCTCCTTTCTTCCTCCCTCTCCTTCCCTCTCTCTTCAGCTCTCTCTCTCCCTTTCTTCCTCCCTCTTTCTTCATATCTCTCTCTCCTTTCTCTCCTTTCTTTCTCTCCTCCCTCCCTCTCTCTTCATCTCTCTCTCTCCTTTCTCTCCTTCTTTTATCCTACCTCTCCCTCTCCCTCCCTCTCCGTCTATCTCTCTTCCTCTCCCTCCCTCTCCGTCTATCTCTCTTCCTCTCCCTCCCTCTCCGTCTATCTCTCTCCCTCTCCCTTCCTCTTTATCTTCATCTTGACTTTATGTGCCAGAGATCTTGGCTGGGCGGAAAAGGTCAGCTTCCACTTGAGTTCATCCTTACAATATGTCCCCGAAATCAGCGGTGCCTCTGAGTGCAGCTGAGATCCAGAGATTACGTAAATGAACAATGGAGTGCTTTCCCGTAGGTTTGTTGACAGTTATTGGTCTCTACAATTGAGGAATTTGTTATTGTACTAAGGATTCTACCAAACTGAAGGAGTATATATCAATTTCATCTCTCTCTCTCTCTCTCTTTCTCTCTCTCTCTCTCTCTCTCTCTCTCTCTCTCTCTCTCTCTCTCTCTCTCTCTCTCTCTCTCTCTCTCTCTCTCTCTCTCTCTCTCTCTCTCTCTCTCTCTCTCTCTCTCTCTTCTCCAGCTTCTCTCTCTCTCTCTTCAAGTCTCCCTCCCGGTCGCTCTCGCTCTCTCTTTCTCTCTCTCTGTCTCTCTTTTTTTCTTTCTCTCGCTCTCTCGCTCTCTCTCTCTGTCTCTCTTTCTTTCTCTCTTTTCCAGCTTCTGTCCCTCTCTCTCTCTTTCTCTTGAACTCTCTCTCTCTCTCTCTCTCTCTCTCTCTTTCAAATTCTCCTCTTTCCATCTCTCTCTTTTTCAAGCCTCCGCCTCACCCCCCCCCCTCTCTACTTTGTCTTTGACCGCCCACCACTCTGTTACCTTCCCTCTACATACCTCCCTCTCTCTCTGTTTCCATCTCCCTTCCTCTCTCTTCTTCCTTTCATAATTCTCTCTCTTGTCCCTCTCTCTCTCTATAGCTGTCTTGTCTTCTCTCTTACCTTTACTCCCCTAATTCCCTATTCAAATACTATGTCCTGACTAATGACTGACAGGTGGGTAACCGTCCCATTGACTGAAGCAGAGTCGAAAGCAATGTTAGGGAGGGAGAATACGTGACATATTAGTACGATCTGCAACCATTGATATCTGCTTCATATCGAGTATTATTGCAATATTTAGGACATATTTGGCATCAGAGGAAAGTAGTCTATCATGTAAGCCTGAACTGTGTTTTGTATGACATATTTTTCCAATAGTTATTACATGTTTGGCATCAGAAGAAAGCAGTCTATTATGTAAGCCTGAACTGTGCTTTGTATGAAATATTATTCCAATATGTATTATATGTTAGGCATCAGAAAAAAGTAGTTTATCATGTAAGCCTAAGCTGGGGTTTGTATGAAATATTTAAATATTTATTACATATTTAACATCAAAAGAAAGTGGCCTATCATGTAAGCCTGAACTGTGGTTTACACGAAATATTATTCCAATATTTATTACGTTTGGCATCACAAGAAAGTAGTTTATCATGTAAGTAAACTGGGCTTTGTATGAAATATTCTTTCCAATATTTATTACATGTTTGGCATCAGAAGAAAGTTGTCCATCATGTAAGCCTAAACTGGGCTTTGTATGAAATATTTAAATATTTGTTACATATTTGACATCAGGAGAAAGTAGTCTATCATGGAAGCTTAAACTGGGCTTTATATGAAATATTATTCCAATATTTATCACATGTTTGACATCACAAGAAAGCTATCACGTTAGCCTTGACGAAGCGGTGGGCCTCGACCTTCATTTTCCTTGGGACTTGCTGGTCTGCTCGAGTGAAGGGCCATGGGCGGCTTAAGGGGTA
>NC_091571.1:31127635-31130135 GCF_042767895.1 Penaeus vannamei | reverse complement strand
GAGAGAGAGAGAGAGAGAGAGAGAGAGAGAGAGAGAGAGAGAGAGAGAGAGAGAGAGAGAGAGAGAGAGGTGAGAGAGAGAGGGAGAGAGAGAAAGAGAGAGAGAGAGAGAGACAGGGGAGAGAGAGGGAAGAGGAGAGAGAGGGAGAGAGAGAAAGGGAAGGAGAGAGAGAGAGAGAGAGGGAGGAGAGAGAGAGTGGAGAGAGAGAGAGAGGGATGCAGGGAGGGAGAGAGAGATAGGAGACAGGCGGGGAGGGAAGGAAGGAGAGACAGAGACAGACAGACCCACACACAAAAAAAGAGAGAAAGAGAGAGGTGGGGGAGAGGGAGGGAGAGGGAGAAAGACATGTATCAATGTACAGTACAAGAAAATGCTACTTCAACCTCAGGGAAATTCAAAGTTTTAATTACTGATTCGAGTTTCTGCTCGAGACGTAGAGTGGGAAAAGTGAGATCTTAAAAATAGCGTATCAGAGTTGCCGTGCCATCTAAGGGTGCGCCTTCCTTGCAATCTGGGTGCAATAGAATCCTATTGTTAGCAATGCGCATTTCCCCTCTCTTGCCTTCTTTGAAAGGGTTCGCTATATTTCTAAAGATAGGGGAAAATAAATGACCTGCTCAAATCAAGCTATGCGGAAAAATGCCCTCGACATTCACAGGCCATATCAATCGACGCACAAAATATATCTTCGGAGAACAAGATAACAATACCATTTCTTGTCTCTCTCCCCCTTGTTTCCATATTGTCCAAGGGGAAAAAATCCTCACACGCTCCCCTCAGACCCTCCAGAGTTTCCCATTAACAGGTAAAACAGTTTATTGGGGATGTCCAAGACCGGGGTCCCCTCTCTTGCATTTAGTATCACTCAGACGTTCCTGATTGAGATGGCCAGCGCAGATATGGCAATGGCGAGGGAGAGTTTAAGTTAAAGGCGTCTGGACCACGGGTTTGCAGTCTTCACAATGCCAGGCCGTGTGAGGCGAGGGTTCCCATTATATGACGTTTCGTGGAATTGGCATCTCCCTCTCGGCCGTTGCCAGTTCCTGTGTATTGTCCTATATTTCTCTCTCTCTGTACGTCTGCCTCAGAATCTCTTCTCTTCTATCTCTCTGTACGTTTGTCTCAGAATCTCTTCCCTTCTCTCTCTCTCTGCACGTCTGTCTCAGAATCTCTTCTCTTCTATATTTCTGTCTCAATCTATCTACCTGTCTTTCTATTCATTTATCTGTCTATATATCTGCCTATGTATCTCTTACAGACTTAAAAGTAGTAAATAGAGAAAGAGAGAGGCAGAGACAAGTAGACAGACAGATAGCCTAGGAAGAGAGAGAGAGAGAGAAAGAGAGAGAGAGAGAGAGAGAGAGAGAGAGAGAGAGAGAGAGAAAAGAGAGAGAGAGCGAGCGAGAGAGAGATAGCTAGAGAGAGAGAGAAGGGAAGGGAAGAGAGAGAGGGTGGGAGGGAGAGAGAGAGAGAGAATGGGGGGTGAAAGAGGGGGCGAGCAGGGAGAGAGAGAGAGAGAGAAGGGTAGTGAGAGAGAGAGAGAAGGGGTGAGAGAGAGAGAGAGAAAGAGAGAGAGAGAGAGAGAGAGAGGGGGAGGGAGAGAGAGAGAGAGGGAGGAGAGAGAGAGAGAGAGAGAGAGAGTAAGGGGTGAGAGAGGGGGGGAGGGAGAGAGAGAGAGAGAATGGGGGTGAAAGAGGGGGCGAGGGAGAGAGAGAGAGAGAGAGAGAGAGAGAGAGAGAGAGAGAGAGAGAGAGAGATGAGCAGAACTGTGCGTAAGAGAGCACTGCGGTAAACAGTCCCGTTGAATCTAATAACGAAGTATTAGTTAATGGCATGTAGCGTCCCTTGGCTCATTTGCTTCATAATCATTTGAAATTAAGCAGCATTTCTCGTCAATGTCATGAGATAAATCAATAACAGTATTATCGGGTATTGAATTGATACTGATTTGTATGACGTGATAAAGAGAACAGTTGGACATTGCAGTTGTTTCTTCCTTTCTAATTTCGTTCATTTCTTCACTTGTTTCTCTCTTTTTTTAGAAAATCTTTGAGGATAATTTATTCTGCTCTTTTCTAAATGATATTTCAGACATATATCTTCCTTGTCTCGTAGAATAACATGAGAATAAGAATATTTCCTGCAAAGGGTTTCATAAGAACGAAAAATAAAATCCAGTGCCATTAAAACGAACTTAAGGTCTTGGATCCCTTTATCCCGTAACAAATTCCAAACTTACGATGTATTTCGATGGTTTAAAGTTCGTCTTCCCGTTTATAGAATGCAATCCAATACCATAGGAAAGCACTTACGACCAATCAAATACACAGATACATCCAACTTGATCTGTCTTCTGGGTAAGAAATTTAAGTCCCTCTTTGTCTTTGTTTTTCCTTATTGTTTGTGTTTTATTGGGTTATCTATTTTTGGGGGGTTTATTTATTGTTGTTTACCGTTGTCTGTTGTCGTTTATTCCGTCTCTTTGTGTTTATCATCGTTT
>NC_091571.1:31117635-31120135 GCF_042767895.1 Penaeus vannamei | reverse complement strand
TCAAATCACTCGTATGTGTAAATCTACGGTTAATAACACTCGCGTTTCACTATGGGCGTCTTCTGTCCGTGCCATATTAAAGTTTAATCCATATCTTTAGTGCTCTTGCACAATGGCAGCATCTGGGATCAACTTTTGAGATATATCTGGATCAGTATATATATATATATATATATATATATATATATATATATATATATATATATATATATATATATATATGCTGAACATGTGTAGAACGAGCTAGTTTATTCCACCAATTCTGTATTGCTGCGTAATCGCGTCAACAACTCCATAATGAAAGATGGAGAAGAGTAGCCATTAATCTTTATTATAAGCAATAATAAAACAAATTCTCACACTTTCATGTTCAAGATGTATATGGAAATTCATCAACATGTATTGTTATAAGTTGCGGAATACTGAAACTGCAGTTACAACTCTCAACAGTGAAAAGAAAAAACGAAAAGAAAATCCCACAGCGAATGCCAGAGTTTACAGATGCAGAAAGGCAACATTATATCCAGGTTAGGAAAACACTCCCAACTCGTGTAATATGTTGTCTAAAAAAAATAAAGCTTTTAATAACATGTCGATTAGATCTCAAATTCAAAATACAGACTTTTTGAATCATCATGTAACAAAGACTTTAAAACCGCGTGCAAATTTGTTATTACATTTCTCGATAGCAACACCCTGAAACAACTACCTTACCCCGTGCCTCGCGATCACTCATAAGAATCTCGGAGGAAGCGAATATAAACTGATGTTGCGAGTATTTGTTTGACACCTTTAGTTCAGGCAGTTGTTTATAAAACTCAGAGGGTATTTGAAGCCATTTATATATAGGATTTGCAGTGGCACAAATACATATCTTGATATAATGATTTAATATTATCGTATATGTGCATAAATATTTTTTTTTCTATGTAGCAAACGTCTCATCATCAGCATTAGCGTGTGATATGAAGCTCAAAGAGGCTGGCTGCTAATTGCCACTCCACAGATAGCTGCTCTTCTGTGTGAAAGAGCAGATTTGCTGATAATCGCTCTGACTCGTGTGTCTGGCAGTGTGTCTTACACCTGCGCAAGTACCGTGGATTTGGATCAATCCTTAATCCGGATTTAACATTCACGACGCTTGCAGAAGACGATCTATATCAATTCAGTGAAAGAGCATCCAGGTTTGGCGAAAAAGAGTTTGCAAGTATCCTCTCAAATAGCTTATTAGAGCTCTTGTATGAGAAGCCGAATGTGTGAAAAGCCATCTAAAATAACAGTAATAATAAGAAAAGCCATCTAAAATAACAGTAATAATAAGAAAAGCCATCTAAAATAACAGTAATAATAAGAAAAGCCATCTAAAATAACAGTAATAATAAGAAAAGCCATCTAAAATAACAGTAATAATAAGAAAAGCCATCTAAAATAACAGTAATAATAAGAAAAGCCATCTAAAATAACAGCAGTAATGAGAAAAGCCATCTAAAATAACAGTAATAATAAGAAAAGCCATCTAAAATAACAGCAGTAATGAGAAAAGCCATCTAAAATAACAGTAATAATAAGAAAAGCCATCTAAAATAACAGTAATAATAAGAAAAGCCATCTAAAATAACAGCAGTAATGAGAAAAGCCATCTAAAATAACAGTAATAATAAGAAAAGCCATCTAAAATAACAGCAGTAATGAGAAAAGCCATCTAAAATAACAGTAATAATAAGAAAAGCCATCTAAAATAACAGTAATAATAAGAAAAGCCATCTAAAATAACAGCAGTAATGAGAAAAGCCATCTAAAATAACAGTAATAATAAGAAAAGCCATCTAAAATAACAGTAATAATAAGAAAAGCCATCTAAAATAACAGTAATAATAAGAAAAGCCATCTAAAATAACAGTAATAATAAGAAAAGCCATCTAAAATAACAGTAATAATATGAAAAGCCATCTAAAATAACAGTAATAATAAGAAAAGACATCTAAAATAACAGTAATAATAAGAAAAGCCATCAAAAATAATAGTAATAATAAGAAAAGCCATCTAAAATAACAGTAATAATAAGAAAAGCCATCTAAAATAACAGTAACAATAAGAAAAGCCATCTAAAATAACAGCAGTAATAAGAAAAGCCATCTAAAATAACAGTAATAAGAAAAGCCATCTAAAATAACAGTAATAATAAGAAAAGCCATCTAAAATAACAGTAGTAATAAGAAAAGCCATCTAAAATAACAGTAATAATAAGAAAAGCCATCTAAAATAACAGTAATAATAAGAAAAGCCATCTAAAATAACAGTAATAATAAGAAAAGCCATCTAAAATAACAGTAATAATAAGAAAAGCCATCTAAAATAACAGTAACAATAAGAAAAGCCATCTAAAATAACAGTAATAATAAGAAAAGCCATCTAAAATAACAGTAATAATAAGAAAAGCCATCTAAAATAACAGTAATAATAAGAAAAGCCATCTAAAATAACAGTAGTAATAAGAAAA
>NC_091571.1:31102635-31110135 GCF_042767895.1 Penaeus vannamei | reverse complement strand
ATGATTTCCACTTTATATATTTCCATTTTGATGATTTCCACATTATATATTTCCATTTTGATGATTTCCACTTTATATATTTCCATTTTGTTGATTTCCACTTTATATATTTCCATTTTGGTGATTTCCACTTTATATATTTCCATTTTGTTGATTTCCACTTTATGTATTTCCATTTTCTTGATTTCCACTTTATATATTTCCATTTTGATGATTTCCACTTTATATATTTCCATTTTGATGATTTCCACTTTATATATATCCATTTTGATGATTTCCACTTCATATATTTCCATTTTGATAATTTCCACTTTATATATTTCCATTTTGGTGATTTCCACTTTATATATTTCCATTTTGGTGATTTCCACTTTATATATTTCCATTTTGATAATTTCCTCTTTATATATTTCCATTTTGAGGATTTCCACTTTATATATTTCCATTTTGATGATTTCCACTTTATGTATTTCCATTTTCTTGATTTCCACTTTATATATTTCCATTTTGATGATTTCCACTTTATATATTTCCATTTTGATGATTTCCACTTTATATATTTCCATTTTGATGATTTCCACTTTATATATTTCCGTTTTGTTGATTTCCACTTTATATATTTCCATTTTCTTGATTTCCACTTTATGTATTTCCATTTTCTTGATTTCCACTTTATATATTTCCATTTTGTTGATTTCCACTTTATATATTTCCATTTTGTTGATTTCTACTTTATATATTTCCTTTTTCTTGATTTCCACTTTATATATTTCCATTTTGATGATATCCACTTTGAAAATTTGAGGTTTTCATAGCACAACTCACGCGACTATTTCTGTTTCCCGTCCTCTCTCTCTTTTTTCTATCTCTCTCTCTCTCTTTCTGTCTGTCTGTCTGTCTGTCTGTCTGTCTGTCTGTCTGTCTGTCTCTCTCTCTCTCTCTCTCTCTCTCTCTCTCTCTCTCTCTCTCTCTCTCTCTCTCTCTCTCTCTCTCTCTCTCTCTCTCTCTCTCTCCTTCCCTCTCTCTCTCTCTCCTCTCTCTCCTCTCTCTCCTCTCTCTCTCTCCTCTCTATCTCTATCTCTGTCTCTCTCTCTCTCTCTCTATATATATATATATATATATATATATATATATATATATATATATATATATATATATATATATATTTCTCTCTCTCTCTCCTTCCCTTCCTCCATCATTACCTCTCTCTCTCCTCTCCCCTTTCTATATCTCCCTCTCTCCCCGTCTCTCTCTCTTTCTCTCCCTTCCTCCTTCTCTCCTTCCCTCTCACTCTCTCACTCACTTTGCGTGTGGTTAAATATAAACAAGAGTCTTTCAATTTTCCTTATTTATCGAACGTAATATAGCCAATCTCAGGAAAGTCTCCTAAATCCCAAATGTTCAAGTAAGGCGATGAACACATCCAAACTTTGATGATAAGGTATCTGGCGATATACGAAAAGCATATTTAGCAGCACATGCCAACATTCTTGCTACATATCTCTTCCCAGGTGCAGTCATTTTTAAGCATATTTGACAGTCTTGGTAATAATGACATATATAAAAAAAACTTTTAAAGCCTATTCCTTCCATTTGGATTCATATTTTGAACTAATGACGTACATTCCATAAATGCAGAATGCTTCAGTTTATTTATCTTCGTTTTAAGTTTATGGATTTTGTTTTCTTTATTCCTTTTGTGATATTAAACTGATATTAGTCCTTATATTTGGAAAATTGTATGGGACCAACGTTAATCATTATATCCAGAAACTTATTTGGAATGAATATCCTTTGTTTGGAATACAAAATAGACTCGGATTTAAGGAATAGCTTTATTCCAAATATTCCTGACGAAAGTTAATTTCCATATATAAGTGAAACTATTAATTCTCGATAGTATTTCAAACGTTACAGGTAATTTCAATTGAAGATAGTATTTCATTATATGAGGACCATTAATATTTTAAGAGAGTATTTCATATATGATTGATTGATCATAAAAAAAAAAAAAAAAAAAAAAAAAAAAACAAGCACAAAAAACACGGCGGAATGCTATCAGATTAATGCTGGTCCTTATGTTAGAATATTATCTTCAACTAAAATTATCTGTAAGGTTCGAAATATATATGGAAATTAACCTTTGTCAGGAATATTTGGAATAAAGGCATTCCTTAAATCCGAGTCTATTTTGATGGAGTGAACATTAATCCTTATTGTTAATACTATTCCTCATATTTTTGTAATTTCAATATTATTCCTTATATGCAGAATCTTATCCAGCACTGACATCATACCTCTTATTTGGATTATATTTGAATGATATAATGACAATATTATCTTGCACTGATACTATTTCTTATAATTGAGACAGTTTCTTAATCTAAAGATATGCTTAAAAATCTTAATATTTTCCTGGGCAAGATTTCCATATAACTTTTTTATTAATCTGTTCTAACTTTTCTTGTTATCAATCTTTTCATATGTTTTCTCCAAGTTCTTGTTATTCGCTTTTTCTTCTCCTCCTTCCTGATTTTCCTTCTTCACTCCCTTTTCTCATTATTCCCTTTTCATTCTGCCTTCTCCGTATTTCCTCTGTCTCCCTTTCCGCTAACCGATTCTCCTTGCCACTTCTCTTATTCTTTCCCCTCTCCTTCTCTTTCTTTAACTCGTTTCCCTT
This sequence comes from Penaeus vannamei, assembly GCF_042767895.1. Lineage (NCBI taxonomy): Eukaryota > Metazoa > Arthropoda > Malacostraca > Decapoda > Penaeidae > Penaeus > Penaeus vannamei. The sequence continues at coordinate 31,107,455 of NC_091571.1, read as the reverse complement.
ACTTTTCCCTTCTTCCTCTTCGTCTCTTCTTTTCTCTCCATCGCTCCTCCTCTCCCCTCTCTTTCCTTCTCCCTCTCCTGTTTTTTCATCCATGTCCTATCTCCTCTCTTACTTTCTCTCCTGCCTCTCTCTCTTTCCCTGTCCTATCCCTCCCTCTCCCTCTTCCCTTCCCCCCATCTCCACCCTCTCCTACTTCTCACCCTCTCTTCCCCCTACCTACCCCTCCCTTCCCCCTTCTACTGGCACTCTCTCTCTCCTGCTCCTCTTCGCTCCCTTTCCCAGTTCCCCACTCCTATCCTTTCCTCTCATCTCCACCCCAATCTTATTCCATCCTACTCCCTCTCCTAGCTCCCCTCTTCTCCCCTATTATGCTCCCTCTCCTCCCCCACCCTGCTCCTCCCGCTCTCCTCCCCTCTTCTCCCCCATCCTCCCACTCTCCTATCACCCCCATCCTACCTCTAACCCCCTTCTCCTTTCTCCTCCCTCCCCCCTTCTCCCTTTTTTTCTCCCCTCTCCCTTCTCTTTCCCTCTCCCACTCTCCTTCCCACTTCCCCACCATCCTTCCACTATCCTACCCCCACCTCCTTTTTTCCTTCCCTATCCCCTTCTCCTCCTCTCTCCCCCTTCTCCTCCCCTCCTCCTTTCCCCTCTCCCCTTTCTCATCCCCTCCCAACCCTTCTCCTCCCCCTCTCCCCCTCCCCCCCTTCTCCTCCCCCTCCCACCCTTCTCTTCCCCCTCCCACCCTTCTCCTCCCCCTCACCCCTTCTCCTCCCCCTCCCCCTCTTCTCCTCCCCCACCCCCCGACGACCCCCTCCCACCCTTCTCCTCCCTCTCCCACCCTTCTCCTCCCCCTCCCACCCTTCTCCTCCCCCTCCCACCCTTCTCCTCCCCCTCCCACCCCCTCTCCTCCCCCCTCCCCCTTCTCCTCCTCCTCCCACCCCTTCTCCTCCTCCTCCCTCCCCTTCTCCTCCTCCTCCCACCCCTTCTCCTCCTCCTCCCTCCCCTTCTCCTCCTCCTCCCTCCCCTTCTCCTCCCCCTCCCACCCCTTCTCCTCCCCCTCCCCTTCTCTTCCTCCTCCCACCCCTTCTCCTCCCCCTCCCTCCCCCCCTCCGGCGCCGAGGCCATCGCCAACATCAGGTCGCGTAGAATCTTCCAATTTTACCCCCGAGTCCCTGGCAGTTGTCGGAGAGTTTTCTTGAAGTTCATTTAAGTTCGCTTGCAAATTAAGCCCATTTCGCCCTCCTCCACCGCCTTCTCGTCCACCCATCTTCCTTTACACGGTTCTGTCTCTCCTTCAGCCTCTCTCTTTTCCACATTCCTCTTTCCTCCTTCATTCCCCATCTTCCATTTTCCGGTCCTTTTCTATGTCTTCCACCTCCTCCTATTCCACACGCATCCATCCTCCTCCTCCTCCTCCTCCATTCCCCATCTTCCATTTTCCGGTCCTATTCTACCTTCTCCACCTCCTCCTATTCCAACCGCCTCCACCCTCTTCCACCCTCTTCCACCCCATCCATTCCACCCTCCTCCATTCTCCTCCTCCTCTTCTTTGTCCCATATTCCACCCTCCTCCTACCCTCCCATATCCCCCCACCCCTCCTCGCCCTCTCCCATCCCCCTTCCAAGTTTCTGCTTCTCAATGCCCCCCCCCCCCGCCTCCACCCCCTCCTTCCACCCTAGCATTCAACTTTCGCCTGATATTCAAAAGTGCCAAAAAAGGGAGGGGAGAGGGGAAGGGGGGAGGGGGGAAGGGAGGGGAGAGGGGAAGGGGGGAGGGGGAAGGGAGGGGAGAGGGGAAGGGGGGGAGAGGGGAAGGGAGGGGAAGGAGGGAAGGGAAACGTGTGGTCATGGAGGAGGAAAGGAAGCTAGAGAAAGAAAGAAAGAGAGAGAGAGAGAGAGAGAGAGAGAGAGAGAGAGAGAGAGAGAGAGAGAGAGAGAGAGAGAGAGAGAGAGAGAGAGAGAGAGAGAGGTGGGGGGAAGAATGGAGGGAGAGAGAGAGAAAGAAAGATTTGAATGGAGACAGAGAGAGGGGGTTTGAGGAGTTGAGGAGGGCATATGAAGGAAGAGGGATTGAGAGGAGGACGAGGAAAGGGGAGAGTGAGGAGAGGGGAGGACGAGGAGAGGAAGAGGAGAGGGAAGGGTGAGGAGTGGAGAAGATGAGGACAGAGAAGAATGAGGAGAAAGGAGAGTGAGGATAGGGGGAAGAGGATAGGGAAAGGGAATTGATAAGATAGAATGAGAGGAGAATGAGAGGAGAGGGAGAGGAGAGGGGAGAAGAGGGGAGGAGACACACGCGGACGAGTATGAAGGAAATGGTCTGGGATTCTTTATCTTGCCTTTCTTCTTACATTTATAATTTCGAAGGATAACTTTCCGCGAAATATGCATAAGTGGACGAGCTTGCTTGGGTGACTACGGGACGGAGGAAGAGGAAGAGGAAGAGGAGGAGGACGAGAAAGGGGAAGAAGAGGAGGAGGAGAAGAAATATGCTTAAGTGGACGAGCTTCCTTGGGTGACTACGGGACGGAGGAAGAGGAGGAGGAGGAGGACGAGAAAGGGGAAGAAGGAGGAAGAGGAGGAGGAGAAAGGAGAAGAGGAGGACGACGACGAGAAAGGGGAAGAAGAGGAGGAGGAGGAGAAAGGGGAAGAAGAGGAGGAGGAAGAGGAGGAGGAGGAGGAGGAGAAGAGGATAAGGACGAGAAAGGGCAAGAAGAGGCTGAGGAAAAGGAGAAGAAAGGAGAAGAAGAGGAGGAGGAGGACGACGAGAAAAGAGAAGAAGGGGTGGAGGACGAGGAATTGGGAGAAGCATGAGAGAAGGAATATGATGATGGAACGGAGAAGGAAGAGAAAGAGGAAGAAGATGAAATGGGAAAAGAATAAGAGAGGGAATATGACTACGGAACGGAGGAAGAACAGGAGGAGAGAATAAGAATAAGACGAGGGGGAAAACTTGAGAAGCAGGAAGAGGAGAAAGAAAAGAATAAAGAGAGAAGAATAGGTGGAGGATGACAAGGAGAAGGAGAATAAGGAGATGGAAAATCATGTTAATACAATCCTGGGCCCGGATTCACTAACGCACTTACGATGGTAAAATCACTGGTAACTATAGTTACCATGGTAACCAGACAGCGGTGGTATTCACTAACAACTTGCCATTGGAGTTACCATGGTAAATTTTACCAGTGGTCAGAGCACTCGTAACTTCTGGGAAGATGATGTCATCACGTGTTATCTCGTCAAAAAATCAATATCTAAGGAAAGTTTTGGGTTTGCTTTTACACCTGATGTAACTAATATGATGGCAAACAGATATCACAATGCGGACATAGTGAAGAAATGTAAATTTCACATGAAACTTGCAAGAATAAAATCCACACAAATTCTCGTGAACTTATAGGCCTACATTATACTAGAATGCATGGAACCGATCAATAAGCGAAGTTTTTTTTTTAATCTGACATAATTATTACAAATGCTATAGAAAAAAAACTACCTTGCTGATATATAAACTGGCAATGATGAAAAATATATAAATAAAAAGCTATTTGGACTGTCTCTTTGGTTTGAGTTAACAATAATATATTAATATAACAGTGTTTGTATTGGTTCCTATCTATACAGTAAATATATATCCAACATGATGGATATAATCAAATAAATATATTATTTTTTCTGCATGTGCTTAAATAGTGTTTTAGCTCTTACGATTATTTAAACAATCTCGCTGTGTATAGTTTTGTTTACATGTTACGTGATTGGCCGAAGGAACCCAAAGGATTATGTATAGCGCTCGCTGATTGGTTGAACTGCTTTACCAGAGCCCTCTGTTGGCTACCATTAGAATGAGTCGATTTACGATTGCAACTCAGCATATCCAAATTACCATTTCTTCGTGAATTCCGATCATAACGCATTTACCAGCGGTCATTTACCATTGCGTTTACTAATGACAAAGAGGGATTCACGAAGAAATGATAATTTGGACAAGCTGAGTTACAATCATAAATCGGATTCACGACGAAATGGTAATTTGGACATGCTGGGGCCGGATTCACTAACAAACGATCATAACGCATTAACAAGCGGTCATTTACCATTGTAATTACCAGTGATGGCAAAGTGGTATTCACGAAGAAATGGTAAATTGGACATGCTGAGTTACTATCGTAAATCGACTCATTCTAATGGTAGCCAGCAGAGGGCTCTAGTAAAGCTATTCAACCAATCACCGAGCGCTATACATAATCTTTTAGGTTCCTTCGGCCAATCACGTAACATGTAAACAGAACTAGACACAGAAGGATTGTTTAAATAATCGTCACAGATAAAACACTATTTAAGCACATGTAGAAACAAAATAATATATTTATTTGATTATATCCATCATGTTGGATATATATTTACTGTATAGATAGGAACCAATACAAGCATTAATATATTATTGTTAACTCAAACCAAAGAGACAGTCCAAACAATTTTTTATTTATATATTTTTCATTATTAAACAAAGAACCGGACCAAACAAAAAAAAATATTCATCGCCATTTGTTGTCAAAGGAAATATTTCAAGCTTATTCTTGCCCATGCACTTTGGAGTTTATTATCAAAATGTCGACAGAAATAGATATTGCTATACTCGTTTAGCGTTGGTAGTGACAGTTTATATATCAGCAAGGTAGTTTTATCTATAGCATTTGTAATAATTATATCAGAGAAGAATTCTTTAAGAGTTCACATATGTATCAGTTCCATGCATTCTAGGATAATGTAGGCCTATAATCTTACGAGAATTTGTGTGGATTTTATTCTTGATTATTATC
>NC_091571.1:31092635-31095135 GCF_042767895.1 Penaeus vannamei | reverse complement strand
CTATCTATCTGTCTATCTATCTATCTATCTGCCTATAATATATACATGTGTATGATTCAGTTTTTTGTTTGTTTGTTTATGTGAAGATCCAATTAGAATTCGACTTTCCATTTCGAAACTCTATTGGAAACTTTATGCTCACTTTCCACTGATACGTGGAAAGGGAAACTCTTGTTTAGTTAACAAAATTTAGCAAAGTCAATATGACATGCTCCTCCCACACTCCCTCTACACTCCTTTATCATGGTAATAGAATTAGTTGTTTTTGTTGTCTGGTAAAAAGAAAATAAACTGTTGTCACGGGTTTCCTATCTTCCACTGTGACCTTCTTTAGAGAGAAATAGCATATTAACTTTTAGCTCGAATATGCCATAATTCTTTTGCTTGTCTTTGAGGATCAGGGCTGACTGGATTTTAGTTGTATACCGATAGATATTATTTCGGAAATGTCCAGGAGAGAGAGAGAGAGAGAGAGAGAGAGAGAGAGGGGGGGGTAGGGGGGGAGAAAGAGAGGGAGAGAGAGAGAGACAGACAGACGCCCATATTCTTAACTGTGCATTGAGCAAAGGGATATCCATCCGCTAAATATGATGGAAATGAAACACACCATTGCTATCTGATACGCTGCGTTCTTTTTGTTTGTTTGTTTTTTTAAACTGTCCCCTTCATGGTTGTCGCTGTGAATGCTAGTCTGGTCTACGCTGGAAATTTAGAAACGATTGACTAGTGAATAAGACTTAAACGAGAAGAGAAATGCACAGAAAAACACTGCAAGAAGTCAACCCATGTCTGTGTGTGCGTGGGGAGGATGCGTGTATGTGTGTGCGTGGTTGCATATATATAAATAGACGTATAGATAAACCCATACTTCATAGATATGCAGATACACACACACCTGATAGACCCATAGACACCCACCCACTCGACCAAAGAGAAAAGCAAACCAACACTACGGTTTGTCGTGTAATTACAACTATCACATTCAAGACACAGACCGACATTCCATCATCCTTAATAATGGGAAGGGAGTCGATGACGGATCTTAGTAGGAAGGAAGAAAGGGGAGGAGAAGGGAGAGGAAGAAGGAGGTCGAGGGTTGTTTAATGAAATGTTCGGAGTGACCGCAGACTCTGAATTATGAGCGGTCGAGGAATCCTGCGGGCGGGGTAGGGGTGGGGTGAGGGTGGGGTGGGGTATGAGGTAGGGTTGAGGAGGTAGGGGATTGAGGGGAGAGGGGGGGCTGGTTGAGGGGGAGGGGGGTACGAGGTAGGGTTGAGGAGGTAGGGAACTAAGGGAAGGAGAGGAGTGGATGAGGGGTGAGGGGTGTATGAGGTAGGGTGGAGGGTGTAGGGAATGGAGAGGAGGGGGGAAGTATAGGGGCGGGTTGAGGGGTGAGGGGGGTATGAGGTAGGGTTGAAGAGGGTAGGGAATGGAGGAGAGGGGGATGGAGGTATAGAGGCTGGTTGAGGGGTGAGGGGGTGACCGTAGAGGGAGGGGGGCATATGGGGAGTGTTGGGGGCGACCGGAGGGGGTGCCGGGTGTTGTGAAGAGGTTAAAGGGTACAAAAGAAGGGAGGTAAAAAAAAAATTATTGGTGTAGATGTATCTTGAATATTTTGAATGTACATCTAATATTTTTTCTTCCAACTTAAAAGAAATAGAAAAAAAAGATAGCCAGAAGATGCAAAAGATAAACAAAGCAGAGGCAGAGACAGAGAGGCAGAAACAGAGGGACAAACAGACAGAGAGAGAATGGAAGAACAAGAGGAAGAGGAAGACAAGATGAAGAACAGGAATGAGTAAGAGAAGAAGAAGACAGAAGAATTTGAAAACAAGATGAAGAAGAGGAATGGGAAGATAAGAGGAAAAGGAAACCAAAAGAATGGGAGGGGAAGACGAAGAGGAAGAGGAGGAATGAGAAAGACAAGAAGTAGATGAAGAATGAAAGGAAAAGAGGTAGAGAGTGTCAGAGGAATGGGAAGACAAGATAAAGAGTAAGACAGAGAAATAGGAAGACCAGATGAAGAAGAGGAAGAGGAAAACAAAAGGCACAGAAGGACAAGAGGAAGAGGATGTCAGAGGAATGAAAAGACAAGAGAAAGAGTAAGACAGAGAAACAGGAAGACGAGATGAAGAAGAGGAATGAGGCACAGAAGGACAAGAGGAAGAGGACGTCAGACGAATGGGAAGACAAGAGAAAGAGTAAGACAGAGAAACAGGAAGACGAGACGAAGAAGAGGAATGAGGCACAGAAGGACAAGAGGAAGAGGACGTCAGACGAATGGGAGGACAAGAGGAAGAAATACGATACACACAGGAATGCCATTTGGCCCGGCGGCAAATATGTGATTAACATGCCTCGCCCAAGGAAGGGAGAGAGAAGAGGTCTGAGAAAAAGGGAAAGCGGAATGCCGGATAAGATCGTCTCGAAGACAAATAGGCAAGGGTCTAACCCTATCCTGTTTCAATAAAATAAGAAATAGCGCTCGCACTGGGCTTGG
>NC_091571.1:31072635-31085135 GCF_042767895.1 Penaeus vannamei | reverse complement strand
TCTCTCTTTCTCTCACTCTCTCTCTCCCTCTCTCTCTTTCTCTGTCTCTCTTTGTCTCCCTGTCTGTCTGTCTGCCCGTTTGTCTGTATGTCTGTCTCTCTGTCTCCTCCCCCCCCCCCTCTCTCTCTCTCTCTCTCTCTCTCTCTCTCTCTCTCTCTCTCTCTCTCTCTCTCTCTCTCTCTCTCTCTCTCTCTCTCTCTCTTAATCCTCCCATATAAGACATCTAAGCCCCTCCTTTTTAACCCTCCCCCCTTTACTGACAATGATCATCACAGCATCAATATTCTTAATCCGAACCCCTCCCCCCCCCCCCTCCCCATCTCATCCCGCCCCCGATCCCTCAATTTTCCATCTTTCTTCCTCAAACGACCCACCTTCGCCAACGCTACTCCTACAGCCCACCCCTCAGCCCACCTAGCCCCTCCTCTACCCCCCCCCCTACCAGCCCTCCGTCTAAACCTCCACGCCCCCTCTCCCACCCCCCACCCGAGTTTCTTAATCCCCCTCCTCCTTCTTCAACTCTCTTTTCTAACTCCTGTTCCCTTTCTCAACTATTCTTAGCTACCCTTCGTCACTCCCACCTCCCTCTTTCCCGCTATTCTGCCCTCCTACTCTTATTCTTTTATCCTCTTCTTCTTACGGTTTCTTGTTCTTCTATCCCCCTCTATCGCTCCCATCTACCACCTCTACCCCTCCTCACGCTCTCTCTATGCCTCCTACCCTGCCTACCCTCTCCCTCTTACCCAGCTTCTATTGTCTTACCCCATCTCCCTCTCACTTTCTTCAGCCCCTCCATTCGCCCTCTCACCCTACCTGCTTCCCTATCCTCATTCAACTCTCCTAAACACCCTTAATTTCTTCTCTCTCTCTATCCCTCCCCTCTCATCCTCGCTCCCTCTATCCCTCCTTCAAACCATCCCATACCCCCCCCTCTTCCTTCCCCTCTCATCCTCCCTCCCTCTATCCCTTCTTCATACCATCCCATACCCTCCTGTCTTCCCTCCTCTCTCACCCTCCCTCCCTCTATCCCTCCCTCAAACCACCCCATACCCTCCCATCTTCCCTCCCCTCTCACCCTCCCTTCCTCTATCCCATCTTCATACCACCCCATACCCTCCCATCTTCCCTCCCTCCCTCACTCTCCCTCCCCATACCCCTTCCCATCTACCTTTTCCCTCCCCTTCACCCTCCCCCTCCCATCCCCCTCCCTCCTTCCCTCACATATACTTTGAAGAATAGACAATACTGATGGTATAATACCGGCTTATTCCCACACCAGATGCCTGTACTCGGAGTTTGATAGCGTGCAATATTACGGGATGACCGGTTGCAGCTGAGGCCGTTGTTGTTGCGATAAACGTGGGGCATAAAAAGGATATTATCCTAATTGTTGCAGCCAAGGAAGGCAATTTTACCTCGGAAGAAATCTTGTGCTTAAGTCTACGCGCTAATAGTTCTGCTCAAAGTGGTGTTATTATCATTACAAGCATGTTTATTATTGTTATTATCATTACTACCGTAATTATTATCACTTGCTTTATTAGTGCTATTATTATTGTCGTTGTTAGTATTACTATTCTTACTGTTATTGTGATCATTATAATAGCATTTTATTATATTCTTTATCATTATCAACATCATTATCATTATTACTATGAATATTATCTTCATTATTACTATCATCATTATCATTATTGTCGTTATCATTTTTATAATTAGCTTTATTGTAACAGTAATCATTTCTTGTATTACTATCACTATTTCTATTATTAGCATAATTTGTATTATCATTACTGTTAATATTATTATGATTATCATTGTTAGTAGTAGTATGTCCTTATTATCCATGTCACTATTGTTATTATCACCATTATTATTATCATCTTCATTGTTGTTATTTATTACTATTATCATTATTATGATCATTGTTGATTTTGTTTTTTGTTCTTGTCTTTATCATTATGATTTATCAATATCATACTTTTCGTTATTTATGTTTACCATGAGTATCATTACATTATTTATTGTTATTGTTATTCTGTTATTGTGTTCATTATCATTGATGTGTTCATTATCATTAATTTTTGTATCAATCTTATTCATTGTCACCATTCGTATTATCATGTAATTGTAATTATTATCAGTAGTACTATCATCATGTTTTCTTTTTTTTAATAATGTAAAACAACTATATTTTTTCCAAAAGTGAACCATTTTTTACTCTCTCTATACTCCCACATTATCATCTTCACCCTTTCCTTCTCTCTTTAATTCCATAACACCCAAAATACACTTCCTACACAAACTTCCTCATAACACATCTCAAAAAAATATGTGAAAATCATTATCTAAGCAATTCAAAGCTAACTGCCTTCATAACTATAACCTTTTTAATCGCTGCCATAACCGTCCGTCTCGCATCGGTCGATCATCAATCACCGAACAGCTGCAACAAATGATGATCGTCTTTGCAATGAGTTACTATCGTATAAATCTTGGTGTGAATCTGTGGCATTTTGCGATCGGGAGCAAAGTGCTCTTCTTAAGGCGCTGCTCGACTGTTTTTTGTTTGGGAAGGGGGTGGGAGGGAGGGGAGGGAGCGGGGAACAAGGGGGGATGGAGAGGGAGAGGGTGGAGAGGGGAGGGATGGAGAGGGAGAGGGTGGAGAGGGGAGGGATGGGATGGGGAGTGATGGGATGGGGAGTGATGGGGTGGGAGAGTGGGAGGCGAGGGATGGGGAGTGATGGGGTGGGAGGGTGGGAGGCGAGGGATGGGGTGGAGAGGGGAAGACGGTGGGAGGGAGGGGAGGGAAAGGGGAAGAAGGTGGGAGGGAGGGGAGGGAGAGTAAGGTGGGAGGGACGGGAGGAATGGTGGTGGAGAGGGTGGGAGGAGAGGGAGAGGGGAAGAGGGTGGGAGGGGAGGGAATTGGGGAAGAAGGGAAGAGGGTGGGAGGGGAGGAATGGGGTGGAGAGGGAAGGGGATGGGAGGGAGGGGGGGAAGAAGGGATGAGGGTAGGATGGAAGGGAGAGGGGAAGAGGGTGGGAGGGAGGGGAGAGAGAAGGGAAGAGGGTGGGAGAGGAGGAAGAGGAAGGTGGGAGGGACTGGAGGGAGAGGGGAAGAGGGTGGGAGGGAGGGAAGCGGAGAAGGAAGGGGATGGAGAGGAGAAGAGTGTAGATAGGAAGGAAAAAGGGAGGGAGAGAGGGAGATACGAAGGAAGGATGGAAAAGAGAGCGGGAGAGGGAGAGGAAGGGGTGATGGAAGGGAGAGGGGAGGAGCTTAGAATATAGGAAGGAAGGAGACAAGATAGGGAAATGAGAAAGAGAATGAGAAAGGCCTCGGAAAATGGATAATAATTAGCATGAGAAGATAAAGAAGGGAGAATGAAGCAAAGGAAGATGAAAGAGCAGACAAAGGAAGGCAAGACAAGAACCGAAAGGAAAAGTCGAGGAATAGAAAGAAGACGATAAACGAAAAGAGAAAGCGAGAGAGAAAGAGAGAGAGAGAGAGAAGGTGAGAGGGAGAGATAGAGAGAGAGCGAGAGAGAGAGAGAGAGAGAGAGAGAGAGAGAGAGAGAGAGAGAGAGAGAGAGAGAGAGAGAGAGAGAGAGAGAGAGAGAAAGAAAGAAAGAGGAAGAGAAAGAGAAAGAGGAGAGAGAGAGAGAGAGAGAAGAGGCAAGCAGCAGTACGGAGAGGAAGGAGATGAGAAAAAAGTGGAAATAGAGGAAAACGGAAATACCATTCCTTCAGCACCACTTCAAAGACAGAGGAAGGGGGGGGGAGGGGGAAAGAAGGGAAGAGGGTGGGAGGGAGAGGGGAAGACGGAAGGGGGTGGGAGGGGAGGGATGGGATGGAGAGGGAAGAGGACGGAAGGGGAGTGGGGGAGAGGGAAGAGGATGGGAGGGAGAGGGGAAGAGGGTGGGATAGAGGGGTGTGGAGAGGGATGGGGATGGGAGGGAGGGGGAGAAGAAGGGAAGAGAGTGGGAGGGGAGGGATGGGATGGAGAAGGGAGAGGATGGGAGGGGTGTGGAGAGGGAAGAGGGTGGAAGAGGGGAAGGGGATGGGAGGGAAAGGAAAGGGGAAGAGGATGGGAAGGAGAGGGGAAGACGGAAGCGGGTGGGAGGGAAGGGAGGGAGAAGAGGAGAAGCCACTGCAACATTGCACGCCCTTACGCAGTGTCTGAAGCTATACACATTTTATTTCCTCCCAGCATATAAAAAGACAATGAAGGTAAACAAAGCATAAAGTCTCCTACTGGTTTTGCAATGGCCTTGCATTCGCTACACCAGAATGTATGTCTATTTATCATTCTTTTATTTCTTAGTGTCTACTAATTCATCTATCGGCGTTTACAACTATCTACTTTTCAGGTTATGTGGCTTGTATACTTCCTTTTTTTCTTTCTTTTTTTTCTTTCTTCTTCTCCCTCTCTCTCTTTCGTCTTGTCTTTTTATCCATTTTCCCTTTTCCCCCTCTCTTCCTTTCCTTTTCTTCCAACTCTTGTTTGAATTTTGCCTTCGTCTCTTGTTTAATTCTTCTCACTTTCTTGTGTTTCCTTTTTTTTATTTCATCTTATCCTTTCATGAATACTGCTTTCATTAACGCGATCATTTTAATTGTTGCTTTCATTATTTTTTTTCTGTTTCTTCTAATCATTTTTATCATTATCATTATCATTGTTGTTTTTGTCGTTGTTGATGCTGTTGTCATTATTTGCTGTTTCTGTTATTATTATTGTCATTGGCAATATTGTCAGTATCATTATCATTATTATTATCATTATTATTAATTTCATCATCAAGAAATTTCGATAACACTAACGATGGTTGTTCCCAATATCTTTACTTTTATAATGATTTGCATAAGAACCATTTTAATCATTATCATTACTATTGATACCATCATAACTTTTACTATTATTGATAATCTCATTACTATGATCAGTTATCGGCATCTCCAAAGATAGTATTGTCACTATATTGTTGTTCATGTAGTTAGTACCAATAACTTGATTATATTTATTGTTATCATCATGAGAGGATTTCATATATATATTTTTAGAGGAAAAACGAAGGATTACAGAGTATGTTTAGGAGATTCTCACTTGTCTCTCGTATCTCTCTCTTTCAGCCATAATATTCAGTCTAAGGAGACGATGGGCATTTCTGTCTATCTGTCTACATGTTTATCTATCTACCTCTGCCTGTCTGTAGATCAGTGTGTGACCTTTATCATCTTTCTGTCCTAATGTTCACTTATCTATCTTATCTATCTTAATGTTTGATTTAATGTCTACTTTCCTATCTATCAGTGTATGTGACTATCTACTTACCTGGTTATCTTTCTTTTCCCTTCCCTTCTTCTTCTACTGCTCTTCGTTTATTTTCTCCTTTTTGTTTTTTATCCGCATATCCTTTTCTCCCCTTCTTCTGTTCCTCATCTTCCTTGTTTTTCTTATTATTCCATAATAATCTTTATTGTTGCAGACGTTGTTCTTGCTATTTAACATTTTTCATTATTTATTATTAAATATCTATCATTATGATGTATTACGATTACTATTATTATTATCATTATTTTTATTTTCTTAAATCATTATTTATATTATAATCATTAGTTTTATCATTATTATTATCATTTCATCGTCATTATTATTAATGTTATTACCACTATTGCCTTTATCATTATTATCATGATAATCATTTTCATTATTGCTATAAACGCTGTTATTGTTGCTGTCGTCATTATTGTTATCAATATCATTTATATTATTGTTGCTAATCATTGTAATTAATGACGTTAATTATGAAAACTGTGATGATAGTAATGATAAACTGGTAACATAAATATCGTAAAGTAGGGCTTTTACAAACTAGAAAACTTAAAATAAGCTAATAAAAACAAGTATAAGATAAAACTAAAGTAAATCATGACAAAACTAAAAGTGACCATAATATTGAATGGCTAGTATAAAAACAACGGAAGAATTTTGTCACAAACAGAAAAAAATCATGAATTAAAAACAAAAGAGAACGAAACACAAAATAATAATAATAATAATAAAACAAGCAAAAGAGCAATTGGCCAATCTTCAAAAACACAAGAGTGGTGTTAGTTTCCATTATTCCCGAGTGTTGATTTATGAATAGATGTAAGAATGCTCTCCATGATGAGAAGATGGTGGCGAGATGGCGTGCTTGCCAAGACAGAGAAATCTTGCGATGTATGGGGGTGATCTGCGTCATCTGCGTGATTCCTGATTGCCGGAAAAGGTGATTTGGTAATTTAATTGCCAGTTCGGTCGGAAATACCCAGACGCTGTGAGTGGCGTGTTTTCAGATGTTTGTGGGTTTACTAATATATGATGCCGTAAATCTTTCAGGAAGTATAGGGAAACAAAATAGAAACAGAAAACCAAGAGAAATAGGAAATAAAAACTTGTCATGGGAGAGGGTGAGGGAGAGCTATCACTAGTGTATGTGTAGACAATGTTAGATCTTAATTAATTTGGTATTGTATCTTTAAAATTGAACAGATGTTGGATTGTGTTCTTTGTTCTGAGAATTATTCTTAATTTCATTTTATTAAATACCGTTATGTTCGGGTGTTTATTGTTGATGATGTTCAGAGTTTTACCGATATATGTATCGGTAAAATGTTTGGGGAATCCGTTATTGCAGAGGAGGTTACAGATGAATGAAAGTTCCTGAGTTATGTATGTCCAGTCTGAGCAAATGTAGTATACAAGAGTGGTGAGCGTGTTGACTAAATCCCGTTTGTAAGTGGAATGAATGAAGAGAACTTTAAACATAAGCTCTCTTCTTCTTCTTCGTCTTCTTCTTCTTCTTCTTCTTCGTCTTCTTCTTCTTCTTCTTCTTCTTCGTCTTCTTCTTCTTCTTCTTCTTGTTAGTTGCATTGTCAATCCCGTTGCAAGAGTGGTGAATGTTCATGTCCAAAAATGGTAATTTTCCTTCCTTTCCATACTCACTGACTTTCACATTCTGGTGTTGCGAGCGAAACGTGTTTCAGTGATATGAATGAGGAAAGTATCATCGACAAACCTTTTAATATAAAAATGCAATAGCAAGCGTGTGGTGATTCCGTAGCTATGCCATCTTGTTGCACATACAGTTGATTATTAAAAATGATATGGCAATCTTGGACTGACAGTTCATGCATCTTCCTTATATTTCCTTTCGTGAAACCTTGGATTCTTATTTCGTTACTGTGAAACAAGTTGTTTATGCAAATACCTATTGTTGTTTTCAGTGGGATATTAGCAAGTAATGAAACAGTATCAAAGCTGATCATAAGCAATTATCAAAGCTGTTAGTGGCAATTTCTTTGGTAAAGGGGAATTAAGCCTTTACTGCAAATGTAATGAGGTGTTAGGAAAGTAACAAGCTATTTGGCTAGTTGGTAACTGCATGTTCCTATGACAGATAATATATGGTGTAAAGGAATTCCGTCCTTATACACCTTTGGGAGGACGTAAATAATTGCAGCTGTTGATCCCTTTTCATAAGATTTCGGTAGGTATCTTGAGTTATTATTGAGTTGTTAACAATCTGGAAAGTAGAAAGTAGTTAATTTTACTTTCGCATTGTAGCATGACTGCAATTTGAAGCTGCGGAAACACTATAGCGTTCATAATTGTGTTAACCATTATGGTCCATTATGGTTTAAAACTGCTATTGTGATGTGTTCACAGTGTTTAATTTTTTAATTCATTAATTTTGATTAATGCGTGTTGCATATTTGATTTGGGTTTGATTTTCGGTAACCAGTTGACTGCCCAGATACAATAGTTCTACTCTTGGGGAACGTTATATTTGTCAGTACCACATTTATACAAGTTAAAACTGTAATAACATCAAAAGGTACATTATCCATTTAACGAATTTATGATTCCTTTCAGTTATGTAATTATAATGTCATTGATTTTGGCTTAATGAACGCAATACATGTTGTGGCCTCCTATTCCACAACATTTCATTAAATGCTCTTCAGTTTCAAGACCTTTTAGATTGATAACTATTTGATTGTTTTCAACAATTACGATGTAAATTATTTAACTTTTCCATGTATTTCAAAATGACAATATTAATATTATTAATTAATGTAATTCAAGGATTGAGTTACACTTTATGTACATCAATACATTTATCAATTAATAATGCATTATCAGTGTAATGTAATAAAAATAAATATCAAAGATTATATCAAACAAAAACATACAAAATGTTATTTAGGATCTTGACATACAACTAGACAGTTATAACTCACTATTATATAATTATCAGTCACGAAACTTGACAAAAAACAACAACAATTAAAATTATGTTAAATCTCCATGAGCCAAATATTATCAAACCAAATAGCAATCATTATGAAAGCCATTAATGATTTAATATCTCACAAGTTAACAAATCAACTAGATATTACACAAAAGAATAATGATCACAAGAGAAGCAAATACTATATTCAATTCATGCTTTGTGAATTGAATATTATTCTAAAATAATAAACATAGTTAAGGATAATAGGCACAAATTAAGTTGTATTTCTCCGTTATTACAATTATTAACCATCGAGCAAGTAAGATTAATAATCATGACAAAATCAAATATTTGAAAGACAAAAATCAGTCTTACATTCTGTCGGACAACAACAGGACTTCTGTTGAGCTATCCAGTCCACTCATCCATCCATCCATACACCAGTCCACTCATCCATCCATCCATCCATACACCAGTCCACTCATCCATCCATCCATACACCAGTCCACTCATCCATCCATCCATCCATACACCAGTCCACTCATCCATCCATCCATCCATACACCAGTCCACTCATCCATCCACCCATACACCAGTCCACTCATCCATCCATACACCAGTCCACTCATCCATCCATAAACCAGTCCACTCATCCATCCATCCATCCATACACCAGTCCACTCATCCATCCACCCATACACCAGTCCACTCACCCATCCATCCATCCATACACCAGTCCACTCATGCATCCATCCATCCATACACCAGTCCACTCACCCATCCATCCATCCATACACCAGTCCACTCATCCATCCATCCATACACCAGTCCACCCATCCATCCAAACAATAAGTACCTGTCTGTGCGCCTGGCATCCACGGGGGTTTTATAATGCAATGTTATGAATCCGAGAGAGAGTCGGGTGGGAAAGCGTGGAGAAGAGATGGGTGAAGCGGTCATGGGTCGTTCTGTCCATCTGAGAAATTAATTAACGGAGTACACTTACAGACTAACTTATCTCTTTCCATTAACTGTTCGTAAAGATACATTGCGAATTTCGAATGTATTCTTTATAAAAGAATATGAAGTTAAGTAGTTCATTAATTAAAGTGGGGAATTTTGCAATGAGATTGACAGATAGCTCTCACCCTTAATCGGAGAGCAATTGTGGAATGGATATAGTCACAACTTCCACGAGGGAGACCAGCGTTCGAATCCCTTCCATGTTGAGTGGTGAGAGAGATAGAGAGAGATAGAGAGAGAGAGAGAGAGACAGACAGACAGACAGACAGACAGACAGACAGACAGACAGACAGACAGACAGACAGAATGTCTTTTATGGTCTTTAGCAAACGCAAAGTGATTGTTTTTCGGATTTTTATTAGTCTGTCTGCCATGCAAATTAAGCTCCGGTTACATCTCACGTTTCCAATTTGCTTTGAGTTTTTTTTCACGATGTGGGAGTAACTTCGCTCAACAGAAATTACATTAGGCCTAAGATGAATATCAAATGCTACACCGTGTGTAATCGTAATATATGACAAGAGAGTAGAACTAAGAAAACAATTTCGAATAAAAAACTTCTAACGGCATCCACTTGTCCGTGCATTTGCATCAAGGCATCTTCCTAATTGGGAGTGAACTGTGCTTAGAAAAAAAAAATGATAAAATAGGTATAAATTGAAAAAGGCGGCGAACACCGTGTCTTGCAGTTCCGAGTTATCCAAGGTCACAGCAGAGGTCATTAAACAGAAAACTAGCATGGCCTCTAGATGATTAAAAGCGTTTTAAACAGTAAAGTTCTTACTCAAAATCTCAAGACATTTTCTTGCTAACTCAAGCATTTCGCTTGCTTTCTCAAGCGATCCCCGTAGATGGCAAGACGCACTTGCTAAGTCAAGCGGTGTACCGTCACCATGGCAACAGCGTCGTTCGCGTACTGGTCACAATCCTTTGAATGCGGGCGTTGGCCAAGAACTCCGCTTAATATTTTATCATAGAAATAATTTTTCCCGGTATCTGTTTCTGAAATTTCTATGAAATTATATTCAAAGAAATTGAAATTACCTAAAAATGGAGATAATGGAGATTATAGGAATGAAAAGTGTTTTACTTACAAAAAGTAAATCATTCTGGGGCGAACAATTTATCTCTTACTGTAAACTCCTCGTCTCTCTAAATCGAGATTATATCTGCTATTCTGTGAAATAAAGAATATTTCAAGTGAAAAATGTCTGAGAAATTCTAGCAACATTCTTCTGTTGACATTGCATTCGATGACTTGTAATATTTAACTTCATAAAATCGGATACATGGGAATGGGTAGGCCTATATTTTAATTCAGGGATGTTCATTTGTTTTGATAACGCGTCAGAATGAAAGGACTGCCAATCTGAAGTGTGTGTCACTGTTTTAGAGGCACTTTATATGAATATAGGAGAAAATATTGCGCTTTGTTAAGATGTTAGGGTAGATTTATTTACTTCTCTGTCATCTTGATGCGGCGCTAGTTTGTCAGCTGTTTTGAATTGCGCGCTCAAACTGTTACCGACTGCCAATGAAATAAACTCCACCCTCGTCTTATACATAAGTTACCTTTCTCCGAGATTGTTGGTGAGAAAACTTGTCTATTGCTTTTAAAAGAGAGTGGGAGAGAGAGACAGAGGGTGGGAGAGACAGAGAGGAGGGAGGGAGGAAGAGACAGAGGGGGGAGGGAGAGAGAGAGATAGAGATAGAGAGAGAGAAAGAAAGAGAAAGAGAGAGAGAGTGTGTGTAAGAAAGAAAGAAAGAGAGAGAGAGAGATAAAAGGCCAAGATAGTTGAAAGAACGAGAGAGGGAGAGAGGATTTCACTTCATTTTTAAAAGCGACCGATTACAGAATATGCTCGTACACTTGCGGGATTCTCACCTGCCTCTCGTATTCTCAGCCACACGTGTTTAGTCAAAGGATACGAAGGGCGCTTCTATCTCTCTCTCTACACAACCAATTCTTAAATTATTTTCTTTGCCTTAATCTGCTTAGCCTCTCTGGCCGGTTGACTGCACATTCTGCCTTTATCTCTGATGTCTTTCCTGCGATGATATTAATTGCGTCGCATTTAGAGGTGGACAGAGTGGCTTATCAATTTGCAAAGCAGATCGGGAGATAAGCGGGAACGGTGTGTGATGCGAGTGTTTGTGTGTGTGTTGGTTGTGGTGTATTTAGAGGCTGGACATGGTGGGAGATAATTGGTATATCTTTACGGGATAAAAGCCGGGGTATTAACAAGGGCGAACACATACACACATACATACACATATATATACGCACACACACACACACACGTACACACACACACACACACTCACACACACACGTACACACACACACACACACACACACACACACACACACACACACACACACACACACACACACACACACACACACACACACATACACACACACACACACACACGCACACACACACACACACGTACACACATTCACACGTACACGTACACACGTACATACACACACATACACACACACGCACACACATAAACACACATACACAAACACACGCACACACACAAACAAACAAACAAAAACAAATACACATCCCACCCAAAACACTTTCCCCATTACCCAAGGTTAAGCTACGACCTTCACATATATATTTTTTCAAACCCTCTCCCTCTCCCTTCCCCTTTCCCTCTCCCTCTCCCTCTCCCTTTCCCTCTCCCTCTCCCTCTCCATTTCCCCCTCCCTCTCCCTCTCCCTCTCCCTCCCTCTCCACCCTCCCTCTCCCTCACCCCATTTTTTGCTCCCATTTACCCCTTTTTTTTCTCTTCCTCTTTTTTTACCTCCCTTCTTCCTTTTTCTATCTCAGGCGATCTCTCAAGAAAAGGCCGGGGTCGCTGTTAGTGCTCCGAGGGACCGACAGCTCCCGAGACCGAATTCATCATCTTCCATCACGCCCACGTACGCCCACGCGGCTGTCGGCGCCTCTTCGCGTTCTTACGGGGGTCGCGGTGGCTCTTATTAGGTGCTGGGGGGGGGGGGGTGCTGTTGGAAGTGGTGGGGGTGGTGGGGGTGGTGGAGTGGTGAAAATGGTGGTGGTGTTGGGGGTGGTGGTGGCTGTGTTGCTGTTGGAAGTGGTGCTGGGGGTGGGGGTGGTGGAGTGGTGAAAATGGTGGTGGTGTTGGGGGTGGTGGTGGCTGTGTTGCTGTTGGAAGTGGTGGT
>NC_091571.1:31062635-31067635 GCF_042767895.1 Penaeus vannamei | reverse complement strand
TATATATATATACATTATATATATATATATATATATATATACTTATATATATACATTATATACATATATATATATATATATATATACATATTTTTTATGTATATATGAGTGTGTGTACGTGTGCGTATCCTGTATATTTATATGCATATATACATGTATATATGTATGCCTGTATGTATGTAGGTAGATAGACAGAAATAGAGATATAAAATATAGGAAACCTCATCGTTTGTCCAAAAAGATATGGATTCCTCAATAAAATCTTTTAATTTCTTAGGATAGGAAAAGACGAACAATCGTATCGTACATTCCATGATAGGATATTCCTGCGTCTTCCACCAGGGCATTAAACTCCTTTTATATGAATAATGCGTCCCACTCAATACCAGTGCTGATTGTACTCCTACCCAAAACCATCCCTTCTATATATAACCGCCCCAGTACACTGTACACTGAACTACAATGAATAAACACCAACAGACTACAACGCTTACAAGGGTCTTTACAATAGAGCCCCGCGTTCGAAATCGTTTATCTATTTTCAGTCACGGCTTTAGTGTTCCCAATTAGTTGATGTTTCCAGTTAATCTACTCGCCTCTTCTTACTGAGGAGAGTTTCATTACTGGACTGTGATGCAGGGTCGATGTTCAGTTAACAAAGGTTTATGGGGTAGGAAAGCTTTCGGGGGAATTATGTTTGGTATTTGTATTTTTTTTCTTTTTTGTAGGTTTTTTTTTCTCGTAGGTTTAATGTGTGTGTGTGTGTGTGTGTGTTTGTGTGTGTGTGTGTGTGTGTGTGTGTGTTTAAAAACGGTTTACGGTTATGAGGGTATTAGCATTTAGGGAAAATATGTTTCGTGTGTTCATTTTTTGTAGGTTTTCTTCTCATAGGTTTAATTGGAGGGATAAAAGTGGTATACGGGTATTATGGAATTAGCTTTCAGGGAATATATGTTTGGTATTTTCATTTTATGTAGTTTTTCTTCTCATAGGTAAGATTGGAGGGATAATAGTGGCATACGGGTATTAAGGTATTATTAGTCGGTATGTCAATTTTCTCTTTTGTTATCATGCTTTTCATGATATTTCGGGAAAAGATAAAAATTAATGTTAAGGCATTTGTAGAATGATGGTGATAATGAATATGCAATTCTGACCGTCATAACAATGACACTGATAACAATTCTGATACAAGAGTAAATAACATAAAAATTGAGAAGAATATGATAAGTATCTTTGTAGAGAGAGAGAGAGAGAGAAAGAGAGAGAAGAGGAGAGAAAAGAGAGAAGAGGAGAGATAAAGAGGGAGAAAGAAGAGGAGAGAGAGAGAGAAGAGAAAGATAGATAGAGAGAGAGAGAGAGAGAGAGAGAGAGAGAGAGAGAGAGAGAGAGAGAGAGAGAGAGTAGAGAAAGATAGAGAGATAAGAGAAAGAGAGAGAGAGAGAAAGAGAAAGAGAGAGAGAGAGAAAGAGAAAGAGAGAGAGAGAGAGAAAGAGAGCATTCCCTTCTTCAAACTAAACAAAAGAGGCATCCGTTTTGACAGACACTCAGGCCTACTTTCCGAATGTCCATTAAACTTTACAAAATCTCATTATACCGCATCAGCCTATAAATCGGGAGGGAAAATGGGCCTTCGGAACAGCCATCGGACCATTAAGGCTTTCCCCTTCCCCTTTCCCCTTCCCCTTTCCCCTTCCCCCCTCCCCTTCCCTCCCCCACTCTTCCCCCTCCCCTTCCCTCCCCCACTCTCCCGCCCTTTCCTATTATTCACCTCACATGAGCGCCTGCGAACATTCTCCCTTTCCCTCCCCCACTCTCCCCCTTCCCTTTTCCCTCTCTCCTCGCCCCTCCTCTTTCCTTGAATACCCCCTCCCTGGCCATGCCCCCTACGTTCCTTACCTGTTCCACTCTCCCCCTTCCCTCCCTACTCTCCTCCTCCGTCTTTCTATTTCCCCTCCCCAGGCTACGTTCCCCCCTTCCCTCCCCCACTCTCCCATTCACCTCCTCCTCAGCGCTGCATATCCCCCTCCCCTTCCCTATTTCCCTCCTCAGCGCTACGCTCCTGCCATTCACCTTTCCCGACTCTCCCCCTTCCCCCTTCCCCCTCTCTCGCTGCCCTCCCCTTTCCCCTATTCCGCCTTTCCCCGGCTGCTACGCTCCCCCCCCATTCCTCATGGCCTTTCTTGCTCCCCCCATTACCCATTAATTCCTTCTCTCTCATTTCCCCTCCCTTATCGCCGCACCCATTACCCCATGGCTTTCTTTCCTATTCTTCCATCACCTGGACCCCTTTCTCCTTCCCCCCTTCATCACCCCCCATCCCCATTTCACCACTCCCCCTGCCTCTTCACCAGTCTCCCTCTCTCCTTTCTCACTCCCCCTCCCATTCCCCCACTCCCCTCTCCCTTCTCATTCCCCACTCCCCCTCTCCCTCTCATTCCCCACTCCCCTGCCCCTCCCCCTTCACCAGTCTCCCTCCCTCTTCCCCACTCCCTACTCCCCCTGCCCCTCCCTTCACCTCAGTCTCCCTCTCCTTTTCACTCACCCTCCACATTCCCCCACTCCCCTCCCCCTCTCATTCCTCCTCTCCCCTCCCCCACTCATTCCCCACTCCCCCATCCCCCTCCCCTTCACCTCCAGGTCTCCCCCTCCTCTTCCCCACTACCACTCCCACTCCCCCTCCCACTTCTCTTCCCACTACCATCCTTCTCCTTCCCTCGACTCCCCCAACCCTTTCCACACTCCCCTCCCCTTTCCCCCACTCCTCCCCTCCCCATTTAACTCTTCCTCTTCCATTAGTCTTTGCATATCCTTAGCCCTTCCTTTGCTTCCCAAACCCCACCCTTTCCCCAATCCCTTCCCCACCTTTCCCCAACCGATTCTCTCCCCCTTCATTACCTCAATTTTCACTTCCTTTCGCATCATTTCACCCATTATCTCCCCTCTCTCTATTCCTCTCTCCATTCACCCCTTTCTTGCCTCTTCTTAAGCCTATTTTTGTTTTCCCATTTTTATCGCGACTTTCTCTTCTTCCCTTATCACGTCACCCATCTCCCCATTCTCACTTTCCTTATCTTCTCTTCTCTCATCTCCCTCTAGTTATCAGACTCTTTTTCTTCCTCTCTTTTTCTCTCCTCGTCTCGCGTAATCCAACCTTCCCCCTTTCTCCCTATTATCTCCTCTTTTCCTTCTCTCCTCACTCAGTCTCTCGTCCCTACCGACTCCCCCACCCGCGCCCCATCCCCCCACTCATCACCCCACACCCCCTCGACCTTTCCCTCCCACTCATCACTCCCACACACCCTCAGATCTTTTCCTCCCCGTCCCACTCATCACCCCACAACCCCCTCGATCCTTTCCCCCTCCCACCTCATCACCCCACACACCCCTCGATTCTTTTCCCTCCCGGTCCCACTCTATCACCCCACACAATTCCCTCTGACTCCTTCTTCCTCCCCTCCCATTCATCACCCCCACACACCCCTCGACCTTTCCTCCCCTCCCACTCATTACCCTCACTCCCCTCGACCTTTTCCCCTCCCACTCATCCTCCCCTCGTCCCTCCACCCCACCCACCCTCTGCACTCCATCCTCTATCCCACTCCTCCCCATCCTTCCCCTCACCTAACATCCCCCAACATCATTTACCTCCCATCACATCCCCTCAATTTTTCCTCCCCTCTGTCACCCCTCCTTCTTCTTCTCTCTTCCTTCATTCCCTCTCTTTCTCCTCCTCTCCATCTCTCCTCCTTCCTCTTACTTCCTTCTCTTTATTCTCCTTTCCACCTCTTTCTCCGTCTTCTTTCCCCTCTCTTGTTCCTTCTCTCTCCTTTTCTCTCGCCTTGTCACCTCTCACCAAGCGTCGCCACACGATACATCAATAACGAAGAAAACCAGCCATACCAAAAACGTTTTTTTCTTTCTTTCTTTCTCTTTCTTTCTCTCTTTCTCTTTCTTTCTTTCTTTCTTTTGCTTTATTTCTTTCTGTCTTTCTTTCTTTCTTTCTTTCTTACTTTCTTTCTTTCTTTCTTTCTTTCTTTCTTTCTTTCTTTTTCTTTCTTCTTTCTTTCTTCTTTCTTTCTTTCTTTCTTTCTTTCTTTCTTTCTTTCTTTCTTTCTTTCTTTCTTTCTTTCTTTCTCTTTCTTTCTTTCTTTCTTTCTTTCTTTCTTTCTTTCTTTCTTTCTTTCTTTCTTTCTTTCTTTCTTTCTTTCTTTCTCTCTCTTCTCTTTCTTTCTTTCTTTCTTTCTTTCTTTCTTTCTTTCTGTCTCTTTTCTCTTTCTATTCTCTTCTTTCTTTCTTTCTTTCTTTTCTTTCTTCTCTTGCTCGGCTTCTGGCATGTTTTAGCCATTAGAAAAAATACAAGGTCGGTATAGGTTGTCTTGGTAGTGGCTGTCCTGGATGGTAATGCAAACTGTGAGATATAGGGGAAGGGGGGGGCAAATGTTTACTGTACAGAAGTTGAGAGAGAGAGAGAGAAAGAGAGAGAGAGAGTAGAGAGAGAGAGAGAGAGAGAGAGAGAGAGAGAGAGAGAGAGATTTAAGAGAGATAGAGAGAGAGAGAGAGAGAGAGAGAGAGAGAGAGAGAGAGAGAGAGAGAGGGAGTGACAGAGAGAGTGAGTGAGTGAGAGAAAGAGTGAAAAACGAACAGAGGAAGGAAGACATATAGGAGAAGAGAGAAAGAGCGAGAGAGAGAGAGAGAAAGGAAGACATACAGGAGAAACAAATGTCTGCAGGAAGACAGAAATAGATAGCTAAACAAGTTAAAGAAATGAAATACAGAAAAAAACAAGAATGAAGTAGTTAAAGAAAAGGAGAAATAAAAACGGGAAAAATAATGACCAAAGATAAAAAACAAAAAGGAAATGTCGAGAAGCAGTAAAAACAGAACAAAGTAAAAACTATAGTGAAAGAAAGATGATTGCAAAGCGAAAAGTAAAGAGAAAGAAATACATTATAGCTATAACATAACAAAGATAAACACAAAAAGGAAAAAAAATAGGA
>NC_091571.1:31050135-31057635 GCF_042767895.1 Penaeus vannamei | reverse complement strand
TATGTTAGAACGATATAGATATAAGCATTCACAACAAAAAAAATGCATATCTTTTATTCTCTCTATATATCTCTACTTATGTTCGCTGTTGATAAGCTCATCAGACTATTTCTTTATAAATATGCTTATTAATCCGTTTACTAATTTCTCTGTTGATTTGTTTGCCTGTTTATCGATATATTTATGTCTATTTATTTTACCAGAAAATTATTAAACGGAATTCACTACAGGTATTTACATATATATCAAAATATACATTTAGAGGCACATTTATATGTTTAAATCCCCCTGCAAGGACCACAGTGAAGCCTTTTCTAATACCTCCTGTATGCTAAATTACCAATTATTTAGATTATTGTAAAATAATTCGAATCTTCATAATCATTGGATATCAATTTACGTAAACTCTTCAAACCGATAATCTTTGCTTTATCTCCATTAGCCAAAAGGTCTATGTATGTTTCCATGTTTCATGTATGATAAAAATACGTTTAACGGCCTAAAAGTTCTTTGAATTATCGAAATCGTTATCTGTTGAAAGTTCTTTTTATTTTTTTATTTTATTTTTTTTTCGTAGTCAGACATGAATAAAAGTCACACACTCAGACTCATACTAACTTCAAACTTTCAAACTTCCTGCCCTAAGCAATGTCCTTACATACTAACTTCTAACATTTAAACTTCCTGCTCTAAGCAAAGTCCTTATTCTCTTGTCTATCAGTTTCAGGCTGCGTCGCCACTCTGATCCGCCGCCGAACTCAAAGGAAGGCTTCAAGATAAACATTCCAAGCACCGAATCGAAATCCAGGCTGCTTGACGTCAACCCGCGACCTGAAGCCTACTGAAGTTAGTCGACACAAATCGTCGAGACCTTTTAACACCTCCTGCAGAGAGAGGAGGGAGGGAGGGAGTGAGGGAGGGAGAGAGAAAGAGAGAGAGAGAGAGAGAGAGAGAGAGAGAGAGAGAGAGAGAGAGAGAGAGAGAGAGAGAGAGAGAGAGAATGAAAGATAGAGAGAAAGAGAGTGAGAGAGAGAGACAAGGAGAGAGAGAAAGAGAGTGAGAGAGAGAAGTTGGTGAGTAAAGTGTAGAATAGGGAGAGAGAGAGAGAGATGTGAAGAGAGAGAGAAGGGGGGCAGGGGGAGTAGAGAAGGAAAGGGAGGTAGGGAGTAAAGAGGAAGAGGGAGTAGAGAGTGAGGGAGGGAACTTCGACGCCCGCGGCGATCTGTCAACACTGCCTGCGGTCTCTCAACACCTGCTGCGGTCTCTGGACATCGACTTCGGTCTCTCGACACCTGCTGCCGACACTCGACTTCGCTGCGGTCTCTGAACCTCTGCTTCGGTCTGTCGACACCTGCTGCGGCCTCTGAACACTTGCTGCTGACACTCGACTTCGCTGCGGTCTCTGAACCTCTGCTTCGGTCTGTCCTCACGTGCAGCTGACACTCGACTCTACAGCGGTCTCTGAACCTCTGCTTCGGTCTGTCGACACCTGCTGCGGCCTCTGAACACTTGCTGTTGACACCCGACTTCGCTGCGGTCTCTGAACCTCTGCTTCGGTCTGTCGACACCTGCTGCGGCCTCTGAACACCTGCTGTTGACACCCGACTTCGCTGCGGTCTCTGAACCTCTGCTTCGGTCTGTCCCCACGTGCAGCTGACACTCGACTCCTGCTTCGAATATCTTCCCCGGTCTCTCATTACTGTTGTAATTACAGTAAAACAGAGTAAAAGAAAAAATGAAATATCGAGTTAGGAATCACTGTTACATTAAGTGAATGATGTAACCCTGCTACTATCAGCTGACATTCAAGCCATATTTCAACAATAATACAGATCGGAAGAGATTCAATTACCAGTCAACTTTAGATATAAATGAAGTTTTGCTCTCACCATTGCATTAATTAGTTCGACAACATTGTAATTGACTCACGCTCAGATCAGGAATTGCGTCACTAGTGTTTTAATCATTTTTCTTAATTCATGCTACCATGAAACATAAATACTACAATGAAAAACATTACTTTTTTTGTCACATAAAATGAAGTCCTTATTGGTATATTGATTTACGACGGTAATACAATTTAATTTAACCCATCACCGGGCTAACGATGAAACCAATTGCATATGAAAACATTTTTTTTAATAAATGATAAACAATAGATTCGACTTTAATTTTTCCTCCACTTGACCAAACTACATAGCATATAGACCATACAGTACACAATATAGGGTGGATGGTTGGGTTGATGTATGCGTGAGAGAAAGAGAGAGAGAGAGAGAGTGAGTGAGAGAGAGACAGACAGACAGACAGACAGACAGACAGACAAAGACAGACAGACAGAGAGAGAAAGGGGAGATAAAGGGAAGGTGAGGGGAGAAGGAGTGATAAAGGAAAGGGTTGGGGAGAATAGAAGGATCCATCTGTTTTAACTATGTATTCCTTAAACATTCGGACAAGTTCCAATAAACCAGCGTTAACTAATGATTTATTTTTTTAAATGATGTAATCTGAATGTAAAGAGATGATAAGAGCATTTCATACAATAAAGACATATAAGTTACCACATGTTTTTCAATTTATAACCAAAAAAGGGAGAACATGCGGTGTCCTCTCTCCTGTTCAGCTGATTTGGAACAGACGCGATCAACGGGTTCTGTATTACTTGTTCTACATTGTTCATGGTGTACAGGGGTATGCATTGTACACTGCACACTGTTGACTAGTATTCTTTGGTTATTTCAGGCCCTTAAGTACTCTTTAAGGAGCACAAAAACACAATTCGATGAACATTTACTCGGGGTTAGGAACTATATTAAACAAATGTTGCCTTTGAATTCAATTAGATATTTTGCATAAGGAAAAAAAGGAACAAAAATTAAAATGCTGATAACTGGCTAGTCTCGCATAGTTTTTTTTTCTTCTTCTTTCTTTCTTTCTTACTCTTTTTTTCTTTTCTTTATTATGATGCAATTAGGCAGTTTCAAGAAGGTGCACTTTTAATTCCATTGCAAAATGTTCTGCAGTTTTCTTATAATTGGTGTTGCAGAACATCGAATGTTTCTTTCCTCTTATTATTCTTATTCTTCCTTTTCTTCTTTTACTTCTTCTTGGTGTTGAGGTTCTTTTTCGAGGCATATGGTATTGTATAGAAAGTAATGATCATGCAAATATCTATAATATTTACAATGACTGTATTGATCCTGTTGAATGATGACAGAGTTGATTATGGTGATAATGGTATAGATAGATAGATAGATAGATAGATAGATAGATGCAATTACACACACACACACACGCACACACACACATACACACACATACACATATATACATATATATATAATCTTTCTTGATGATTTTGTTGCAAATGACAATAAGAATGACAAGAATAAGGG
This sequence comes from Penaeus vannamei, assembly GCF_042767895.1. Taxonomy (NCBI): domain Eukaryota; kingdom Metazoa; phylum Arthropoda; class Malacostraca; order Decapoda; family Penaeidae; genus Penaeus; species Penaeus vannamei. Next base: position 31,054,240 of record NC_091571.1, on the reverse strand, counting down.
TAGAGGTGATTTTAATGGAATTCGTGTGAATATGTTTATTGCATCAGTGATCTTATTGCCTTGGCGGAGGTATGCGCTCTCTGGGTTCTTCTATTTATTATCATCATCATTATTTTCATTATTTTATTAGTTCTATTGTTAACATTGTTGTTATCATTATCAACATAACTTTTATTTTCAATAGCATTATCTTTATCATATACATTATTATTCTTATCGTTAATACTGTTACCATCTTTCCATTGCTGGGTGTGTTGTTTTTTATCGTTATTATTGCCATCACCATTTTTGCAACAAGTAAAATAAAAATAAAAAACTGACAACCCCAAGTATATACCACAACATAATTTCTTCCATTTTATATTGCCTCGAATTGGGATAATGTGTTCAACCGTTACCCCAAAATAAACAATTTATCACACAAATTGTTTTCATTCGTTTGTTCAAAACACAGCCCCAAAATTTACATAACGAATCGCCATCATATTTGCTGTATTGCTTACCTCGTGAACAAAAGGCATTTGGACGATGTGTTCCATGGAATAAAATTCATACATAATACAAGATTAACATCAATATTCTTTATAATTCCTTCGGTGTCTTAATCGTTGCAAATTCACTCGTTTCAACACCTACTTTCATGATTATGTTGCAGTTGTTTTCAGCTTGTACCTAGTCATGTAACTAACACGATATTAAGAGTAATAGCATCATTATAACTCTGATTTGGTATTGATAACAAGGCGCTGATTTCTAAATGCGCTCGTAGTCACCCGCGTCGTTTGGGTATTAAGGTAATTAGTCCGTAATCAGTCGTTTTCCTATTCGTTGATAGGTACGAGTGTTGTGATTAATTTAATAGCGTGACGGGAGACTTTTATGTATAGAGAATAGTTATCATGTTGTTTTTTTCTCTATATCTATCTATCTATCTATATCATTCTCTTTTTCTTTTCTCTCTCTCTCTTGAAAGGAAGAAAGAGAATCTGAGAGAGAGAGAGAGAGGGAGAGGGAGAGAGAGAGAGAGTGAGAGAGAGAGACAGAGACAGAGACATAGACAGAGACAGAGACAGAGAGACATAGAGAGAGAGAGAGAGAGCAAGGGAGGGAAGAGAGACAGAGTGAGTGAAAGAAAGAGAGTGAGTAAAGGAGATGGGTAGGAAAGGAGAGAGAATGTGTGTGTGTCTGTGTGTGTGTGTGTGTCTGTGTGTGCGTGTGTGTGTATGTGTGTGTCGCGTACTTACTCTGGCTATTTCATGTAATAAATGTTACCTTAGGGTCTCGTTCTCTCGTACTGCTGGTCATACAAGTAAATATTCTATTTGTTAAATGAACAAGAACATTTAGCCTTTCCCTTAATTGAACAATGACATTATTCTTGAAATTACTTTTTTTTTGTCACACAGTACTTTAGATCTCGGGGGAAAAACAGGAATTCGCATTTTTAAAATTTAATTTACCTTCTTACCGTCTGCAAAATAGAACATGCAAAGCCACACTGTCGATTAAAAATTCATTAGCTTATATACTTCGGCAAAATGGTTTCCGATTGATGCTAAGAGAGAGGGACAGAACAAAAAAGAAAGAGAAAAAAAACGAATCACAGGTAGGGCCGATCCCAATCCCCAGTCCCATTGTTAAAACTACCTACCTTTGTCCTGTCCATTAACAGATCCCTTTCCAGGTAAATTTGATAAAACCTTTTTCCTTTCGAACTTGTAAACTACTCTTCAGTTTTTATCACGGGAGCAGCTCCAGGCCTAGCTTCAATCGGAAGAACAGCTTGGTTGTATAATGGAGATAAAAAGGGTTGGTAAAGGGTTGAGGGAGGAGGGTTGGGGAAAAAAATTATAAAAGCAGAGAGGGGGGACAAGCGAGAAAGAACGAGAGAGAGAGAAAGAAAGAAAGAGAAGGAGGGAGAAGAAGAGAGAACGAGAGACAGAGAGAGAGAGAGAATTAGAAAAAAGAAATGAGCACGAGAGAAATGTGTAAATCCTCCGCACAGAATCGGGATCAAAAGGGGGACCTTCACTCCATCTCTTTCGCCCTTCCTCTCACCCACTCCACCAGAACCTTCAGTGCCTCAGTATGGCGGTCGGAGTCAGTGCCTTTGTCGACAGCCCTTCCTGCCCGCGTCCTGTCACTGGGTCTAGCCGGAGAGAGAGCATGGGGGGGGGGGGGGCTGGGTCTAGCCGGAGAGAGAGAGCAGGGGGGGAGGGGGGCTGTGGTTTAAGGGGCAGCCCGGGGTGAAATCGAGGGAGCTTAGGAGGAAAAGTGAATACACGCGTAGATGAGAAAGGAGAGAAAGAGGGAGCGAGGGTAGGAGGGTGGGAGGGAAGGAGGGACACAGTGAGAGGAGGAGGGGGGGTGAGAGAGGGACAGAAGGAAAGAAAGATGGAGGAAGGGACGGCGGGAGAGGGAGAGGGAGAGGGAGAGGGAGAGGGAGAGAGAGAGAGAGAGAGAGAGAGAGAGAGAGAGAGAGAGAGAGAGAGAGAGAGAGAGAGAGAGAGAGAGAGAGAGAATTACAGACAGCCTTAGAGACAAACAGACAGACAGAAAGAGACAAACATAAAGGGAAAGAGGCAGGGGGGGAGGAGGGGGGAGAGAGAAGGTGCCGAGATGGTTTGGCCGCGGGAAACAAAGAGCAGGGCTGGTCCTCCATTGTTTAAATGGCTGCATTTAGGACTGAGAAAGGAAGCATTTAGAGTGCACTTTGTGGTCGCCATTCTCGCCGCCTCAGGGCACCGAGGGAAGACTCGACATCTGCGTATTAGCATAGAAGAAGAAGGCCGATCCGAAGGCCATTTTGCCCCGTCGTTGCCTCCCGCGGTTTGCAATCCGCCTGCAATCGAAAGGAATCGAGTATTCTTGCGTGCTGAATCGCCGCCGACGGTCGCCCTCCAGTGACGGTGCAAATAAGCGGTGTTGACCAGCTGACGCTCCCGGCGGCTAAATGCAACGAGAGAGGGACGTTTGGGCATCTTTGAAGTCTTAGAATTTGATGTCTTTTACCTTCTAACGTTCTCAGAAACGTCTCTGATCAAAGCGCCACACAGAAACCCTCCTGACGAGATTGTTATGCCCATCTTTGCTCCAGAAAGTCAGGTAAGTATGGAAATGGGACTCGAGCAAAAAGAAAAAGAAAAAAAAAAGTTTGAAAATACAGTGAGAGTCGAAGGAGTAGTAGGGATAATGATGGCCATAAGGATTTTGACAGATGTTAGAGAAAGCAAAATGATTGTTTTCCAAAGCATATCTGTTTCACAAGGACTCCAAATTTAAATCCCCTATACAGAATAAAATTCTCTGAGGCGAAAAAAAGAAAAAAAAAATATATATATATACATATATATACATATATATATATATATATATACATATATATACATATATATATATATATATTACATATATATACATATATATAAATATATATATATATATATAATTAGTCATCAAATTCTCCAATAGATCGAAACGAGTTAACAAATAATTCCTTAAAGCAAACAATACCCGAGCTTCGACATTGTAAATTCCCGAAGTTCCTTGGCACCTCCTCGGACTTGGAGGTCGACGACAGGGTGAGACGCGCGGGCATTTCTCCCAAACAAAAATCGTATTTTTGAATCAAACTGATGCCAGTATACTAATTTTTCAGTTTTTAGATTCTATTATCTAAGATTTTATTCAACTACCACTCTAACTTACGCGAAACAAGTAAACAAGCGAAAAGCTCTTCAAACGACGTGATTAAAAGTCACGATCGTTTCGTGGTTTCCGCAGAAAAGGAGCGCATGTCGACACCTAGGGCAGACGAGGCATAAATCAGCCTCTATTATTTTATTTTTATTTATTTCCTCGTGTGTGTGTGTGTGTGTGTGTGTGTGTGTGTGTGTGTGTGTGTGTGTGTGTGTGTTTGTGCGTGTGTGTGTGTGTGTGTGTGTGTGTGTGTGTGTGTGTGTGTGTGTGTGTGTGTGTGTGTGTGTGTGTGTGTGAATTTATCTAAAAGCACCGAAAGCATTTAATTTCCGTCTATTATATACAAAGGCATTCAGAAGCAACACAATAGCCCAAGTTTTGACATTTAATATGATGCTATTAAATT
>NC_091571.1:31015135-31017635 GCF_042767895.1 Penaeus vannamei | reverse complement strand
AAATTTCTGCTTCGGGTTTTGCTCATTTTGGGGTTTGTTTAGTCCGGGTTTCTTCTTCTTCTTCTTCTTCGTCTTCGTCTTCGTCTTCGTCTTCGTCTTCTTCTTTGCAATCATCCCCCTAAGCGTCGTAGTGATGTGGTGTAGACAATGATATTTTGTGGAAGCAGAAACTGCAACTGTACGACCAGGCAGCAATATCTGTAATATCTACATATCTGCATAGGCCTACATATATATGCATACTGATAGACGGCAATGCAGTATATTGTATATATTGAACGTAATAACAGGGAGGCCTACATACACAGTCCATTAAGATATATGCAGGAGTAATAGCAGATCGCCAACATGCTGTATGCTCTTACTCTGTATTTTCTCTTCAGTGTCCTGTCGAAGAGAATCACGCTTAATAATAATAGAGAAATAATAATAATAATAGAGAAATCACTTCTCCCTTTGTCATTCTTACGGGAATGATCTGTTCGAGGTTCTTGTGTGTTTTCCAGGTTTCGGCAAACTTACCAGTGAACCCGAATATGAGAGATTTTTTGCACATTCCTTTTCATCATTCTTGTATTCTGAAGATGTGATATAAAATTATAGGAAGTATTTCTGTCCTTTGGGTGGAGATTGTGGTACGGCAATGCCGTCAAGAATATAGTTCACATCTATTTCTCGACCTGACAGTATTATATACATTTATCTTGGCACATTTTGGCACTGTATTATCGTTGGCAGCTTAATAGCAAAATATATTTTTGGATTGGTAAGTGGTAGGGTTTGGTAACCTTGTAACAGGAAACTGTAGTTCATCGAAGGTCGTTTTTCTTAAGTGCGGCAAGATGTATAGAAAACGGAACAGGTGACTCTTTTTCTAAATCATTCAAGAGAATTAAAAAGACAATAGCTTTCAGCAGAAGGAAACCATGTTAGTTGCCGAGAAAAGTTCTATTCCGATATAAAGCCTCTGAAGAACGTGTCTTGAATAATGTCTTGAAAGGCCATGTCGAACCAAAAAACAATAACAAACAAATACACACGCGCACACACACTAGCGCTCGCATGTACACACACACACACACACATACACACACACACACACACACACACACACACACACACACACACACACACACACATACACACACACACACACACACACACACACACACTACACACACACACACACACACACACACACACACACACACACACTACACACACACACACACACACACACACACACACACACATACACATACACACACACACACACACACACACACACACACACACACACACACACACACACACACACACACACACACACACACGCACACACACACACACACACACACACACACACACACACACACACACACACACACACACGACGAAAACGAAGAAGAGCATTACAAGAAAAATGGCCAGGGCAATTTACCTGATTTACTTAACTCTGGAATTAAAGAAACCTGTATGATATTAATCGGCGTATGTGTCGTAAATTATATCATTTCCGCTAGGGACTTAATCTTCGTAGCATTAGAATGTAAGGGTTCAATAAATGTAGCGCTTAGACCCGTAGATTTAAAAGCCCTTATATGATATTACTTTAAGGACTAATATCAAATATCACTATTACCGTGTCGTGGGCGTGAAATAGGAATGACGTAAACCAAAATTCTGTTAAAATGTACCATAGGAAAAGCATAGAGGAGCATAGACAACAGAATACTAAAACAACAGTAGCTAAATGCCAACTTAGATAAGTGTACAGGTGTACCTACGTATGCAATATAATCCAGATATTCGCCGGGGCCAGACGAGGCAAGATTCATCAGTGAAGACTATGAACATCTTTTCCAAGTTTTCTCGTTTGATATGAAGCAATTCTCAAGAACGACGGGTCTAATTATTCCAATTTCACGTTGATTTGTAGGAAATTGCAAAAGTTTCATTCGTGTGCTTATATGTATGCAGACATTTATTTCGTTGCGCGGATAAACAAGTGTGGATATATTTGCAGTCGTGATTAAGATTGCAAAGCAGAGAAACGGAAGTAATTTGTGTAATAATTTTGTTACGTTGATAGGTGTGTTGGATTCGGGAAATGTATTTGTGTGTTTGTGTGACTGTGGGTTTGTATGTGGGTGTATATATTTGTATATGTGTGTGTACTTTATGTGTTCATCTGGCGGTTGTCATTATAAATATAACTATAACTGAAAAAAATCAGTCGAAATCTTTTTTATTTATTTATTTTTTTTTTGTATGAATATGATTCATATTTATCAAAGTCCAAAGCGGGCAATCTATTTCTCTTTTCCCGTTTTCTGTGACTCTAATGAGCTGCCACCACTCAGTTTCGCATTGCGTTGAGGCGACCGGCTTTTCGCCTTTCAGCCGGAGTAAAATTCCTCACAAGACGGGCGAGTAGGAAGGCACATAGATATCTCAACAGAAATAAGGACATTTGCCAAGAGGATTACGTACGGCAAAA
>NC_091571.1:30989761-31002135 GCF_042767895.1 Penaeus vannamei | reverse complement strand
CCACTTACAATACGACAAAAATGTCAATATTTCAGGTTTGCTCAATAACAGGTTTTCAACTGCCAATATTGATAACATGCAGGTTCACAGGTCACGGTTGTTATTATATTTGGTAATATTCATTGGTATAATGGTCTTTATCAGTATTTTTATATTTTTATTTACAGTCAACCGTGTATATATCTACGCAATCAAATCAAAGTTATTATGTAGTATACCTATAACTGTTTTCTACTTAATAATAGCAACCTTTAATACTCGTTAGGTCGGAATTTCATGTGTAATATTATGCGTTTTATCAACTACCGCATGCTGGTTTTGAAAGCTCATCCTCTTTCTTTCATGTTTTTGTATGTTATTTCATGTTCGGTTGATTTTGTAAAGTAGGTGACGACTGTTAAAATTCTGGTATTAATTCAATTCGATTTTTTTATGAGTCTGGGAATGTTTATTTTAACCAATCCATATGCTCTTATTCGTATTTTCGCTAAATTGGAAATATATTTTTGTCAAGAGCTTAAAACATATTCAACCATACTAATCTCAAAAGGGAAAACCACAAAGGACAAGAAGCGAGCTACTTTACAAAATAAACCGAATATGAAATCACCATTTCGTATCTCCCAACTGCCAAAGGACATAAAAAAAAGAAAAAAAAAAAACGAAGAATGAAAGAAAGGAAAAAACAAAAAACAAATTCAGTCTCCTCTCAGCCAAATTCCCATGAATAACAACAGCGTTTCACTTCATGTTGATCCTCGTTTCACACACCAGCGACATCTATCGAAACAGATTCCGCAAGAACATGGGAAGCGGGGCGGGTGGGGGGGGGGGGGGGGATGGGGTACACGAAACTGCATAATGGAAACACGTTCGTACACCGAAGGCTAATGGCGAATGGGCTGCTGAATCTATTTATCTAACTATTTATCTATCAATCTGTATATATATGTATATATACATATACTGTATATACATATAACACACACACCAACACATACAAATTTTAATAGATGTATACACATAAAAAATTGATACACACACACACACACAAACACATACACATACACACGTGTATGAATATATATATATATATATATATATATATATATATATATATATACATATATATATGTATGCATGTATGTATGTATATATATTATATATATAAAAAGCATATCTATATATATATATAAATGTTATACATACATTATATATATATATATATATATGATATATATATATATAAATATGTATATATATATAATATATAGATATATAAATATGTATATATATATATATTTATATATATATATACACACATATATATACATATATATACATATGCATATATATACATATGTATATGTGTATATATATATATATATATATATATATATATATATATATATATGTAGCGGGGCGTAGACCCAGTAGACTTAAGTTGAGTTTTTGCTCAAGGGAAAAGATTCGTCTGCAGTGAACAGATGTAAGGTTCCAGGCCTACGGCACGCTGCCACCACCCGATTAGTAGGTTCGGGAACCGTGTGTGTTGTGTAAGTGGGTGTCGGCGTTGTATCAGAGAAGGGTGGAATGAAAGTACAGGATGCGTGTACTGAATGTTGGATGTGTAAGTGTGTAGATGTGAAAAGGGAGATAGCGTAGGCTGAGCGTCTGCGTGGACGTGTTTGGAAGAAAAAAGCAAGATCATACACTTCTTCTTCCCTTCGGTTTGAGCATCCGCCTGCTGCGAGCGGGAACCCAGGTATAGCAAAATTGATCTGTTCTTCTAATATCAGCTTAAAATTCTCTGATTTGACTAGCCTTTTTACAGCCTTTCAAGGGTTGCTGGATATCAGAGCAACCAGCAATATGCTGTTTAGGAGACCCGAGTCCGAGAAAGATTTATGCATCTAAGCTTGGTCAGAACCAGAACTTTAGTGGTGGTAAATAAGAGCAATTTATATCCTGACTGGAATTGAGTAAAAGCTCTAAGATGGTATGATGTTTATTTTAGGAGCAAGTTGCACTCATTAGGGTTACAGGCATTTTCAGTCATGGAAAGGTAGACAAAGGTGTGTGCATCACCGATTTATCACAGCGGAGGTGATGCACGAGAAATTAACACCAGATAAAACTTACCACGAAATATAAAAATGTCTTCCCTAAGTTGGCGTCCCAACTCCAGAAGTACTGTTATTAGGGGGTCAGCATAAAAACATCCAAGTCCCTAAATTACGTTAAATTGTTAACATCCAACCCAAATGGATGTTAACTGTTAAACCAAAGCTAATGCTGACGGATACCTAGTAAGAGTACTTGTGTGCAAAAGAATTAAGAAATAAATTAATAAGGCTGAAAAAGTCAAGGAAGGGACTATTCACGAAGACTGCCTGAACACTCACAAAGTCAGACAGGAATCAGCCGAAACAACAAAAATCATGTATCATGTGATAAGGGCGCTTTATCAGGAGATAAGGATCACCAAAGTCTGCCTGATCACCCACAAGGTCAGGCAGAGATCAACAGAAACCTATATCAATCAATTACGGAAAAAGATCTTGATAAAGATCTTTATCCCCGGAGGTACGAATCCTCAAGCAGGGACGAAAGAAACATGAATTAACTTGGTTGTAAAATAAATGTACTGGAGATATAAATCCTCAAGTACGAACGAAATAAAACGAAGTATTAACTTAAGTCTTAAAAAGGGAGAGTCACACTGGAGGGACAATCACAAAGGGCTGCTTGATCACCCACAAGATCAAGCAGAAATCAACAAACACGCATTAAGCGAAACAAAACAATCAACGATAAAGTACGTAAAGGTACTGAAAAAGATCTTTATTCCAGGAGGTACGGATCCTCAGGCAGGAATGAAAAGAAACTAAGTAATAACTTAGTTATAAAAATGAATACACTGGAGGTACAGATCCTCAAGCAGTGTTCCTTTAAATCACTTGGTCCTAATGCTCTCAAACACTGGGAAATACGCAAAAATGTTATGGGACTTCACGAAAGAGTGCACCCTGCAGATAATAATGCAGCATGTCACGCTAAAGTCCAAAAGAGACCAGTCGTCTCCTACACACAACCATGTCACTTAGCTTTGAGGAGATACTCAGCAATCCTGGTAAATCCGTACGCGAAGTATATCCCAGGGTAAATCCGAGCAAGAGCACAACACAGGTAAAATTGTAACCGCGAAGGACCAAAGTGCGGGACAGAGGTCAGAACCGAAGTTATTCTCCTTTCCTCAACCACTAGTATATATATCCCGAAGGAAACCCCAAGGCCAAGCCCCAGGCATGGCGCGAAATAAGAATATAGGCAAAAGAAGTGCCTGAAAACCAAGCCGATAGTTAGACAATCCAAACAACCGAGACGAGAGAGGGAAGAGGAAAAACAGAAAAGAAGCTGGGTAATGACCGTCACCTCCTTCGGTGGTTATCGCAACAATTTGGAGACGTCGGCAAGAGGAAAGAACATAAGAAAAAGATAAATATAGGAAAGAATACGGAGAAAATCCGATAACAAACCGTTATAGTAAAAACTGTGCATTTCGGCCATAACATATTTACAATATTCAAGTTTAAAAATAAATAAATAGTTTGGCTTGGCGACTTCAACGCCATAAAAGTAGTGAGACTTGGTTAGAATTACGTTCATGGTTATAAAAATAATCAAGTTCACATTATCCCCACAGTCCTTCTTGACTGGTGGTTGAACTCGTAAAAATAAAATAAATGAATAAGAAAGCCTGCGGGACTTAGTCGCAGGTAAAAAAAAAAAAAAAAACGTGTCCGCGGGATGTAATAATACGTGGCACACGGCGGGGACTTCGTCTCCGGCGGCTCGTGATGCGTTGGCCGAGGTTCATGGAGATGACATCATCCTTAGAATCGGGACGTACGCAGCCGTACACTACAACACCTCCCCCAGGCGAGTATCGCAGGAGAGACTCTTTAAACAACAGGTGTGTCTGCGAGGTACTCGTTCCATCTCTCGTGAGGTACGATCGAGAGACAGAAGGAAAGGCGCCCGAAGGGTTTCAGGAACCAGAGCAACGTTCGGCTCTGACGAAGTGTAGAGGGCGAAGACCATCACGTCGGCGAACATCTCAGGGTCCATCATCTCGGCAGGATCCATCCTAAGGCGGGTGCGCATGGGGAGCGCGCCCGCTCGTCACGGGGACATCGGAGAGGCGGTCGTACAAAGTACACCGGCACACCAGTGCAGACCATCGGGAGGCGGGTGCGCATGGGAAGCGCGCCCGCACACTAGTGCAGACCATCGGAAGGCGGGTGCGCATGGGGAGCGCGCCCGCACGCCAGTGCGGAACATCGGAAGGCGGGTGCGCATGGGGAGCGCTCGCACGCCAGTGCGGAACATCGGAAGGCGGGTGCGCATGGGGAGCGTGCCCGCACGCCAGTGCGGATCATCGGAAGGCAGGTGTGCATGGGGAGCGCGCCCGCACGCCAGTGCGGAACATTAGAAGGCGGGTGCGCATGTGGAGCGTGGCCGCACACCAGGTACGGTCAGAACTATGGGGGCACATATGAGTGCGCCCGCACACCAGTGCGGAAGATCAGCTGGAGCCGTTATCGGCATGGCACCATCACCTGTGTAAGGAGAGCTGGCGAACGAATCGCCTTAGACCAAAGGGGTGGAACCCTTTGGAGCCCTCGAAGCGTCGTCGTCAGTGTCTGCAGACACAAGAGTGTATTAGACATACTGGGTTTATTCTTTGGGCCTGGCGTGTTCTAACACACACTGCATTATGAAGTGCATAAGGAACACACAACCATAAATGTTATAATGCGAAGCCGACCATCTGGCTGCGCCGATCGGATCCGGTGGAGGATCTGACTTCAAATTAATTGATTAGTTGGCGTTGAGGGAGGCATTCTCTCAATATGTACAATCACCGCTTTCTCAGGCGATCTGTAAAGGTCAACAGAGCTTACCCCAATAAGAGACCTCCTTGGAAGTCATGGGCTTGGTCCTGACACAGCTCTGCATGGACATTGCTCTGAGAAGCAGGGAGAGGAACCTCGACGGTAAAATATTATTAAGAAAACAAACAAACATTTTAAAATTATCATAAAACTAAGAAAAAACAAACTTAAAGTTTAGAACATATGCACAATATGCAAATTAAAAGAACAAAACGAAGAGCGAAACACCTGATTAAGAGGCTGAAACTCAAAATGTTTCGACCCAAACGAAAACATACAAAGGTTTACACAATAATAGTAAAAATATTACAATGCGCTAAAATAACCCAAACCTGGTGTTACACTAGACTACATTGACAGGAAAGGCAGAGAAGATTAAGAGGACGATAGGAAAGGGAGCTTTTTAAAGGAATACTCCGTAGAAAAGTTAAATTCCTACAGGTCTTTACGTAGAGGACCACCTCTACGTTCCCGTCATGGGTAAAGAGTGTAGACCGACCTCAGCTCCAGGACACTGTCGATCGGGGTGTTAACAAGCCATAGCTTGGCCAAACTCAGAAAAAATCTTAGCTGTACAGGGTGTCTGCAGGAGTCCAAGACAACGGTGACGTAAGCGCGACCCTGAAAGACGAAGGCAGAAGTCAAGAAAACCCGCATGGCTCAAGGGCGGGTGTGAATATGAAAGGACAGGATCATTCCGCAGGACAGAAGCTGGCTGCTGGGCCCTGCCGCCGTCCATCTGGAGATGATCTGAAAAGTAGAAATAGTTTAGAACAAAATAAGTAGAAGAAACAGGGCGACTGAACATTAGAAGGGGGAAGATGGGATTAGTAATGTGTCGTCGGGTTGACTACCGTCAAGGGTATTCCCCACTCCACGGCCTGGATGAAGGGAAGCCTCTGAAAAAGAACAGGCTGCAAGCGTGTTAGGACCCAAGTCATACAGGGTTATGTTACAGGACAGACTGGTAATCAGCAGAGGGCAGCATGCATCCCGCTGGGGCTCTGAAAAAAGAAAGATAATGGTAAGCGGAAAAAAAAGGAAAAGTGTCTTGCTCCCTACTCGGCCCAGTCAGACCCAGATTCCCATGGTTCATCGTCTACCCCCTCCGATGACGGGGCCGAGGATTCCGAATCCAAGAGGTCATCAGCACCGGGATCTTGTAAAGGTCCCATGTCCGATTCCGGGTCCGGAGGGGCTGTGCCGTCCAAACGGGAAAAGTCGTCCAGAGGGACGAATTCCGCAGTGACCCGAAATGCCTTAAAATTATTTGGGTGCAAAGTGACTTCCTGCCCATCTGAATTCGGTCTCCTCACCACATAAGCCACAGGCCCGAGCTTTTTCAAGACCCGGACTGGCCCTAACCATCGGGGACCCAGGGGTCTGGTTCCGTGACGGGTGCAGGATAACGCTGCAATGCACAAAGACCAGATCCCCTTCGTTATACTCCCGCGGTCGAACCCGCCGCCTTCGATCGTGATCGGCGGTCCAACGCTCACGAGCCTTTCGGGCGGCCTCACCAGCGGCCACCCGAGCTGCTCGGAGTTTTGATCTTAATGAGGGCAAGGCCCCTTCGGCATAGATTACGTGTTTTGATCCCACGAGCGGAAAATGACTGTCCCCGACCTGTGAGAAGGTACAAAGGGACGTCGTTTACGCTCCGGTGTATGGAGAAATTGATGGCATACGGTAATAGATGGTCCCAACAATCAGGATCATCCATTTGGAGTGTGCTCAGGGCGTCCTTGACCACCCGATTCACCCTCTCCACCATACCGTTGGCTTGCGGATGGTAGACTGTGGTGAAGAGCGACTTCACCTGGAGGTGATGACAAATGTCGGAAAGGAGACGATTGCGGAATTCAAGGCCGTTATCTGATAACGGTCCGCGGGGGACCGTATCTAGTAACGATTTCCGCAAGAAACACGTCTGCTACGGTTTGGGCGTCCTTCGATGCCAACGGGAACAGCTCGACAAACTGGGTAAGATGGTCATACAGGGTTATGTTACAGGACGGACTGGTAATCAACAGAGGGTAGCATGCATCCTGCTGGGGCTCTGAGAAAAGAAAGATAATTGTAAGCGGAAAAAAAGGAAAAGTGTCTTGCTCCCTACTCGGCCCAGTCAGACCCAGGTTCCCATGGTTCATCGTCTACCCCCTCCGATGACGGGGCCGAGGATTCCGAATCCAAGAGGTCATCAGCACCGGGATCTTGTAAAGGTCCCATGTCCGATTCCGGGTCCGGAGGGGCTGTTCCGTCCAAACGGGAAAAGTCGTCCAGAGGGACGAATTCCGCAGTGGCCCGAAATGCCTTAAATTTATTTGGGTGCAAAGTGACTTCCTGCCCATCTGAATTCGGTCTCCTCACCACATAAGCCACAGGCCCAAGCTTTTTCAAGACCCGGACTGGCCCTAACCATCGGGGACCCAGGGGTCTGGTTCCGTGACGGGTGCAGGATAACGCTGCAATGCACAAACACCAGATCCCCTTTGTTATACTCCCGCGGTCGAGCCCGCCGCCTTCGATCGTGATCGGTGGTCCAACGCTCACGAGCCTTTCGGGCGGCCTCACCAGCGGCCACCTGAGCTGCTCGGAGTTTCGATCTTAATGAGGGCAAGGCCCCTTCGGCATAGATTACGTGGTTTGATCCCACGAGCGGAAAATGACTGTCCCGACCTGTGAGAAGGTACAAAGGGACGTCGTTTACGCTCCGGTGTATGGAGTTATTGATGGCAAACCTCACATACGGTAATAGATCGTCCCAACAATCAGGATCATCCATTTGGAGTATGCTCAGTGCGTCCTTGACCACCCGATTCACCCTCTCCACCATACCATTGGCTTGCGGATGGTAGACTGTGGTGAAGAGCGACTTCACCTGGAGGTGATGACAGATGTCGGAAAGGAGACGATTGCGGAATTCAAGGCCGTTATCTGATAACAGGGTCCGCGGGGGACCGTATCTAGTAACGAATTCCTCAAGAAACACGTCTGCTACGGTTTGGGCGTCCTTCGATGTCAACGGGAACAGCTCGACAAACCGGGTAAGATGGTCAATCAGCACAAGGACGTACTTGTTACCACGCGCCGAAGGGGTAAGAGTGAGGATATCCACGAAGACCCGCTCGAAGGGCTCCGCGACGTCCGGCATGGACTGTAGGAGAGTTCGGGCGATCGCCCCTTTCCTCCGTTGACATGCCGTGCATGATGCGACATATCTCCGGGATGCGGCCAACATCCCGGGAAAGTAAAAATGATCCCTTAGCCGCTGATACGTCCTGTGGACGCCCTGATGTCCGGCGGACGGTATGGCATGGACCGCATCTAAAGCGGCTCCGCGCAGCGACCTTGGGATTACCAGCTGAAGCATGGCTCGTTCATTATTGGACTTGACATGATATAAGACTCGGTCCCGAAGTTTGAATTGGTCTAGGGGAAGAGGGATACGCCTCGGCGGAATGCGGCCCTCCTCCAGATACTCTATGAGCTGTTGCCAGAGGGGATCATCTCTCTGATGATGCTCCACCAAGTCTGGTTGCAGCAAGGGGCTATCAAGATCAGCAATGGCTGCGATCTGACGACTGAGCAAGTCAGGGACGTGGTGGACCCGTCCCGGCTTATAAAGAAGCTCAAGCTCGAAGTCGTAAAATGTCACTTCGTGAGCCCATCGCGTCATCCTTACCAAGGCAGTTGGCTTGCGGAAGACTGATACCAACGGCCTGTGATCTGTAAAGATACGGAATTGTCTCCCATAAAGGTAAGGGTGATAGTGCCTAGTGCTCTCGACAACAGCGAGGGCTTCCAGATCGATGGTCGGGTACCTGGTCTCGGCATCCCTAAGCTTCCGAGAAAAATATGTAACAGGGTGGAGTTCCCCAACCTTATCCAGCTGCATAAGGCAAGTACCGATCGCCGTGCCCGAAGCATCGGTGTGAAGCTCAAAGTGCTTCTCAAAATTTGGTTGGATCAAGCAAGGCGCGGTGGCAAGCGCCTGCTTAAGCCGTTCAAAAGCCTGCTGAGGTTTGCCCCATGAAAATTTTGTATCTTTTTTCAGGAGCCGAGGTAAAGGAGATGCGACCCTTGCGTAATTGGGCATGTGCCTGCGAAAAAAAAACAGTTGCCCCCAAGAACTGGCGAACGTGCCGTTTGTTGCGTGGTATCTTTATGGCTCGTATCACTGTAACCTTGTCAGGTTCAGGCAAAACACCGTCCGGCATAATCAAGTGGCCAAGAAAACGAAAGTGTCGGTCGCGAAGCGACACTTAGAAAGGTTAAGCCTGAACCCTGCTCCAGCGAGCAACTGCAACACGGCATTGAGGTGAGATAGGTGCTGCTCAAGCCCTGCACTGTATATTACGACGTCAAGATATGCCAGCGCGTGGTGGCCCAACACCGGGTTGAGAACGGCGGCGATAGCCCTCTGAAAAGTTGACGGGGCCGTCGTCAATCCAAAGGGCATACGCGTAAACTGAAACAGATGGGCGCCGTCCGAGAAAGCTGTCTTTTCTCGGTCCCTCTCATCAACCTCAACAGTCCAGTATGCGCTTTTAGCGTCGAGGACACTAAACCAAGACTTACCCACCAGCTGATCAATGGCAGCGTCCATCCTGGGTATGGGATACGCATCTGAAACTGTTTTCACGTTCAAAGCACGGTAGTCAATGCAAAAGCGTGTTGAACCATCCTTCTTTTTCACTAGCACAACGGGAGAGAGCCACGATGAGCAAGAAAGCTCGATCACCCCGTCTTCAAGCATCTTGTCGCACTCCGCACGGATGTACTGCCGTGTACTCTCCGGGAGGCGCCACTGTTTCACACGGACGGGTTGGTCGTCCGTGGTTTTGATTTTATGCTTCATGTGTGGCACCACACTTGGTGGCAGCCCTTCGTTGAACAGATCCAGGTAATGATCAAGTACCTGGACAAGCTGTTCACGTTGGACTGACGACAGGTGAGCAAGATCCACCCAGGGAACACCAACTGCCCCTGCTTATGAGGGGAGTTCCTCATTCTCAAAAGAACATACCGGGAAAACCTCAAACTCTTCCGTGTTATAGCCAAAATCATTGTCTGTGTACAAAATCAAACCGGTCCTCGAAGTCCGCCATCAGACTATCCGGTTCGCTTCCATCATCGATGGGAGTCGAAGAAGCCATGCCTAAAGCTCCTCGACTATCCCCGGAGGATGAGCCCACATCTTCCGGGTTGACGCCGGAATCCTGGTCCATGGATTCCGCGTCGTATTCAAGACGATTAAGTGAAACCTCCACAATCGCTACATAGCAGAGGACGAATCCTTGCTCGATCTCAACCGGAACTGTCTGATCGTTTATGACCCAAACGTCAACCTCCGGTTGGGAGAGGTTCACCAACGAGCGAGGTACCAGGACCTTGGCAGTGTCGCTCTCAGCACAAGCCAGTCTGCCCTTCAAGCCGTTCACGAGGCATCGCACGAATCGCCCCGCCCGAGGGGGACAGGTGACTCCACGCGCATCTCATCGCACCTCCCCGGTCTCCGCCGCTCGCACTACAGCAACGTAGCACGGCCTCCGGTTCGTGGTATGTCAGGATGCCGAGGGACCCGGCACCCGAGAACGAAACCCCGAGTCGGACTCCATTAAAGCTAGCAGAGCTGGCCCCTGAAACAGGGGAGAGGTTCAACTTAAAATTGAACCTCCGCAGCAGGTCCACGCCTATCAGCACCTCTGCTGGAAACTTGGTGTCGTCGTCCACCACGAACACCGAGTGCCGGCATTTACAGGCTCGGGAAAACTTAAACTCAAGGGTTGCCCTGTCCTTGATGTCCAACGTGGCCCCAGATGACCTCCTAAGGACGTGTGGGTGCGGTGAGAGCGGGGTGTTGGAAATCCTCCTGAAACAAGACTCCTTCACCACCGTTGCCTCACTTCCCGAGTCAAGAAAGGCTAGGACCTTAGTCCCAGCAACCACACATTTCAACAGCGGCCGCCCCGCCTGAATCTGTGCCTCGGGAAGCTCCGGTTCCGTGGAACTGTCGCTCCCCTCGGCGCCCGCCATCATCATTGTCTCTGGCAGTGGCTCGTTGTGGTTGCGGTTGTGTTCTGTCGGGCGGTGCCCTACGTTGTTCTGCCCGAAAAAAGCACCGCCCAGCCACATGCCCTCGGCGGCCACACTGGGTGCACTGATTACCCTCTCGCACCGCACGACACTCGGAGGCGTCATGCGTAGTCACCTGATAATAGGGACACCAGCGTCGGGGTTCTCGAGTGCGTACGGGTAACTCTGCTAGGGGAACAACCGGAGGGGAAGCTGCCGGGAATCGACCCTCGCAACGAGTAGAAGAGCGAGGTTTAAGCCCTGCCTCGCTTGAGAAACTGACCAAGGGTTTCTCTACCCCCCCGGCATTGTGCCGATGGTGCCAGACTTTTTGGGCTGATTCGACCACCCGGTAAAGTGGCTGATCCTCTATCAACAGGAGCTTTTCCCGCAGCCAGGGCGGGAGTCACTGGAGAAAAGTTCTCATCAGAGGTTCAGCTGGCCCAAGTTCACCAGGATAGTCACGCATGCCTTGGTATACTATGGTCTCGACCGCGAGATAGAAGTCCCTAGGAGAAGTGTCGCTGAATGCGTACGACCCCAAATGCCGTAGATACTCCATCGACGAGCACGTCCCCCGGAGACGTCGAAGGGTTTCCTTAAACTCGTCCCAGGTCCCAATACCATCAAAAACTGGCGAGTTAATAACCAAGTCCGCCGTCCCCCTACAGCTACTGCGGGCGGCGTGGATCAGAGCCTCATCTGTCCCATAAGGATGGGCTTGCTTGACGCGCCGTAACCAGGTTTCCAACTCCAATTCAGCCGTTCGAACTTGTCAACCAGCTCCTCATACATCGAGAGCGAGAGGTGGTCACGGGGCTCTAGCCTTTGCCCCAAAGTCAAAGATTGAGCGTGATCTCGAAACTCGGGGCCCTCAAGAAGAGTGTTTGCAGAGGATCCTGAGGACTCATTAGTGGGTTCTCCTTGGACGGTATTGCATGTGCGAAGCATTCTGCGTCCCAGCACTTGCTCTACAACCCGTTACTTAGCGTGCGATAGACTTGCACAAAGGCTTGACCAGGCACTTTATAGAAAGACTGTTCTCTCCCACCGCTGCCTACCATAAAGACAGTTGTAGCGGGGCATAGACCCAGTAGACTTAAGTTGTCTGGTTGAATCCGGGTTCAACCGAGAATATGGAGTTTTTGCTCAAGGGAAAAGATTCGTCTGCAGTGAACAGATGTAAGGTTCCAGGCCCACGGCACGCTGCCACCACCCGATTAGTAGGTTCGGGAACCGTGTGTGTTGTGTAAGTGGGTGTCGGCGTTGTATCAGAGAAGGGTGGAAGGAAAGTACAGGATGCGTGTACTGAATGTTGGATGTGTAAGTGTGTAGATG
>NC_091571.1:30965492-30981761 GCF_042767895.1 Penaeus vannamei | reverse complement strand
AGTAAATGAATCCAGCTCAACGAAGGGCTGGAGCGAAGGAGATGACGAGCACGTTGCAAAATCATTCTAATCGATGCACTCGCTGTCACACCGGAAAAGGCTTACTCTATCGGTGTCAGGAATGTGCATTAAAAAGGACTAAATTTCCGATAGGCTTGCACATGAATAGATGTGTGTGTGTGTGTGTGTGTGTGTGTTTGTTTTGTACAAATATATATACATATATATATATATATATATATATATATATATATATATATATATATATGTATGTATATATATGTATATAAATATAAAAATATATAAATATATAAATATAAAAATATGTAAATATATAAATATATATATATATATATATATATATATAAAAATATATAAATAATATAAATATAAAATAAATATACATATATAACATTATAATATAAATATATAATTATTATATACATAATATATATACATATATAATATATATATAATATATATATATATAATATATATATACATAATAAATTTTTATACATTATTTTTTCTATATATATTTATCTTCTCTCTTCTTCCTCCTTTCCCAAATAAAAAAAAATTAAGATCCATTTTTTAAATGTATTCCCTTTTTTACAGCCAAAGAGAAAAAGCACAGCGCTATCTTGCCAGCTGCCCATCATATATTTTGGCCGTCATGCCGTCCACAGATATAAATTTTCCCACACCATGCACCTGTGAGAATGAGGATTGTGAAACTGTAGTGTGCAGTACATGTGCTTTTTTCTTATAATATTTCTTTCTCTATTTATCTATTTCTATTTAGACACACACACACTCTCTCTCTCTCTCTCTCTCTCTCTCTCTCTCTCTCTCTATTAGACTCACCTACCCACTCACACAAAAATCTTCTCTTATGTATAATATACATAATCTATGTACATTACATGCACACACACACACACACACACACACACACACACACACACACACACACACACACACACACACACACACACACACACACACACACACACATATACATATATACATATATACATATATACATATATATATATATATATATATATATATATATATATATATATATATATATATATATGCCAGTTTATGGCTTTGTCGGTAGACTACAAGCCACTTTATGGCTCGCCACACTCCATTAGGTTAAACATCGAATAATCGCTCAATGTCACATCATAAATGCAAATTAACTCACATACAAAAGGCAAATGATGAATCTTGCTTGACAACTAGTGAATAGTTTATATATTTGATATATACACTTTAAAAGAAGGATTTTAAACAAACCGAAAATTGAATCGCGAAAAAATTCAAAGCTTACCCCAGTACTTAATAAACCAGTTAAAAATATCCTTTGATAATGAAATGGAATTCATCTATCACAATAACCGTTGGTAACCTTATAAATATCATTAGTACTTCCTATCCGATTTTGCCATCCTTCTGCATTATTGCACCATGAAAAATCGAAACAGATCGTTCCTGACGGGACCAGAACAGTAGTAATTTATGTCTATCTATCTATTTATCTATACACACAAGACACTCCCAGACAGACAGAAAAATAGTCCTACATACACATATACATATATGCTATAAACATATATTATA
Source organism: Penaeus vannamei (assembly GCF_042767895.1). NCBI lineage: Eukaryota > Metazoa > Arthropoda > Malacostraca > Decapoda > Penaeidae > Penaeus > Penaeus vannamei. The sequence goes on along the minus strand of NC_091571.1, from coordinate 30,980,129 downwards.
TATATAAATATACTTACATACATACATACATACATATATATATATATATATATATATATATATATATATATATATATATATATATATATACATATGCTATTTATTCCTTCATACACACAAACAGACACACAGACACACACATATATATGTATGTATATATATATATATATATATATATATATATATATATATATATATATATATATATATATATACATATATATGCTTATATATATGTATATATAAATACATATATATACATATATATACATATATATATGCATATATATATGCATATATATATGTATATATATATATATATATATATATATATATATATATATGTATATATATATATATATATATATATATATATGCATATATATATATATATATATGCGCATATATATATATATATATATATATATGTATATATATATATATATATATATATATATGCGCATATATATACATATATATATATATATATGCATATATAGATATATATATATATTTGCATATATATATATATATATATACATATATATGTACATATATATATACATATATATATTGTAGTGTACGGCTGCGGACGTCCCGACTCTAAGGATGATGTCATCTCCATGAACCTCGGCCAACGCATCACGAGCCGCTGGAGACGAAGTCCCCGCCGTGTGCCACACGTTTTTGTTTTTTTTTACCTGCGACTAAGTCCCGCAGGCTTTCTTATTCATTTATTTTATTTTTAAGAGTTCAACCACAAGTCTCCCTACTTTTATGGCGTTGAAGTCGCCAAGCCAAACCATTTATTTTTAAACCTGAATATTGTAAATATGTTATGGCCGAAATGCACAGTTTTTACTATAACGGTTTGTTATCAGATTTTCTCCGTATTCTTTCCTGTATTTATCTTTTTCTAATGTTCTTTCCTCTTGCCGACGTCTCCAAATTGTCGCGATAACCACCGAAGGAGGTGACGGCCGTTACCCAGCTTTTTTGTTTTTCCTCTTCCCTCTCTCGTCTCGGTTGTTTGGATTGTCGAACTATCGGCTTGGTCTTCAGGCACTTCTTTTGCCTATATTCTTCTTTCGTGCCATGCCTGGGGCTTGGCCTGGGAGTTTCTTTCGGGACATATATACTAGTGGTTGAGGAAAGGAGAATAACCGGTCCTGACCTCTGTCCCGCACTTTGGTCCTTCGCGGTTACAATTTTATCTGTGTTGTCCTCTCGCTCGGATTTACCCTGGGCTATACTTCGCGCACGGATTTACCAGGATTGCTGAGTATCTCCTCAAAGCTAAGTGACATGATTGTGTGCAGAAGACGACTGGTCTCTTTTGGACTTTAGCGTGACGTGCTGCATTATTATCTGCAGAGTGCACTCTTTTGTGAAGTCCCATAACATTTTTGCGTATTTCCCAGTGTTTGAGAGCATTAGGACCAAGTGATTTAAAGGAACACTGCTTGAGGATCCGTACCTCCAGTGTATTCATTTTTATAACTTATTACTTAGTTTCTTTTCCTGCCTGAGGATCCGTACCTCCTGGAATAAAGATCTTTTTCAGTACCTTTACATACTTTATCGTTGATTGTTTTGTTTCGCTTAATGTGTGTTTGTTGATTTCTGCTTGATATTGTGGGTGATCAAGCAGCCCTTTGTGATTGTCCCTCCAGTGTGACTCTCCCTCTTTAAGACAAATTAATACTTCGTTTTATTTCGATCGTACTTGAGGATTTATATCTCCTGTACATTTATTTTACAACCAAGTTAATTCATGTTTCTTTCGTCCCTGCGTGGATTCGTACCTCCGGGGATAAAGATCTTTATCAAGATCTTTTTCCGTAATTGATTGAAATAGGTTTCTGTTGATCTCTGCCTGACCTTGTGGGTGATCAGGCAGACTTTGGTGATCCATATCTCCTGATAAAGAGCCCTTATCACATGATACGTGATTTTTATTGCTTCGGCAGATTCCTGTCTGACCTTGTGGGTGTTCAGGCAGTCTTCGTGAATAGTCCCTTCCTTGACTTTTTCAGCCTTCTTATTAATTTATTTCTTAATTCTTTTGCACACTAGTACTCTTACTAGGTATCCTTCAGCATTAGCTTTGGTTTAACAGTTAACATCCATTTGGGTTGGATGTTAACAATTTAACGTAATTTAGGGACTTGGATGTTTTTATGCTGACCCCCTAATAACAGTACTTCTTGAGTTGGGACGCCAACTTAGGGAAGACATTTTTATATTTCGTGGTAAGTTTTATCTGGTGTTATTTTCTCGTGCATCACCTCCGCTGTGATAAATCGGTGATGCACACACCTTTGTCTACCTTTCCATGACTGAAAATGCCTGTAACCCTAATGAGTGCAACTTCCTCCTAAAATAAACATCATACCATCTTAGAGCTTTTACTCAATTACAGTTAGGACATAAATTGCTCTTATTTACCACCACTAAAGTTCTGGTTCTGACCAAGATTAGATGCATAAATCTTTCTCGGACTCGGGTCTCCTAAACAGCATATTGCTGGTTGCTCTGATATCCCGCAACCCTTGAAAGGCTGTAATAAGGCTAGTCAAATCAGAGAATTTTAAGCTGATATTAAAAGAACAGATTAATTTTGCTATACCTTGGTTCCCGCTCCCAGCAGGCGGATGCTCAAACCGAAGGGAAGAAGTGTATGATCTTGTTTTTTTCTTCCAAACACGTCCACGCTGACGCTCAGCCTACGCTATCTCCCTTTTCACATCTACACACTTACACATCCAACATTCAGTACACGCATCCTGTACTTTCCTTCCACCCTTCTCTGATACAACGCCTACACCCACTTACACAACACACACGGTTCCTGAACCTACTAATCGGGTGGTGGCAGCGTGCCGTAGGCCTGGAACCTTACATCTGTTCACTGCAGACGAATCATTTCCCTTGAGCAAAAACTCCATATTCTCGGTTGAGCCCGGACTCAACCAGACAACTTAAGTCTACTGGGTCTACGCCCCGCTACAACTGTCTTTTTGGTAGGCAGCGGTGGTAGAGAACAGTCTTTCTATAAAAGTGCCTGGTCAAGCCTTTGTGCAAGTCTATCGCACGCTAAGTAACGGGTTGTAGAGCAAGTGCTGGGACGCAGAATGCCTCGCACACGCAATACCGTCCAAGGAGAACCCACTAATGAGTCCTCGGGATCCTCTGCAAACACCCTTCTTGAGGGCCCCGAGTTTCATCGAGATCATGCTCAATCTTTGACTTTGGGGCAAAGGCTAGAGCCCCGTGACCACCTCTCGCTCTCGATGTATGAGGAGCTGGTTGAAAAGTTCGAACGGCTGGATTCTCGGTTCAGTACCCTGGAAGGGCAGTACGCCAATATTGTGCGATTACTGGAGCCCAGGGCATCTGAACCAAACACTCGTTCACCAGCTGCGGCCTCTGCATCGCAGGTAGAAGCGGGGGTGTATGTGGCCACTCGACTCAGCGAGTGCCCATCAACCCGCGTCCCTTAGATCAGGGTATAACCCTACGTGACCCGATCCCGCTTTACCGGGCAGAGGTCCCAGCTAGCCAGCCTCTTCGGAGGAACCAGGAGTTGGAAACCTGGTTACGGCACGTCAAGCAAGCCCATCCTTATGGGACGGATGAGGCTCTGATCCACGCCGCCCGCGGTAGCTGTAGGGGGACGGCGGACTTGGTTATTAACTCGCCAGTTCTTCACGGGATTGGGACCTGGGACGAGTTTAAGGAAACCCTTCGACGTCTCTGGGGGACGTGCTCGTCGATGGAGTATATACGGCATTTGGGGTCGTACGTACTCAGCGACACTTCTCCTAAGGACTTCTATCTCGCGGTCGAGATCATAGTATACCAAGGCATGCCTGACTATCCTGGTGAACTTGGGCCAGCTGAACCTCTGATGAGAACTTTTCTCCAGGGACTCCCGCCCTGGCTGCGGGAAAAGCTCCTGTTGATAGAGGATCAGCCACTTTAACGGGTGGTCGAAGCAGCCCAAAAAGTCTGGCACCATCGGCACTATGCCGGGCGGGTAGAGAAACCCTTTGTCAGTTTCTCAAGTGAGGCAGGGCCTAAACCTCGCTCTTCTACTCCTCTCGAGGGTCGATCCCCGGCAGCTTCCCCTCTGGTTGATCCCCTAGCAGAGTTACCCATACGCACTCGAGAACCCCGACGATGGTGTCCCTACTATCAGGTGACTACGCATGATGCCTCCGAGTGTCGTGCGGTGCGAGAGGGTAATCAGTGCACCCGGTGTGGCTGGGCGGTGCTTTTTTCGGGCAGAACAACGTAGGGCACCGCCCGACAGAACACAACCGCAACCACAACGAGCCACTGCCAGAGACAATGATGATGGCGGGCGCCGAGGGGAGCGACAGTTCCACGGAACCGGAGCTTCCCGAGGCATAGATTCAGGCCGCTGTTGAATTGCATGGTTGCTGGGAGTAAGGTCTTAGCCTTTCTTGACTCGGGAAGTGGGGCAACGGTGGTGAAGGAGTCTTGTTTCAGGAGGATTTCCAACACCCCGCTCTCACCGCACCCACGCGGCCTTAAGGGGACATCTGGGGCCGCATTGGACATCAAGGGCAGGGCAACCCTTGAGTTTAAGTTTTCCCGAGCCTGTAAATGCCGGCACTCGGTGTTCGTGGTGGACAACGACACCAGGTTTCCAGCAGAGGTGCTGATAGGCGTGGACCTGCTACAGAGGTTCAATTTTAAGCTGAACCTCTCCCCTGTTTCAGGGGCCAGCTCTGCTAGCTTTAATGGAGTCCGACTCGGGGTTTCGTTCTCGGGTGCCGGGTCCTTCGACATCCTGACATACCACGAACCGGAGGCCGTGCAACGTTGCTGTAGTGCGAGCGGCGGAGACCGGGAAGGTGCGATGAGATGCGCGCGGAGAGTCACCTGTCCCCCTCGTGAACGGCTTGAAGGGCAGACTGGCTTGTGTTGAGAGCGACACCGCCAAGGTCCTGGTACCTCGCTCGTTGGTGGACCTCTCCCAACCGGAGGTTGACGTTTGGGTCGTCAACGATCAGACAGTTCCGGTTGAGATCGAGCAAGGATTCGTCCTCTGCTATGCAGCGATCGTGGAGGTTTCACTTAATCATCTTGAATACGACGCGGAATCCATGGACCAGGATTCCGGCGTCAACCCGGAAGATGTGGGCTCCTCGTCCGGGGATAGTCGAGGAGCTTTAGGCATGGCTTCTTCGACTCCCATCGACGATGGAAGCGAACCGGATAGTCTGATGGCAGACTTCGAGGACCGGTTTGATTTTGTACACAGACTCAATGATTTTGGCTATAACACGGACGAGTTTGAGGTTTTCCCGGTATGTTCTTTTGAGAATGAGGAACTCCCCTCATCAGCAGGGGCAGTTGGTGTTCCCCGGGTGGATCTTGCTCACCTGTCGTCAGTCCAACTTGAACAGCTTGTCCAGGTATTTGATCGTTACCTGGATCTGTTCAACGAAGGGCTGCCTCCAAGTGTGGTGCCACACATGAAGCATAAAATCAAAACCACGGACGACCAACCCGTCCGTGTGAAACAGTGGCACCTCCCGGAGAGTACACGGCAGTACATCCGTGCGGAGTGCGACAAGATGCTTGCAGACGGGGTGAACGAGCTTTCTTGCTCACCATGGCTCTCTCCCGTTGTGCTAGTGAAAAAGAAGGATGGTTCGACACGCTTTTGCATTGACTACCGTGCTTTGAACGCGAAAATAGTTTCAGATGCGCATCCCATACCCAGGATGGACGCTGCCATTGATCAGCTAGCGGGTAAGTCTTGGTTTAGTGTCCTCGACGCTAAAAGCGCACACTGGACTGTTGAGGATGATGAGAGGGACCGAGAAAAGACAGCTTTCTCGGACGGCGCCCATCTGTTTCAGTTTACGCATATGCCCTTTGGATTGATGACAGCCCCGTCAACTTCTCAGAGGGCTATCGCCGCCGTTCTCAACCCGGTGTTGGGCCACCACGCGCTGGTATATCTTGACGTCGTAATATACAGTGCAGGGTTTGAGCAGCACCTATCTCACCTCGATGCCGTGTTGCAGTTGATCGCTGGAGCAGGGTTCAGGCTTAACCTTTCTAAGTGTCGCTTCGCGACCGACACTTTTCGTTTTCTTGGCCATTTGATTATGCCGGACGGTGTTTTGCCTGACCCTGACAAGGTTACAGTGATACGAGCCATAAAGACACCACGCAACCAACGGCACGTTCGCCAGTTCTTGGGGGCAACTGGTTTTTTTTCGCAGACACGTGCCCAATTACGCAAGGGTCGCATCTCCTTTGACTCCTGAAAAAAGATACAAAATTTTCATGGGGCAAACCTCAGCAGGCTTTTGAACGGCTTAAGCAGGCGCTTGCCACCGCGCCTTGCTTGATCCAACCAAATTTTGAGAAGCCCTTTGAGCTTCACACCGATGCTTCTGGCACGGCGATCGGTGCTTGCCTTATGCAGCTGGATAAGGTTGGGGAACTCCACCCTGTTACATATTTTTCTCAGAAGCTTAGGGATGCCGAGACCAGGTACCCGACCATCGATCTGGAAGCCCTCGCTGTTGTCAAGAGCACTAGGCACTATCACCCTTACCTTTATGGGAGACAATTCCGTATCTTTACAGATCACAGGCCGTTGGTATTAGTCTTCTGCAAGCCAACTGCCTCGGTAAGGATGACGCGATGGGCTCAGGAAGTGACATTTTACGACTTCGAGCTATTTTATTAGCCGGGACGGGTCCACCACGTCCCTGACTTGCTCAGTCGTCAGATCACAGCCATTGCTGATCTTGATAGCCCCTTGCTGCAACCAGACTTGGTGGAGCATCATCAGAGAGATGATCCCCTCTGGCAACAGCTCATAGAGTATCTGGAGGAGGGCCGCCTTCTGCCGAGGCGTATCCCTCTTCCCCTAGACCAATTCAAACTTCGGGACCGAGTCTTATATCATGTCAAGTCCAATAATGAACGAGCCATGCTTCAGCTCGTAATCCCAAGGTCGCTGCGCGGAGCCACTTTAGATGCGGTCCATGCCGTACCGTCCGCCGGACATCAGGGCGTCCACAGGACGTATCAGCGGCTAAGGGATCATTTTTACTTTCCCGGGATGTTGGCCGCATCCCGGAGATATGTCGCATCATGCACGGCATGTCAACGGAGGAAAAGGGCGATCGCCCGAACTCTCCTACAGTCCATGCCGGACGTCGCGGAGCCCTTCAAGCGGGTCTTCGTGGATATCCTCACTCTTACCCCTTCGGCGCGTGGAAACAAGTACGTCCTTGTGCTGATTGACCATCTTACCCGGTTTGTCGAGCTGTTCCCGTTGGCATCGAAGGACGCCCAAACTGTAGCAGACGTGTTTCTTGCGGAATTCGTTACTAGATACGGTCCCCCGCGGACCGTTATCAGATAACGGCCTTGAATTCCGCAATCGTCTCCTTTCCGACATCTGTCATCACCTCCAGGTGAAGTCGCTCTTCACCACAGTCTACCATCTGCAAGCCAACGGTATGGTGGAGAGGGTGAATCGGGTGGTCAAGGACGCCCTGAGCACACTCCAAATGGATGATCCTGATTGTTGGGACGATCTATTACCGTATGTGAGGTTTGCCATCAATTCCTCCATACACCGGAGCGTAAACGACGTCCCTTTGTACCTTCTCACAGGTCCCGCTCGTGGGATCAAACCATGTAATCTATGCCGAAGGGGCCTTGCCAACATTAAGATCGAAACTCTGAGCAGCTCGGGTGGCCGCTGGTGAGGCCGCCCGAAAGGCTCGTGAGCGTTGGACCGCCGATCACGATCGAAGGCGGCGGGCTCGACCGCGGGAGTATAACGAAGGGGATCTGGTCTTTGTGCATCGCAGCGTTATCCTGCACCCCAGTCACGGAACCAGACCCCTGGGTCCCCGATGGTTAGGGCCAGTCCGGGTCTTGAAAAAGCTCGGGCCTGTGGCTTATGTGGTGAGGAGACTGAATTCAGAAGGGCAGGAAGTCACTTTGCACCCAAATAAATTTAAGGCATTTCGGGTCACTGCGGAATTCGTCCCTCCGGACGACTTTCCCCGTTTGGACGGCACAGCCCCTCCGGACCCGGAATCGGACATGGGACCTTTACAAGATCCCGGTGCTGATGACCTCTTGGATTCGGAATCCTCGGCCCCGTCATCGGAGGGGGTAGACGATGAACCATGGGACCCTGGGTCTGACTGGGACGAGTAGGGAGCAAGATACTTTTCCTTTTTTTTCCGCTTACCATTATCTTTCTTTTTTCAGAGCCCCAGCAGGATGCATGCTGCCCTCTGTTGATTACCAGTCCGTCCTGTAACATAACCCTGTATGACCATCTTACCCGGTTTGTCGAGCTGTTCCCGTTGGCATCGAAGGACGCCCAAACCGTAGTAGAGTGTTTCTTGCGGAATTCGTTACTAGATACGGTCCCCCGCGGACCCTGTTATTTGATAACGGCCTTGAATTCCGCAATCGTCTCCTTTCCGACATCTGTCATTACCTCCAGGTGAAGTCGCTCTTCACCACAGTCTACCATCCGCAAGCCAACGGTATGGTGGAGAGGGTGAATCGGGTGGTCAAGGACGCCCTGAGCACACTCCAAATGGATGATCCTGATTGTTGGGAAGATCTATTACCGTATGCCATCAATTTCTCCATACACCGGAGCGTAAACGACGTCCCTTTGTACCTTCTCACAGGTCGGGACAGTCATTTTCCGCTCGTGGGATCAAACCACGTAATCTATGCCGAAGGGGCCTTGCCCTCATTAAGATCGAAACTCCGAGCAGCTCGGGTGGCCGCTGGTGAGGCCGCCCGAAAGGCTCGTGAGCGTTGGACCGCCGATCACGATCGAAGGCGGCGGGCTCGACCGCGGGAGTATAACGAAGGGGATCTGGTCTTTGTGCATCGCAGCATTATCCTGCACCCCAGTCACGGAACCAGACCCCTGGGTCCCCGATGGTTAGGGCCAGTCCGGGTCTTGAAAAAGCTTGGGCCCGTGGCTTATGAGGTGAGGAGACCGAATTCAGAAGGGCAGGAAGTCACTTTGCACCCAAATAAATTTAAGGCATTTCGGGTCACTGCGGAATTCGTCCCTCCGGACGACTTTCCCCGTTTGGACGGCACAGCCCCTCCGGACCCGGAATCGGACATGGGACCTTTACAAGATCCCGGTGCTGATGACCTCTTGGATTCGGAATCCTCGGCCCCGTCATCGGAGGGGGTAGACGATGAACCATGGGATCCTGGGTCTGACTGGGACGAGTAGGGAGCAAGACACTTTTCCTTTTATTTCCGCTTACCATTATCTTTCTTTTTTCAGAGCCCCAGCAGGATCCATGCTGCCCTCTGTTGATTACCAGTCCGTCCTGTAACAAAACTCTGTATGACTTGGGTCCTAACACGCTTGCAGCCTGTTCTTTTTCAGAGCCTTCCCTTCATCCAGCCCGTGGAGTGGGGAATACCCTTGTCGGTAGTCAACCCGACGACACATTACTAGTCCCATCTTCCCCCTTCTAATGTTCAGTCGCCCTGTTTCTTCTACTTATTTTGTTCTAAACTATTTCTACTTTTCAGATCATCTCCAGATAGACGGCGGCAGGGCCCAGCAGCCAGCTTCTGTCCTGCGGAATGATCCTGTCCTTTCATATTCACACCCGCCCTTGAGACATGCGGGTTTTCTTGACTTCTGCCTTCGTCTTTCTGGCAGGGTCGCGCTTTCGTCACCGTTGTCTTGGACGCCTGCAGACACCCTGTATAGCTAAGATTTTTTCTGAGTTTGGCCAAACTATGGCTTGTTAACACCCCGATCGACAGTGTCCCGGAGCTGAGGTCGGTCTACGCTCTTTATCCATGACGGGAACGTAGAGGTGGTCCTCTGTAAAGACCTGTAGGAATTTAACTTTTCTACAGAGTATTCCGGTAAATAGCTCCCTTTCCTATCGTCCTCTTAATCTTCTCTGCCTTTCCTGTCAATGTAGTCTAGTGTAACATCAGGTTTGGGTTATTTTAGCGCATTGTATTATTTTTACTATTATTGTGTAAACCTTTGTATGTTTTTGTTTGGGCCGAAAGATTTTGAGTTTCAGCCTCTTAATCAGGTGTTTCACTCTTCGTTTTGTTCTTTTAATTTGCATGTTGTGCATATGTTCTTAACTTTAAGTTTGTTTTTTTCTTAGTTTTATGATAATTTTAAAATGTTTGTTTGTGTTCTTAATAATATTTTACCGTCGAGGTTCCTCTCCCTGCTTCTCAGAGCAATGTCCATGCAGAGCTATGTCAGGACCGAGCCCATGACTTCCAAGGAGGTCTCTTATTGGGGTAAGCTCTGTTGACAACCTTTACAGATCGCCTGAGAAAGCGGTGATTGTACATATTGAGAGATTGCCTCCCTCGACGCCAACTAATCAATTAATTTTAAGTCAGATCCTCCACCGGATCCGATCGGCGCAGCCAGATGGTCGGCTTCGCATTATAACATTTATGGTGTGTGTTACTTATGCACTTCATAATGCAGTGTGTTAGAACACGCCAGGCCCAAAGAATAAACCTAGTATGTCTAATACACTCTTGTGTCCGCAGACACAGACGACGACGCTTCGAGGGCTCAAAAGGGTTCCACCCCTTTGGTCTAAAGCGATTCGTTCGCCAGCTCTCCTTACACAGGTGATGGTGCCATGCTGATAACGGCTCCAGCTGATCTTCCGCACTGGTGTGCGGGCGCGCTCATATGTGCCCCCGCAGTTCTGACCGTACCTGGCGTGCGGGCGCGCTCCCCATGCGCACCCGCCTTCTGATGTTCCGCACTAGCGTGCGAGCGCGCTCCCCATGCGCACCCGCCTTCCGATGATCCGCACTGGCGTGCGGGCGCGCTCCCCATGCGCACCCGCCTTCCGATGGACCGCACTGACGTGCGGGCGCGCTCCCCATGCGCACCCGCCTTCCGATGATCCGCACTGGCGTGCGGGCGCGCTCCCCATGCGCACCCGCCTTCCGATGGACCGCAATGACGTGCGGGCGCGCTCCCCATGCGCACCCGCCTTCCGATGGACCGCACTGACGTGCGGGCGCGCTCCCCATGCGCACCCGCCTTCCGATGATCCGCACTGACGTGCGGGCGCGCTCCCCATGTGCACCCGCCTTCCGATGGTCTGCACTGGTGTGCGGGTGTACTTTGTACGACCTCCTCTCCGATGTCCCCGTGACGAGCGGGCGCGCTTCCTATGCGCACCAGCCTTAAGATGGATCCTGCCGAGATGACGGACCCTGAGATGTTCGCCGACGTGATGGTCTTCGCCCTCAACACTTCGTCAGAGCCGACCGTTGCTCTGGTTCCTGAAACCCTTTGGGCTCCTTTCCTTCTGTCCCTCGATCGTACCTCACGAGAGATGGAACGAGTACCTCGCAGACACACCTGTTGTTTAAGGAGTCTCTCCTGCGATACTCGTCTTACCCGTCCCCTACTTAGGCGACGCACTGCCCGGGGGAGGTGTTGTAGTGTACGGCTGCGTACGTCCCGACTCTAAGGATGATGTCATCTCCATGAACCTCGGCCAACGCATCACGAGCCGCCTGAGACGAAGTCCCCGCCGTGTGCCACGTGCGATTACATCCCTCGGACACGTTTTTTTTTTTTTTTACCTGCGACTAAGTCCCGCAGGCTTTCTTATTCATTTATTTATTTTATTTTTACGAGTTCAATCACCAGTCAAGAAGGACTGTGGTGATAATGTGAACTTGATTATTTTTATAACCATGAACGTAATTCTAACCAAGTCTCACTACTTTTATGGCGTTGAAGTCGCCAAGCCAAACTAACTATTTATTTATTTTTAAACCTGAATATTGTAAATATGTTATGGCCGAAATGCAGTTTTTACTATAACGGTTTGTTATCAGATTTTCTCCGTATTCTTTCCTGTATTTATCTTTTTCTAATGTTCTTTCCTCTTGCCGACGTCTCCAAATTGTCGCGATAACCACCGAAGGAGGTGACGGTCGTTACCCAGCTTCTTTTTTGTTTTTCCTCTTCCCTCTCTCGTCTCGGTTGTTTGGATTGTCGAACTATCGGCTTGGTCATCAGGCACTTCTTTTGCCTATATTCTTCTTTCGTGCCATGCCTGGGGCTTGGCCTGGGAGTTTCTTTCGGGACATATATACTAGTGGTTGAGGAAAGGAGAATAATTTCGGTCCTGTCCTCTGTCCCACACTTTGGTCCTTCGCGGTTACAATTTTACCTGTGTTGTCCTCTCGCTCGGATTTACCCTGGGATATACTTCGCGCACGGATTTACCAGGATTGCTGAGTATCTCCTCAAAGCTAAGTGACATGATTGTGTGCAGGAGACGACTGGTCTCTTTTGGACTTTAGCGTGACATGCTGCATTATTATCTGCAGGGTGCACTCTTTTGTGAAGTCCCATAACATTTTTGCGTATTTCCCAGTGTTTGAGAGCATTAGGACCAAGTGATTTAAAGGAACACTGCTTGAGGATCCGTACCTCCAGTGTATTCATTTTTATAACTAAGTTATTACTTAGTTTCTTTTCATTCCTGCCTGAGGATCCGTATCTCCTGGAATAAAGATCTTTTTCAGTACCTTTACGTACTTTATCGTTGATTGTTTTGTTTCGCTTAATGCTGTTTGTTGATTTCTGCTTGATCTTGTGAGTGATCAAGCAGCCCTTTGTGATTGTCCCTCCAGTGTGACTCTCCCTTTTTAAGACTTTGGTTAATACTTCGTTTTATTTCGTTCGTACTTGAGGATTTATATCTCCTGTACATTTATTTTACAACCAAGTTAATTCATGTTTCTTTCGTCCCTGCGTGAGGATTCGTACCTCCGGGGATAAAGATCTTTATCAAGATCTTTTTCCGTAATTGATTGATATAGGTTTCTGTTGATCTCTGCCTGACCTTGTGGGTGATCAGGCAGACTGGTGATCCGTATCTCCTGATAAAGAGCCCTTATCACATGATACGTGATTTTTGTTGCTTCGGCAGATTCCTGTCTGACCTTGTGAGTGTTCAGGCAGTCTTCGTGAATAGTCCCTTCCTTGACTTTTTCAGCCTTCTTATTAATTTATTTCTTAATTCTTTTGCACACAAGTACTCTTACTAGGTATCCGTCAGCATTAGCTTTGGTTTAACAGTTAACATCCATTTGGGTTGGATGTTAACAATTTAACGTAATTTAGGGACTTGGATGTTTTTATGCTGACCCCCTAATAACAGTACTTCTAGAGTTGGGACGCCAACTTAGGAAGACATTTTTATATTTCGTGGTAAGTTTTATCTGGTGTTAATTTCTCGTGCATCACCTCCGCTGTGATAAATCGGTGATGCACACACCTTTGTCTACCTTTCCATGACTGAAAATGCCTGTAACCCTAATGAGTGCAACTTCCTCCTAAAATAAACATCATACCATCTTAGAGCTTTTACTCAATTACAGTTAGGACATAAATTGCTCTTATTTACCACCACTAAAGTTCTGGTTCTGACCAAGATTAGATGCATAAATCTTTCTCGGACTCGGGTCTCCTAAACAGCATATTGCTGGTTGCTCTGATATCCCGCAACCCTTGAAAGGCTGTAATAAGGCTAGTCAAATCAGAGAATTTTAAGCTGATATTAAAAGAACAGATCAATTTTGCTATACCTTGGTTCCCGCTCCCAGCAGGCGGATGCTCAAACCGAAGGGAAGAAGAAGTGTATGATCTTGTTTTTTTCTTCCAAACACGTCCACGCTGACGCTCAGCCTACGCTATCTCCCTTTTCACATCTACACACTTACACATCCAACATTCAGTACACGCATCCTGTACTTTCCTTCCACCCTTCTCTGATACAACGCCTACACCCACTTACACAACACACACGGTTCCCGAACCTACTAATCGGGTGGTGGCAGCGTGCCGTAGGCCTGGAACCTTATATCTGTTCACTGCAGACGAATCTTTTCCCTTGAGCAAAAACTCCATATTCTCGGTTGAGCCTGGACTCAACCAGACAACTTAAGTCTACTGGGTCTGCGCCCCGCTATATATATATATATATATATATATATATATATATATATATATATATATATATATATATATACATACATATGTATATATATATGTATATATGTGTATTTATATATATATATATATATATATATATATAATGTATGTATAACATTTATATATATATAAATATGCTTTTTATATATATAATATATATACATACATGCATATATATATATATATATATATATATATATATATATATATATATATATATATATATATATCATACACGTGTGTATGTGTATGTGTGTGTGTGTATCAAATTTTTATGTGTATACATCTATTAAAATTTGTATGTGTTGGTGTGTGTGTTATATGTATATACAGTATATGTATATATACATATATATACAGATTGATAGATAAATAGTTAGATAAATAGATTCAGCAGCCCATTCGCCATTAGCCTTCGGTGTACGAACGTGTTTCCATTATGCAGTTTCGTGTACCTCACCCCCCCCCCCCACCCCCCCCGCTTCCCATGTTCTTGCGGAATCTGTTTCGATAGATGTCGCTGGTGTGTGAAACGAGGATCAACATGAAGT
>NC_091571.1:30963170-30964992 GCF_042767895.1 Penaeus vannamei | reverse complement strand
CGAAAGTACACACACTACACACGCGCAATCCCCTGGTGTATCCCAGAATGCACGGACCTCAGAACCCGAAACACATTGACCCATTATGGAGCATTGTTAGCCTGGGTCACACCAGATCTGTAGACATGGCCTATCTACTGCAGTTAGAGATTGTTTGGTCGAATCCCCACAAGAGGGGTTGGTAATACCCAGGAATCATTTGCATGGAAAGTAGGTTTGCTTGTATTTAACCCAATAGTAGCGAGATATTTTATTAAGCTTTAGGTATTGACACAATGTGGCTTATTAGTTTGTTTGTGTATATGTGTACTGAAGCAGAATTCAGAATGTAGATATTTGTCTTTTCGTTATTAATATTATTGATATTTTATAGATCTGGATTCATTTTGTGTTCCTGTAGTTTTGTGTCAATCGTGCACAATATCAATCCTTTGTAGGCTGGCATTTACATTGCAAATACCGTTGTAATTTTTTGTTGTTGCATATACGACCTTACTAACGGGAGTCTGTGGCGACCGCTGGTAAATCAAGGTATTTTTATGCTAATAATAATTGTAAATGTAGTTAGTTTATTTAGAATTTACCTTCCTGTAGTAAATATTGGTGTTCCAGGATTTTCTGTTTTAATCTTAATTGTTTGTTTTGATTGTAGCGCCCTCGGCTAACTTACATTGATATTGATTTTATAAATCGATATCAGGGGTTTTCCTTCTGGTGATTCTGATGATACCCTTGTTCATTCATAGAAATACTCATTTACTTTGATATTTTCAAGTAGGTTCTCAAGATATTAGTTTATTGCCTATTTTGAATGTCTTATGCGTGTATGGGTATGTGACGTGTACATGCACGTGTAACTATAAATGAGATAATAAAATTCTAGGGAAAGCTGTATATAATATTATAATTATTACGAAACTATGTTGTTTAATATTACTTAGTGCTTCCTGTCGGCTGGTTGCTCCCCTGCTGCATTAACACGAAGGGCAGTTCGCGCTGACTTCCGCGGTTCGGGAGTGGTTCTTGCTGAAGGTATTCCGTCTCTTTTTAGCTCTTTCCACCGTCTCGCTCTTTCTCTCTCTTTTCCTCTTTCTTTCTTTTCTTCTCTCTCTCTCTCTCTCTCTCGCTCTCGCTCTCGCTCTCGCTCTCTCTTTCTTTCTTTTTCTTTCTTTCTTTCTTTCTTTCTTTCTTTCTTTCACTCTCTCTCTCGCTCTCTCTCTCTCTCTCTCTCTCTCTCTCTCTCTCTCTCTCTCTCTCTCTCTCTCTCTCTCTCTCTCTCTCGCTCTCGCTCTCGCTCTCGCTCTCTCTGTATATATATATATATATATATATATATATATATATATATATATATATATATATGCATATATATGTATATATATATATATATATATATATATATATATATATATATATATATATATATATATATATGAGAGAGAGAGATAATGACGTGAAGGAAAGATGGAGGAATAGAGAGACCCAGAGAGAGACTGCGAGAACAAGGGAAAGTGAAGATGAGTCTGTATATAGATAAATACTTCGAGAAAAAGCTAATGAAAAAGTTATGGTAATGGGGGGTAGAAAGACAAAGAGAGGGTCATGGATATATATATATATATATATATATATATATATATATATATACATATATAAATATATATATACATATACATATATATAAATAAACATATATATGCATATACATATGTATATATGTATATGTGTATATGTATATGTATATGTATATGTATGTGTATATGTATATATATATATGTATATATATATGTATATATATTATATACATATATATATATATATA
>NC_091571.1:30923170-30925670 GCF_042767895.1 Penaeus vannamei | reverse complement strand
CAAAAGATTTTGAATAGACAGCTGTTGTTCCCGTCCGCAGATCGACACCTCGCCGCATGACAGCTAAAACTAAGCCTTATTTTATTCATTAAGCATACAGTTAGAGCAGCATTAACGACGGCGTTATTCCCCCCGCTATTACTGTCCACTTCCCAGCTTCCTTTCGCATGACGCCAAATGCAGCAATATCCAGGGAAGGCGAGAGGAAATCTCCTTTCTCCAGAATCCTTCTCGGGTTGACTGGCCGCCGATATTGCATTATTCAAATGAGGCTTACAACGTGTTCTTATTTTTCTTCGTGAATTTGATTATGGACACTTGCAAAAAAGATTTTTTTTTTTTTGAAAGATGGTGATAAGATTGGACCATATTTATTGGAAACAGAATCGATAACAATAGGAGACTATATAACATCAAATATACTGTTGTATATTTGATGTTATATCTTATGTAAGGTAAAAAAACAAATGCTATATTTAAACCCCCGAGCCTAGAGCAGCATCTGTCTCGACAAAAACAACAGCAAAATCAACGACAAAAACAACAAATGACCAGATCAATCTATATGATGAATCAACCGCAAGTGCGTTAATACGTCTACATTACTAATGATGAAGTAAAGCTATTTATACACTCTAAATAAACGAAAAAGCTGATATTCCTTCCCCACGGACCATTCCTCAGTGACATATCTCACCGATCTTGACTCCCGTGTCTGGAAATAAAATTTGTCAGAACGTATCATCTCTGAACCATCTGTTATCGGTCAGAATGATGCATCGCCCTGGCTTCTTGAACAACTGTCATTGCTAAAGCCCATTGTCTTATATCCCTTTGATATTTAGAGTTGTGTTATATTTCTGACATTCTTGTATCCGCGGACACTGCCTCGGTTGTCAAAATGTCGATGAAGACGATTTAATTTATTCATTTTTCTATTTGTATCAATTAATACTAAATAGTAGCGATGTTCTTACGTTTTTTTCTACTTGGCTGAAGTGTCCGGAGAAATACATCAGACACTTAGAAAGATAATTTTATTCTTCTTTATCGTTAAAATGATAATAATGGAAAGTGCATTAACAAAACAGGACAAAAAACAGCAAAGGAGAAACACCAATATATTCACACGAGAGACAACTTTCCACTAGAGACAAAACAGAAGCCGAAATAAGTACATAGTGTTAAGGTGTATTAAAACTCAAAAGTGTCTCCATTCACACACACACGCACACACACACACACACACACACACACACACACACACACACACACACACACACACACACACACACACACACACACACACACACACATATACACACACATACACACACACAAAAAAAAAACACTTCCCAAAATAGGAAACTAGAACGAGAGCTGCGATGTCCACTTAAGTGTAAGAAGCTCTGAAACCACCTATGGCCTTTGGGTCGAGCCTCGGGGGGAGACCCAAGTGGTAAGAGTTTAGCCGCTCTCTTTAAGGCTTGATTCCCGTGGGTTAATGGCAAGTACCCTGACTTTTGCTTCTTCGAGTTTTCTTTTTTCTGTTTTTTTTGGGGGGTGAATTTTGGATGGTATTGTGATCAGCTGGTGATTAGATTGTGGTCGTAATTGTAGATGAAGTAGAGTTTGGTGTCTATGTGATTGGGGGGTTCATTATATGCTGTTGATATAGTATTGTTTTTTTTTATGTTTCGTTTGCGTCGTCTCCCTGATGCGGTATTGGTGGCCATTAGATATATGTGTATTATTTATCTTATATGTTTTGCTTCCTTTTTTCTTTTTAAGAATCAAAGGTTATTTGTCTTGTAAATGCTGCAAATTCAAATTCTGATGTCTTGTTTTGTAAAATGCGCACACACATACACACACATACACACATATACACACACACATGTATATACACACACGCACATGCACACATACAACATGCATTCTACTGAAAAAAAAAAATCGGAAATGGTCAATTACATACTTTAGATACTATTCAGGCACGAATATCTGCTCAAAGTGTTTGATACAAACTATCCTTCTTTAGCGTCCTCAATCTCCCTTTTTCATGGTTTAATCAATCATACATCAAAGAGCTCAGAGAGCAGTTTATTCCATCATAACTATCAGACTTTCTAAAACACAGCAAAGCCTCTTTTTAAACCAACTCAAAGTTCACCCAAAGTTGCCCCATCAGTCCGTATGTATACTACCAAACCCTTTAGACCTACAGACGCGCACATCTGCTCGGAATGAACGCATCTCCCTATAAAAGAGAAGCTTCCATTAAACCATATTCGAGGGAAATGAATCCTCGAGAAGCCGCTTTGATTACCATCCTGGACCTCCTCTTGGCTGTGTCCCAAGGCTGGAGCTGCGAAACAGGCTTCACAGTCTGGAGACGGTCCAGAGGAGGGTAATATTATTAGGATTATTATCCTTAAGTATTATTAGTAATCCTTTTTTTTTTTTTTTGAGGGGGGGGGGAGGGTTCTATAGTTGTGGA
>NC_091571.1:30903170-30905670 GCF_042767895.1 Penaeus vannamei | reverse complement strand
ACATACTGGGAGGGGGGGGGGTATGTTAAGAGCGAGGCTGGGAGGAGACAGCGGGAAAGTACTTCAAGGAGTTTTGATCTGAAGAGGAGTTTTCATTTTTCTCCTAATTGAAGAGAGATAGAGATAGAAAGAGGAAGAGAGAATTAGAAAGAGGGAGAGATAGAGATAGAGAGAGGAAGAGATAGAGATAGAGAGAGGAAGAGATAGAAAGAGAGAGAGAGGAAGAGATAGAAGGAGAGAGAGGGGAAGAGATAGAGAGAGAAGAAGAGATAGAAATAGTTGGAATGAGTTACGGTGATGAAGATAATGAGTAATTTTAACCATTATTTTAGGATCTATAATTATAATGATAATCTTCATCAATATCATGATCATTACCACGATTATAATCATCATCATTATAATGATCATTATCAGGTTATTCTTGCGGATGTACCGGTGACAGTCAATAAATGTGATTCTTATTTGAAATAACTAATATTATTAAGATTATTATTCTTTCCATTATCATTATAACAAATGCCCTCATATCATTGTTACTATAGTTATTTTTATTAGTAGTATTTGTTTTATCACTGTAAGCATTACGGCTGTTGTGATTATAGCAACAGTAGCTGATTATAGCAATACCAGCTGTGATTATAGCAATAGCAGCTGTGATTATAGCAATAGTAGCTGTGATTATAGCAATACTAGTTGTGATTATAGCAATAGTAGTTGTGATTATAGCAATAGTAGTTGTGATTATAGCAATAGTAGCTGTGATTATAGCAATAGCAGCTGTGATTATAGCAATAGTAGCTGTGATTATAGCAATAGCAGTTGTGATTATAGCAATACCAGCTGTGATTATAGCAATAGTAGCTGTGATTATAGCAATAGTAGCTGTGATTATAGCAATAGTAGCTGTGATTATAGCAATAGTAGCTGTGATTATAGCAATACCAGCTGTGATTATAGCAATAGCAGCTGTGATTATAGCAATAGTAGCTGTGATTATAGCAATACTAGTTGTGATTATAGCAATAGTATTTGTGATTATAGCAATAGTAGTTGTGATTATAGCAATAGCAGTTGTGATTATAGCAATAGTAGCTGTGATTATAGCAATAGTAGCCGTGATTATAGCAATAGTAGCTGTGATTATAGCAATAGCAGTTGTGATTATAGCAATAGTAGTTGTGATTATAGCAATAGTAGCTGTGATTATAGCAATAGTAGCTGTGATTATAGCAATAGTAGCTGTGATTATAGCAATAGTAGCTGTGATTATAGCAATAGTAGTTGTGATTATAGCAATAGTAGCTGTGATTATAGCAATAGCAGTTGTGATTATAGCAATAGTAGTTGTGATTATAGCAATAGTAGTTGTGATTATAGCAATAGTAGCTGTGATTATAGCAATAGTAGCTGTGATTATAGCAATAGTAGCTGTGATTATAGCAATAGTAGCTGTGATTATAGCAATAGTAGCTGTGATTATAGCAATAGTAGCTGTGATTATAGCAATAATAGCTGTGATTATAGCAACAGTAGCTGTGATTATAGCATTAGTAGCTGTGATTATAGCAATAGTAGCTGTGATTATAGCAACAGTAGCTGTGATTATAGCAATAGTAGCTGTGATTATAGCAATAGTAGCTGTGATTATAGCAATAGTAGTTGTGATTATAGCAATAGTAGCTGTGATTATAGCAACAGTAGCTGTGATTATAGCAATAGGAGCTGTGATTATAGCAATAGGAGCTGTGATTATAGCAATAGTAGTTGTGATTATAGCAATAGTAGCTGTGATTATAGCAATAGTAGTTGTGATTATAGCAATAGCAGTTGTGATTATAGCAATAGTAGCTGTGATTATAGCAATAGGAGCTGTGATTATAGCAATAGTAGCTGTGATTATCGCAATAGTAGCTGTGATTATATCAATAGTAGCTGTGATTATAGCAATAGTAGCTGTGATTATAGCAATAGTAGCTGTGATTATAGCGATTATAGCAATAGTAGCTGTGATTATAGCAATAGTAGTTGTGATTATAGCAATAGTAGCTGTGATTATATCAATAGTAGCTGTGATTATATCAATAGTAGCTGTGATTATATCAATAGTAGCTGTGATTATAGCAATAGTAGCTGTGATTATAGCAATAGTAGCTGTGATTATATCAATAGTAGCTGTGATTATAGCAATAGTAGCTGTGATTATAGCAATAGTAGTTGTGATTATAGCGATAGTAGCTGTGATTGTAGCAATAGTAGTTGTGATTATAGCGATAGTAGCTGTGATTATAGCAATAGTAGCTGTGATTATAGCAATAGTAGTTGTGATTATAGCAATAGTAGTTGTGATTATAGCGATAGTAGCTGTGATTATAGCAATAGTAGCTGTGATTATAGCAATAGTAGTTGTGATTATAGCAATAGTAGTTGTGATTATAGCAATAGTAGCTGTGATTATAGCAATAGTAGTTGTGATTATAGCAATAGTAGCTGTGATTAT
>NC_091571.1:30883170-30885670 GCF_042767895.1 Penaeus vannamei | reverse complement strand
TGGAAGAATTTTCGTCATGGGGGGCGGTTGGGAGAACTGGTAGAATTTTCAGTCATGGGGTGTGGGTTTTAAGGTTGAACTGGTATGCAATTTATGTTGAAAATTTGCCCACTTATATCAGTTTATGGCTGGAAGTCCTAAATATTTTGTGTGTATGTGTGCTTTTTTTCGTTTTGGCTCAACAGTCAAGGTATTTCTACATGTTTTTTTTTTCAATAGTGTTGGTTTTGTGTCGAGTTAGTAGCGCGCGCACTTCATTTTGTCTTCGAAAAGTGATTGACAGTGGCTTCAGTAAAAATAATGGAAAATGAAGTAAAAAAAAAAAAAAAAAGACATGCGACCAAGCGAACAAATGACATAAAACGTTGGAAAAAAACGTTTATGAATTTGGCTTTGATACTATTTGAATACTTCATTGGTGAGCGCAAAAATCCTTCCAACTTTCGAACAGGTCGTAGCTTTGCCTTTTATGTATCATGCCGATATTTTTTTTTTAAAGGAGAGGTCCTTCTCTACTATTTTACGACAATGATTTTTATCGTAAAATAGTGTAGATGGATACCCCTACTATGTATTTCTAAATTTCGATATGTAAATTTACTTATAATTATATTGATTGTAGGCAGTGAAGCCAGTATGATGTTAAAATTATGTCTACGAGTATGCTACCTCCATTTGTTTTATTTTAAATAAATATATTGGAACTTTCTTGGGATAGGAAAATATGGACCTCTCGCACTAAGAACTAACATTAGGACGTGAATTGAAGGCATAACTAAAATCAGGCTCCAAATTAAATTTATATGTGAACCTGTTTGTATATAATGTATGTTTATATCCCCAACTGGCGATGGGGAACGCTAGATCAGTAGCAACTCGAGGTGTTATGGCGTCCCACAGGGCTATTTTGATGATTGTTCAATGAAAATATAACCATTAAAATAATTATTTTCCATCCTTTTTGAAAACTGAAAAGACCAAAATGATCGACCATATTCACAAAGCATCCGTAACTTTTGTGACGTCATCAAAATAAACCCCATGAGCTTTCCCAAAAATAGAATCAGACGCCGTGACACCTCCTCGAGTTGCTACTGATCCTGCCTTCCCCCACTGACGATGAAGGGAAGCGTGGGACCGGGGAAAGAGACATTGACACCATCAGTTGTCACTCCCCCGTCTTTATCCTCCCTCCCCCTTGCACCCTACCCCCCCTCCCTTCTAATCTCCTTGCTCCTCCCTCGTCCAAACCCCGCTTTTATGCCCTCCATCCCGTCGCCCTCATACCCCCCCATGCCCTCTAAGCTAGGCCCTACGCTCCCTATTTATCCTCTCCGCCCTTCAATATCCCGTATTTACCAGTTTATTTAACCGTCCCCTTCCGCTAATCTTTCACCCTCCTCCATGCCCTCACCCCTCCCACCGCCCTTCCCCCTCGCCTTCCACCCTCCTTCCACACATCTTCCCCCTCCCTGTACAGCAAAACATTCACAAGAAGAAATTGAATCAAATCACAACGTTTCTAATTCGCCAAGAGATCCTCATCAGCCGGATAACAAATTTCCCTTCCTTCCCCTCTCCTACACATATTCCCCCTCCCTCCCACACATCTTCCCCTTCCCAATTCCTTCCCTCATCCCCTCCAACCCCCCCAACCCTCCGTGATTAGCCCCCTCCCTTCCTCTTTCAACTCCTCTTCCACACTCCCTCCCTCCCCTCCTCCAACAACCCCCCATCCTGATAAACCCTCTCCCTCCTGCACATTTCCCTCCCTCCCTTCCCTCCAACCGCCATCCTGATTATCTTTTTCCCTCCCACATATCTCCGTCCCTCCCCCCTCCCTTCCACACATCTCCGTCCCCCTCCCTCCCCTTCCACACATCTCCGTCCCTCCCCCTCCTCCCTCCCACACATCTCCGTCCCTCTCCCTCCTCCCTCCCACACATCTCCGTCCCTCCCCCCCCTCCCACACATCTCCGTCCCTTCCCCCTCCCTTCCACACATCCCATTTCCTCCCTCCCTTCCCCCTCCCTTCCACACATCCCATTTCCTCCCTACCTCCCTCCCTCCCTTCCTCCCTCCCTCCCTCCACCCCCCTCCCCTCCCTTCCCCGTGATTAACCCTCTCCACTCGTTCATTACACACAGCAATTATGATGCTACAAGACGAGACCTTGGATTAAGCGTGGACCACCGTAGAAATCCCAAGTAATAACGAAATGACCCGCGGAATTGGCAAGGGGGCTCCGGTGGCAATTTCGGGGTATTAATCTTAAATATCTAATTAGTTTGATATTAATTAGAAGCGGGTGCGTTTCTATTGAGATATGGATTTTCTCTCCCGGTCGTTGTTCTTCTCTTTCGCTCTCTCTCTCTTTCTCTCTTTCTCTCTCTCGTTTTTTATGTTTTATTTTCTTTAGTTTTCGTTGTGTGCTTGTTCTTTCTTTCTTTCTGTCTGTATGTTTGTCTGTCTCGGTCTCTTTTAGACTTTCTCTCTCTCT
>NC_091571.1:30870670-30878170 GCF_042767895.1 Penaeus vannamei | reverse complement strand
CCTTTCCAGCTAAAGCAAGGTCAAGGTCCACGAATTTTATTGTATTTAGATTTTTGGGTTCACACACACACACACACACACACACACACACACACACACACACACACACACACACACACACACACACACACACACATACACACACACACACACACACACACACACACACACACACACACACACACACACACACACACACACACACACACACACACACACACACACACACACACACACACACACACACACACACACATATAAATGAAACCAAGATTCAAAACTTAGTAGAAATTTTGCTTATTGTTTCTCATTTCGAGTTAATTTTCTTTATAACTTACTTTTCATTGTTTGATAGACATCGATAATGACGTCACCTTGAATCAGAGTGCGTCGGAATCCCATCACATTTATATAAGAACTAAACAGCATCTGAAGCTTCACTGGAAAGAGATCCGCTGACTGGAGTATATAACAAAATTTGTATATGTATATAAGACTAATTAATCCTCTTGTATATACGGTTTTTGTTCCTTGTACTCACGCTGTGTTAATCGAATATTCAATTACGGTATTACTGTTTTATAGCAATATCTTTTCATGTACGAATGTAAAGTTGCTAGTCATATTGTTGCAATTAATGTCATTCCTTATCATTTATTTTAAAGAAAGCTTTAGTTTACAATATTTGCAGAATTTGATTTTTGACATTTCCTGGTCTGTACATTTATAATTTTGTTAGATTTGTATTTTTTTCTAAGTATGTAGGCTTTTCATGCAAGTACTTTTTCCCGTTTTTTTTCTCCTTTTTTGATAACTATTCCTTGCATTTCTCTCTCTCTCTCTCTCTCTCTCTCTCTCTCTCTCTCTCTCTCTCTCTCTCTCTCTCTCTCTCTCTCTCTCTCTCTCTCGTTCTCTCTCTCTTTATGTCTTTCTTTCTTTGAACCGTATCCATGTTTACAAATGTAGAAAAGGTATGAATGAGACTGGATATCTTCACAATACAAGAGATGTATTTGACCGGTTTCGATTACGTCTTCATCAGAAATACATTTCTGATGAAGACGTAATCGAAACCGGTCAAATACATATCTTGTATTGTGAAGATATCCAGTCTCATTCATACCTTTTCTACTTTCTCTCTTTATTTCCCTACTCTCTCTCTCTCTCTCTCTCTCTCTCTCTCTCTCTCTCTCTCTCTCTCTCTCTCTCTCTCTCTCTCTCTCTCTCTCTCTCTCTTTTAATGTGCTAGCTTTGGTTCTTCCATATAGTAGGGCTGCTATTTAACCTACAGAAGTGTCTCTTCTTTATCTAGTAGATGTTGTAGCTCTTATTTATCTTGCACAATGTGTCTCATTTTAATTTCGATCTCTGTTGCATCTGCTCGTGTTGCAGACTCGCTGTAAATTTAATAAGTCACTCTATATTCAACTAGTCCCACTACTTATTAATATTGCATAAAGTACCATTTCTACATTTTGAATAGACATAATTAAACTTGTGAAATTTTCATTTCTGGATTATTCATGCAACAATTTTTAGACTGAGAATCAATCTTATTTCGTCAAGGTCACTTAGGAAGCCAACTGGGTTCAACAAAGTTATTCCTCCTCCTTCAATCCTATTCTTTCATTCCACTTGTCATTGCAGTTATGTCCTCTTTTTGCAATCCTTTGTCTGTACATTACCTTTGCCTAACAACTCCAGCCTCCTAGCAGACAGGAAGGAGAACGGGCGGTGTTAACGAAAGGTCATAGACTCCGAATTTTCTCTTTGAAAAGAAAAAAAAAACAAAATTCGGACGGTTTGTTATTGTGGGAAGCCCGACATGATGAATATTCATATAAACGGACACGCACATGCACGGAAATAAATGCACAACTGTCTATTAATCTGGTAGATGTACATTTATCTGTCTGGTCATCTGCATGTCTAGACTGATAGACATCCATTTATTTCTGTGTATATATTCATGTTCGTATATTTCTGTATGTATTCATGTTCGTATATTTCTGTGTGTGCATTCATGTTCGTATATATCTGTGTGTGTATTCGTTCGTATATTTCTGTGTGTGCATTCATGTTCGTATATTTCTGTGCGTGCATTCATGTTCGTATATTTCTGTGCGTGCATTCATGTTCGTATATTTCTGTGTGTGTATTCATGTTCGTATATTTATGTGTGTGTATTCATGATCGTATATTTCTGTGTGTATTCATGATCGTATATTTCTGTGTGTGTATTCATGGTCGTATATTTCTGTGCGTGCATTCATGGTCGTATATTTCTGTGTGTATTCATGTTCGTATATTTCTGTGTGTGTATTCATGTTCGTATATTACTGTGTGTGTGTTCATGTTCGTATATTTCTGTGTGTGTGCTCATGTTCGTATATTTCTGTGTGTGTGTTCATGTTCGTATATTTCTGTGTGTGTATTCATGTTCGTATATTTCTGTGTGTGTATTCATGATCGTATATTTCTGTGTGTGTATTCATGGTCGTATATTTCTGTGTGTGCATTCATGTTCGTATATTTCTGTGTGTGTATTCATGTTCGTATATTTCTGTGTGTGTATTCATGTTCGTATATTTCTGTGTGTGTATTCATGGTCGTATATTTCTGTGTGTGTATTCATGTTCGTATATTTCTGTGTGTGTATTCATGTTCGTATATTTCTTTGTGTGTATTCATGTTCGTATATTTCTGTGTGTGTATTCATGTTCGTATATTTCTGTGCGTGCATTCATGATCGTATATTTCTGTGTGTGCATTTATGTTCGTATATTTCTGTGTGTGTATTCATGTTCGTATATTTCTGTGTGTGTATTCATGTTCGTATATTTCTGTGTGTGTATTCATGTTCGTATATTTCTGTGTGTGTATTCATGTTCGTATATTTATGTGTGTGTATTCATGGTCGTATATTTCTGTGTGTATTCATGTTCGTATATTTCTGTGTGTATTCATGATCGTATATTTGTGTGTGTATTCATGTTCGTATATTTCTGTGTGTGTATTCATGTTCGTATATTTCTGTGCGTGCATTCATGATCGTATATTTCTGTGTGCATTCATGTTCGTATATTTCTGTGTGTGTATTCATGTTCGTATATTTCTGTGTGTGTATTCATGTTCGTATATTTCTGTGTGTGTATTCATGTTCGTATATTTCTGTGTGTGTATTCATGTTCGTATATTTCTGTGTGTGTATTCATGGTCGTATATTTCTGTGTGTGTATTCATGTTCGTATATTTCTGTGCGTGCATTCATGATCGTATATTTCTGTGTGCATTCATGTTCGTATATTTCTGTGTGTGTATTCATGTTCGTATATTTCTGTGTGTGTATTCATGTTCGTATATTTCTGTGTGTGTATTCATGTTCGTATATTTCTGTGTGTGTATTCATGTTCGTATATTTCTGTGTGTGTATTCATGTTCGTATATTTCTGTGTGTGTATTCATGTTCGTATATTTCGGTGCGTGCATTCATGATCGTATATTTCTGTGTGCATTCATGTTCGTATATTTCTGTGTGTGTATTCATGTTCGTATATTTCTGTGTGTGTATTCATGATCGTATATTTCTGTGTGTGCATTCATGTTCGTATATCTCTGTGTGTGTATTCATGTTCGTATATTTCTGTGTGTGTATTCATGTTCGTATATTTCTGTGTGTGTATTCATGGTCGTATATTTCTGTGTGTGTATTCATGTTCGTATATTTCTGTGCGTGCATTCATGATCGTATATTTCTGTGTGCATTCATGTTCGTATATTTCTGTGTGTGTATTCATGTTCGTATATTTCTGTGTGTGTATTCATGTTCGTATATTTCTGTGTGTGTATTCATGTTCGTATATTTCTGTGTGTGTATTCATGTTCGTATATTTCTGTGTGTGTATTCATGTTCGTATATTTCTGTGTGTGTATTCATGTTCGTATATTTCTGTGTGTGTATTCGTTCGTATATTTCTGTGTGTGCATTCATGTTCGTATATTTCTGTGTGTGTATTCATGTTCGTATATTTCTGTGTGTGTATTCATGTTCGTATATTTCTGTGTGTGTATTCATGTTCGTATATTTCTGTGTGTGTATTCATGTTCGTATATTTCTGTGTGTGTATTCATGGTCGTATATTTCTGTGTGTGTATTCATGTTCGTATATTTCTGTGTGTGTATTCATGGTCGTATATTTCTGTGTGTGCATTCATGTTCGTATATTTGTGTGTATTCATGTTCGTATATTTCTGTGCGTGCATTCATGTTCGTATATTTCTGTATGTATTCATGTTTGTATATTTCTCTGTGTATTCATGTTCGTATATTTCTGTGTGTGTATTCATGTTCGTATATTTCTGTGTGTGCATTCATGTTCGTATATTTCTGCGTGTATTCATGTCCGTTTATATGAATATTCATCGGTCGGGCTTCGCATAATTTTCACAAACCGGCCAATTGACTCCGATATTTTGCCTACGACTCGCCGCGAAAATATCCGTGACATCCGATGTTTATCTCTGACTCGGCCAGTGTTTATGACAGTTGTTGCAGATAACTCCGCATCACAAATGATATGGGAAACTTTCCTGATACTTCTTTGTTTATTGTCAAACGTTGTAATGTTTTTTCTTTGTTTCCAGCTGTTTCCTCGAATTGTGATGTTTCTTTGTTCGTAGAAAATACGTGGTGTTGCACGCCTTCTCAGCCGAGGCAATGATAGGAAATGGAGTGGGTGCCACGCAAACATGTAAAATATATCAGATATGTAAATTTATATTCATTATTTAGCTAAATACCTGTATTATCAATTCTGTTTCATTATTAGGGCTACCTTATATCATTATTGAGTATTTTTAGATGTAAATTTGAAATGTGTCACCAGTGCTATTCATAGACGAAATAAAAACTTTTTGTGCCAATCCTTAAATTTGCAAAAGAAACTTCTATGACCTTAAGTGATTACCGCCCCAGAGCCTTTTATAGAAGCTAACGTCAGCATGTGCGTACTCACTCAGCCCTCTTATGCTGGCACGCGGATTCGTAAACATATTGACCTTTATTAAGAAGGATGTATCATTATGACAGTACGTGGCGGATTTGATTTTTAATTACTAATATTCATAAGAGGAATCAGTGTAGTATTTATCAAGATATCATAAGCCAGAAACTCTCACGTCCATTATATATACTTTTTTGTGTCGATGTTCAATTCAAATTTCTTAAGCTTCTGAGTCGGAAATTAAAGATGGATAGAAGGTGCTCTTAATGTTTGAAATAACGTTCGGATAAGTAGTATAAAGTCTCAGTGTAACGTCTTACTATCTCATTTCCTTCCATATGCTTAAGATATTGACACTGAATCTTTAGTCGCAGTGAAAACATGGAGGATGAGAATCTGAGGAATGACAGGCACCAAAGACACGTAAAAGGCGTTAAAGCACGTAAAGATTAATTTTACTCTCTATGACAGGTGACAAATTGGCCAATAGCCCTTACACTTCTTTACCCCCCCCCCCCTGCCCACCCGTCCCGACCCCAACCCCCTCCTCCATGTACTGATACCCCCCCCCCCCCGTCCCGACGCCACCACCTCCTACATGTACTGACCTAACCCCCCCCCCGTCCCAACACCGCCACCTCCATGTACTGACCTTCCCCTCCCCACCCGTCCCAACACCACCTCCCCCATCCATGTACCCCCCCCCCATCAAAACGAACAGGACCGTTGGCATAAACACGGCGAACACCTACATTCGGCAACCGCAGTTATCAAAGGGTCAAACGTTGCGATTGGTTTTGAAGTATCCAATTAGAGAATTCAAGTTGGTGAGAGAGAGAGAGAGAGAGAGCGAGAGAGAGAGAGAGAGAGAGAGACAGAGAGAGAGAGAGAGAGAGGGAGAGAGAGACAGAAAGAAAGGGAGAGAGAGACATAGACTGAGAGAGAGAGACAGAGAAAGGGAAAGAGAGACAGAGAGAGAGAAAGGAAAAGAGAGAGAGAGACAGAGACAGAGTGAGAGAGAGAGAAAGGGAAAGAGAGAGAGAGAGAGAGAGAGAGAGAGAGAGAGAGAGAGGAGAGCTGTTTGATGAAGGCGTAACACCGTGGTTCTCGACCGCCCACTTACCCCTTTTCTTCCTTTCTCTTTGCTCTTTCACCCTCGCCTCCCTTTCATCCTTCCTTTCATCCTTGTCTCTCACCTTTTTTCTCCTCTCGCCGGTCATCGCCTTCCATCTCCTCTCCCTTTCTTAGCCTGCCTCCTCTCTCCACCCTTTCTTTCTTCTCATGTCCTCGTTATTTCGCCATTTCGCTCCTCCTCTCTTCATTTGATCCTGCTCTTTAACCCCATTTCTCCGTTCACCGACCGTTCTCTTCTCTCTCTCACACACTCTCTCTCACTCTCTCTCTCTCTCTCTCTCTCTCTCTCTCTCTCTCTCTCTCTCTCTCTCTCTCTCTCTCACCCTATCGCCTACACTCCCTTCTCCCTCCTCTCTCTTTCCCCAACCCCTCCCTTCTTCACCTCCCCGAGCGATCCTTTCACCCACTCCCTCTTTCCCTTCCCTCAACCCATCTCTTTCTTTCCATCCTTCCCTCCACCCCCTTCCTTTTCCTTTTCCCTTCACCCCAACCCATCTAGTCCTTTCCCTCCCCCCCCACTCCAACCCATCCCATTCCTCCCCCCCCTCCTCTCCTTCCTACCTCCCTCCCTTCCTTTCTCTTAATCCAAACTTTCCTCTCGTACCTCCTCCCCTTTCACTCTTCCATCCAGTCCCTCCCACTTTCCCTCCCCTCCCTCCTTCTCTTTCTTACCTTCCCTCCCTCCTCTCCTTTCCTCCCTTCCATCCAGTCCCTCCCTCCTTCCTTCCCTTCCCTCCTTTCCTTTCTTCCCTCCTTCCTTTTCCTCCCTTCCCCCCCTCCTCCCCTTTCCCTGCTTCCATTCAGTCCCTCCCTCTTCCCCTTCCCTCCCTTCCCTCCTTCGTTTCCCTTTCTCCCTCTTTGCCACTCCCACCGCCCACCCCATTCCCTCCTTCTCCAAAGAGCAATTAATTAGCAAACACCACTGAAGCCTGTAATGCATTCGGCTGAACGATTGGCTGTAAACAACCGCCTTCAACATTTCCTGTCTGTTGCCGCCGGTCTTTGAGTTATGTCTACGCACATCAAAAGGGCGTCGCCATTTTTTTCTTTTTTTCTTCGAATTGGCCCAAAAGCTTCAATTCTCCGTCCTTCTTTTCTTTTCTTTTCTTCGAATTGGCCCAAAAGCTTCAATTCTCCGTCCTTTTATTTCTTTTCTTTTCTTCGAATTGGCCCAAAAGCTTCAATTCTCCGTCCTTTTTTTCTTTTTCTTCGAATTGGCCAAAAAGCTTCAATTCTCCGTCCTTTTATTTCTTTCTTTTCTTCGAATTGGCCCAGAAGCTTCAATTCTCCGTCCTTTTATTTCTTTCTTTTCTTCGAATTGGCCCAAAAGCTTCAATTCTCCGTCTTTCTTTATTTGTCTTCG
>NC_091571.1:30835670-30838170 GCF_042767895.1 Penaeus vannamei | reverse complement strand
TGTGTGTGTGTGTGTGTGTGTGTTTGTTTTTGGGGAAGGGACAGATTTTTTTTCTTAATAATGGTAATGATAACAGTAACATTAATTAAACTGATATATCACCATCTTTATTATATTCAGCATTAGCATTACTATTTTTATCATCATCATTATTAGCAGCATTAACAGATGAGGAGAATAAACTTTATATTCATAATCAAATTTACAATATCGATATAACCCTCATTATCATCGCATTTGATATTTGCATGAGTGATAGCATTACTGTAATCGGAAATTTTGATAATACTTTAGTTTTGGCTGAAGTATATGTAATTATTGTTAATTCCGTGATTTCATGCAAGTCATGTCATGTAAGTCAGGGTAAAAAAAATATATGATTTTTTTTGTTCTCTCGCTTTTTTTTCGTTTATACATTTTGTTTTTATTATTGTCGATTTTATCGGTATAATGATCATTAACATTACTGATATTATAATTATTAGCATTTGTTATTATTGACATCTTATTTTGTTATTATTATTGTAATTGTAGTCAATATTGTTATTATTTATGTTATTTTTGTTCTTGTTACGTATTATCTGTAAAATATATGTAATATTCTAATAGCGCGTATTTGTATATTTTGTGCGATGGGAGTGTCATAGCAATCTAAAGTCTCGCATTTCATCCAGGGTAACAAATATTCATTGCGATCCTGTCAAAAAAGAGGAAGAGGAACAGGATGTATATCCACGGACAGTAAGCTATCAATTCTCATTCAGTCGCTATTAGTTTAACAACCGTTTCACCCCATAGCTCCACCCCCCTCTATCCCATAACTTCCCCCCCTCTCCACCCCGTAACTCCCTCCCCTCCTCCACCCTCTAACGCCATCACCTCCACCTCATAACTCCCCCTCTCCATCCTCTACTCCATAACTCCCCCCTCCCTCTACCCCATAACTCCCCCCCTCCTCCACCCCATAACGCCCTCCCCTCTTCCACCGCATAACTCCATCCCCCACTATCCCATAATCCCCCCCTCCTCCACCCCATAACTTCCCCCGTGCTCCAACCCCATAACTCCCCCATCCTCCTCCCATAACTCCCCCATCCTCCTCCCATAACTCCCCCTTCCCTCCACCCCCTTCTCAGCCCCTTCCACCTCTTTCCATCTCATTCGCTTGATATCCTTCCCTCTCGCTCACTCATTCACCCTTTCCACTCTCCCTCTTACCCATTCGCTACCCCTTCTACTCATTTCACTCCCTCAACATCCCTTTCTACTCCCCACTCTACTCCTTCCATTTCTCCCCCTACTACCCTTTACCCTTTCTCTACCCCCTCCACCCCTGTCACTCCCCCAACAACCCCCTCCCCCAGTCCCCATCCCCCATCCTCCCCTTTCGCCCCCCTCCAACTCTCACTCCCCCTCCCCCCTTTCCACTCCTCAATCTCCTTTCTACTCCCTCCTCCTCCCCTTACTACTACCTCCCCCTCCCCCCAGTGCACACGGCAATAGAAATGGAAGAAGCGTTAGATTCGCGCATTTTCATTCCCTCCCCCCATTCACTCCGTCGTTTCCACCCCCTCCCCCCCAACCCCCCTTTTTTAAGTAACCTTTTTTTCTAGCATTAAGTAAATGGCTCCATTAACCAGCGACGCCGGCAGCAAATTACCCCCTTCATGAAACTGTTATTGTTTTGGTCTTGGGTGGAGCTTTTTTTTGGGGGGGTGGGGGGTGGGGTGGGCGGGCGTGATAGGTCGTCTTTCTTTCTCTTTTTTCGCTCGCCATCCCACCTTTTTTGGTGGGAGAGGGAAGATAATAGAACAAATTATATTAGTATTTTTTTCTTGTTCGGATCTAGATGCGGTGTCTGTGTGTGTGTGTGTGTGTCTAAATGTATATGTATTTTGTTATTTTTTATGAAACGAATTTTTTAACAAATAGAAAACGATCTTTCATGAATACACACACGCACGCACACGTACATGCACATACACATACACGTACACATACACACACACACACACACGCACGCGCACGCGCACACGCACACGCACAGACACATACATACATACACACACACACACACGCACGCGCGCACACATGCACACACACACGCGCATGCGCACGCACACAAGCACAAACACACACGTATACACAAATAAACAAACAGAAATACACGAAGCTTATATATGTATGCATTTATACACGTATGGAGTGTGTGCCTACGTGAGCAACTGCGCATGTGGCCGTGCATTCGTAGAATATGCAACGCTATATTTTATGGCATCATGTACTACCTGTCCTTGCAAGAGTGAACGGCTGTCTTCCATGTTCAGGGCCAGAAACACACAGCACTTTTGGCTTCCATTTATTTTTGATGTTACAGAGGTTTTTGATGTTCCTCTTGCCTCAAACCAGGTAACAGACTTTCTGCAGAATTCTCACATATCTCTAGCGCTGTGCATGTGTGTGTGTGTGTTTGTGTCTTTGCGTTGTGTGTGTTTGTGCG
>NC_091571.1:30818170-30828170 GCF_042767895.1 Penaeus vannamei | reverse complement strand
ACGTCGCGCTGCTGATAGAAAATTTAGTAAATTTTAAAAACAGTTTTGTTATTTTTCACTGCGTAAAACCCTGAATTGGATGATATCGGCTCATAACGTAAACAGAACTTTTCTTATAAATCAATGTCTTCAAAATTTCAGATGGAATCGACGGTGCCTTCACTGTAAACAGTTTTATCACTATTGCTAGTGTTTTTGCTTTCATTACAGTTGTTATTACGATAATGATATAATGCCGTAATTAATAGTATTATTATCATTACCTTTATCTTTATCATGATCATTACTAATAATTATTCATCATCATCATCATCATCATCATCATCATCATCATCATCATCATCATCATCATCATCATCATCATCATCATCATCATCATTATCGTTACCTCCGTCATACTTAATCACGGTTTCTACTGCAATATATGTTTGGAACTGAAACGTGTCTGAGCTCGTACTGCAGACGGGCGGGAAAATTAAATACCTACAGATTACGTAAACACTGCAATTTTAGTGATACATGACACTGTCTGAGGAAGTGTCTGAAGCGATATGCGTGGGTATGATTCACATTGTTGACTTTTTAAATTTTTTCATATACTGAACCTCCCTTTCCTTTCTTCCTGTTTTTCCTTTCGCTCTCCTTCTCCGACTCCTTTTTATTTCTCCTTTCCTCTTTCTTTACTCTTGCTCTCTCCTCCTTTCTCCTCTTTCTAGCCCCCTCCTTCTCCTTGTATCTTTCCCTTTTCTTTATATTCCTAAAGCCTCCCTCCCCCCCCCCCCCCATCCTACAATTCCCTTTTTATTACTTCTGTTCCTTTCCTTTCTCTTGCCTCGACCCCACTACCCATTTTCTCCCCTCTTTTCCTGCTGGTTTCCTTACCCCCTACCACCCCATACCCCCGCCCCCCCTTCTATCCCTATCTTCTCCCCCGCAAACCCACCTTTTCCCCTTCTTCCATTTCCCATAAAGCCCTATATTCTCTCTCCTCTCTCTCCACATCGTTCCTTCCCAACAATCTCCCTTTATCTCTCCCCTATTCCTTTCTCCTTCTCTTCCTTTTATTCCCCACAATCACTGATTCCTGTACTATTTCCTCAACTTACCTATGACCCCTTCTCCAAACCTCCTACTCTCCCCTACTTCTCCCCCAAGCCTTCTTTCTCCCCTCCTTAGCCCCCCACAACCCCCCTCCTCCCCCACCCTCGTCCTCATTCTCTCATTCTGGCCCTTCACCCTGTCCCAGTCTCCCCCTCCACCCTCCCCTTTCTCTCTCTCATTCTCCCCTCCCTCTCTCATTCCCCCACTCCTCCCCACCCTCTCTCACCTCCCCCCTCCCCCCTCCCCCTACCCTATCCCTTACCCCCCCCCCACGTCCCATCCCACCCCGCCCTCCCGCCCGCTCCCCTTCTCCCTCCCCCTCCCTCTCTCCCTCCCCTCCCCTTACCCTATCCCTTACACCCCCCGTCCTATCCCCACCCCACCCACCCGCTCACCCGCCCTCCCTCCCGCCGTAAAGTAATATACGCTTCTTGTTTCGAAGAGGAAAAAGGAAACTCGCGTAAAGAAAGCATTCTGAAATCAGGCAGTTCGTCTTTCTCGTCACGTTTGCCTCTGAAATTGGTATCTGCGCTATGCACGTGTTGTTGGTAGGGGGAGGGAGGGAGAGGGGAGAGGGGAAGCGGGAGAGGGGGAGGGGAAAGGGGAAGAGGGAGAGGGAGAGGGAGAGGGAGAGGGAGAGGGGAGAAGGGAAAGGGGAAGAGGGAGAGGGAGAGGGAGAGGGGGAGAGAGAGAGGGAGGGGAGAAGGGGAAGCGGGAGAGGGAGGGAGAGCGGAGAAGGGAAAGGGTAAGAGGCAGAGACATAGAGGGAGAGGGGATAATGGAAAGGGGAAGAGGGAGAGGGGAGGAAGGAAAAAAGGGAAAGAAGGAGGGGGAGGGAGAAGGGAAAGGGGAAGAGAGAGAGGGAAGGAGAGGGGGAGGGAGGGGAGTAGGGAAAGGGGAAGAGGGAGAGGGAGGGAGAAGGGAAAGGGAAAGAGGGAGAGAGAGAGGAGAGAAGGGAAAGGGGAAGAGGGAGAGGGAGGGGTAAGGGAAAGGGAAAAGAGGGAGAGAGGGAGAGAGAGAGAGAGAGAAGGGAAAGGGGAAGAGGGAGAGGGAGGGGAAAGGGGAAGAGGGAGAGGGAAGGGAAAGGGGAAGAGGGCGAGGGAGGGGAAAGGGGAAGAGGGAGAGGGAGAGAGAGGGGAAGAGGAAGAGAGATAGGGAGGGAGAGGAAGAGGAAGAGAGGGTGAGGGAGAGAAGAGGAAGAGGTGAGAGAGAGAGAGAGGGATTGGAGAGAAAGAGGGGGATAGGAAAGAGAGAGAGAGAGCTATAATAGATGTCTGTAAGAAGAGGAAAATAGACTAGACTGGGGGAGGGGGAAAGGAGCAAGGAATGGAAAAGAGGAATATAATTAATAGACAGAAGGCAAGAGAAGGGGAAGAGAAGAGAAGAAGCAGAGGGAACTAAAGCAGGGAGGGAGAGGGGGATAAGGAGTATCTGGTAGGGGGGGGGGAGGGGGACGGAAAAGGGGAGGGATAATGGGTCTCTGAAGGAAGGGAGAGATAATGGGTAAAGATATCGATCCATATAAGATGTTGGGGAAAGAGAAATGGGATATGGGAGAAAGAAGAAGGTTAAAATGAGACAAGAAGTAGATAAGAAAGGGGAAAAACGAAACATGAAGTAAAGGATATTAGCGAAGAGGAAGGAGAAGAGTTAATAAAATTTATTAAGGGATTACGTAGATGAGGAGAAAAATATTAGAAGATGAAGGGGAAGGAGAGGGAGGCAGAGAGGCAGAGAGGCAGAGAGGCAGAGAGAGAGACAGAGAGACAGAGAGACAAAGAGAGGAAGAGAGCAAAAAAAGAGAAAAAGAGAGAGAAAGAGAAAAGAAAGAAAAGAGAAAGACAAAGATAGAGAGAGAGAGAAAGACAAAGATAAATACAAAGAGAGAGAGAGAGAGCAAGAAAATGAGAAAACGAGAGTGAGAGAGAGAGAGAGAAAGAGAAAGGCAGAGACAAAGAAAGAGAGAGCAAGAAAATGAGAAAACGAGAGTGAGAGAGAGAGAGAGAACGAGAAAGGCAGAGACAAAGAAAGTGAGAGCAAGAAAATGAGAAAACAAGAGTGAGAGAGAGGGAGAGAACGAGAAAGACAAAGACAAAGAAAGAGAGAGCAAGAAAATGAGAAAACGAGAGAAAAAAAAATGAGAAAAAGAGAGAGAGCGAGAGAGAGAGAGAGGTGATTGGCGAGACAAATCGGGCAATGTTGCTTATCGCCGCTCCTGCGTGACTCGCCCCGGGGGAGCCGAGATCGCCGCCGAGTACGAAGATTAGTCACGTGTCTTGACGAAGCCACGCTACACCCCCCACCCCCACTCCCCAACCCCCCCACCCGCGCTCCATGGATCAGCTGGGAAGTTGGTCTCTTCGTCTTCCTTGTTTGCCGTGTTCGTGTTCTCCGTGTTCTTGTGGTGTTCTTTTTTATATTATTAGGTCGAAGGGGTGGTGAGTCTATTTTTTGTGCTGTTGATTTTTTTTTCTTTTCTTTTCAGGAAAGTTAGGGATCTGTTCTTGTTATTTGTTTTCTTGTTCTGTTTTTTTATTATTATTATTATTATTATTATTGTTCTTTATGTCGTCTCTTTGACTTTTTTTTATAGATTCGACGGGAAATTGATGTTTTCTCTTTCTTATTGTCATTGTTATTTATCATTAGTTTATTTATTTGTTGTCTGTCAATCCGATGAAAAGTTCATGTTCTCATGTTACTTGTTCTGTTCATTTTTTTCATCATTGTTCTCCTTGTTCTTTTTAACCTCTTGTCAATTGGCCTGTATTTTGTTGTTGTTCTTCATCTTCTCTTTTGTGCCGTTTTTTTTCTAGTTTGGCTCCTTGTTCCTCTTTTTCGTTTCCGTGTTCTTTTGTTCTGCAACTTGTTCTCTCGTTCGTCTTGTTCCTTTATCGATTGTTCTGAATGAATTATCTGCTACGTCGGTCTTTCTTTCTGTTTCTTCGCCTTTCGTTCTTCAGTTTGTTCTTCTTGTTCTTTGTCTTCCTTCTCTTTTCTTTCGCATCTTTCTTTCTTTTTGTTTTTTATTTATTTTTTATTTTATTATTATTTTTTTGTTTGTTTTATTTTTTATTATTATTATTCTTTTTTTTTTGCTATTATTCCTTCAGTCTTCTTTTATTTCATTTTCCTCTTGTTTTGACCCTTCCCTGTTTTTCCTGATTGAATCATTCTCCTGTATTTCCTCTGTCTTTACTTTTCTCGTCTTTTTTATCGTCGTTTCCTTCTTTTATCTCTCTCTTTCTCTTTTTCTTTCTTTTCACTTAGCTTCACTTATTTTCTTTTCCTCCTCGTCCGATTTTTTTTTTCTTTTTTTTTTTTGTCTTTCTCGCTTTGTTTCCCTTTCGTTTTTTTCTTCCTATTGTTGTTGTTGTTTTCTTATGTCTAGTTTTCTCACTTATTTCGCTCCCATCTTTATTTTCTTATGTTGTTTTTTGTTTGTCGCAGCATTGTTTTCCCTCTCTCTCCTTCTCCCTCTCCCTCCCTCCCTCCTTCCCTCCTTCCTTCCCTACCTCCCTCCCCTCCTTCCCTCCCTTCCTCCCTCCCTCCCTCCCTCCCTCCCTCCCTCCCTCCCTCCATTCCTCCCTCCTTCCCTCCCTTCCTTCCTTCCTTCCTTCCACCCTCCCTTCCTTCCTTCCCTCCCTCCCTCCTTCCCTCCCTTCCTTCCTTCCTTCCTCCTCTCCTTCCCTCCCTCCCTCCCTCCCTTCCTTCCACCCACCCCTCCCTTCCCTTCCTTCCACCCACCCTCCCTCCCTCCCTCCCTCCCTTCCTTCCACCCACCCTCCCTCCTTCCTTCCCTCCTTCCCTCCTTCCTTCCCTCCTTCCACCCTCCCTCCCTTCCACCTGTGTGCGTGCGCGCGTGCGTGCGTGCGTCTCCCCACATCCTTTTAGCCTTGATACATGATTCTCTCTTGTGGATTAACTAAGTGTGACTGACAAGCCTGCATAGTGGATGACACACTCCGAGGCTGACACTAGTTTATGCGCATAGCTTCAAGTCCATGACAGCCTGGTAACGCGATTCTGGTAGTAAAGAAAACCGGAAAATATAATTGCAAGATTAGATACAAAAAGCCGTCTTAAGCGAGTTAGAAATATAATTTTGAGATGTATGTTTTTTTTTTTTTTTCTTATTAAGGTTGTATAAATAAGAGGACTAAATATATGAGAAACGGTGTAGATATAGGGGGGGGGGGGGATATTAGCTAACAAAAGAAAACAATAAGGCGTGAAATCTTTTTTATACTTGTTTCTTTTGCCTCGTACGTTTGGATATTCCAGAGAGACAAAAACAAAAGCAGAGAAGACCTACGTATAAGCGACGCACATACGGCCTCTGTAAACACTGCTCGTATATATGTTGCAAAACACTGTCTAACACGAATGGTGCAAAGATCCGTTACATTTTTTGCATGACGCTTCCATCCCAAAAATCCCAAACATTTGCATGTAACTGCTACACCCTCGCACACAGCTACAATATATCCGAATGCAGCTGCAATACACGCTCATACATGCAATGTCCGCTCATACATCTGTTTCACATCCGGAATCCCTGCGACTTATCGTTCCTCCCTAAGGGTCAGCGGTAAAGGGAAACCTGTAATTTATCCCTAAATATCGCCATCAGCCATCATTCCTCGAGTTAAATGACAGATGCGGAGAGTTTCCCGCAGAAGCCGCTCGCACCTGCGTTCTCGAGGGGAGGGGGTGGAGGCAGGGGGCGGGGGTGGAGGCAGGGGGCGGGGAGGAGAGAGGAAAATGGAAGAGGGGGACAGGAAGGGAGGAGAGAGGACGGTGGGCGAGGGAGAGGAAGGGCTAGGGAGGTGATGGGGTGAGGGTAAGGGGCGACGAAGGGAAGGGAGAGGAGGGAAGGAGAGAGGACGATGAGGGAGGACCAGGGAGGGCAGAGGTATGCGGAAGGGCAGGAGAAGGAAGTGGGACGACGAAGGGCAGGGAACAGGAAGGAGAGAAAAAATAAAGAAGGAAGGAAGGACGAGAAGCAGGAAAGAGGAAGAGGGAGATAAAAGAAAACACCGCGGGTGAGAGGAAGGAGAAGAGGGTAAGGAAGAAAGAAATTGAAGCTACAGAATTAAGAATGAGGATAAGATCCGACCAAGAAAAGAAAAGAGGAAGGGGAAGGAGGCAAGAGAAAGGCGAAAGGGCAAGGGTGAGAGGACGGGCGAAGGGCAGGGGAGAAGAGCAGGGGGTGGGGGGGGAGGGAGAGTGCCACCAACGAGGCCGCGCTGAGCCCTGTCTATACATCACAGCAGCCGGGTCGCATGGAGACAAATGCCAGGCCAGTTATGACGTTCGCCGATGATGGACGCGCGAGGATCTTGTCGGATGTATATACGCGGCATCACGTGAACATCCTCGGACACGAACGTTCTCCTGGAAGATGCTGTCGTGGGCGTTCTGTGCGTCGGAAAGTGGGCGGAGGGCGTGAGGGGGAATCCGTCGCGGAGAGTCTGTGTGGTGACGGTAGTTGAATGCAGAGATTGGAATTGGTGTTGAAATTTCATTCGAGCAGAAACTAGAATAAGAAGAGAGAGAGAGAGAGAGAGAATTGAAGCCAGAGTGGAAATAATATCCACACAGGAGAGAGAGGCAAGAACATAGGTAAAAGAAAAGAGAGAGAGAGAAGCAGAGAGAGAAAGAGAAAGAGAGAGATAGAGAAACGGAGGGAGAAAAACAAAGCAACGCTATGTTATGCAGGTGACACGACTCGCCCCGAGAAAAAAAGTCCAATACTGCAAAATCCAAAATCATCCATAACACCTGCTCATTATCTCTGTAACTTCGGGCCCTAATTAATTAAAATTAAATACTCCGAAGTGACCAATATCCACCGTGCCTTTCACCTGTTTCATCGATAGACGATTTCATATAAAATATCCTAATCAAGTACCTCGAAAGAACGGCACACTCGCTCACAGACATATCTCTGACGTCGCAATTATTTTCGGAATCATTCGTAATGACATCCAATACCGTATCGACATTTATTCTTTTGTCGATAACTTCACTGTCCGGCGAACATCACTGGTTTGATTTTGGAGTTGCTTTTTTTTTCTTTCTGTGTGTGTGGTAGGCGGTAAAAAAGGGTTATTTGTCTTCTCTCTGTCTGTCTCTGTTCGTCTGTCTTTCTCTCTCTTTCTCTCTCTCTCTCTCTCTCTCTCTCTCTCTCTCTCTCTCTCTCTCTCTCTCTCTCTCTCTCTCTCTCTCTCTCTCTCCACTCCCTCCCTCCCTCCCTCCCTCCCTCCCTCCCTCCCTCCTCCCCCCCTCCCTCCCTCCCTCTCTCTCTCCCTCTCTCTCTCCCTCCCTCTCCCTCTCCCTCTCCCTCTCCCTCTCTCTCTCTCTCTCTCTCTCTCTCTCTCATGTCTCTCTCTCTCTCTCTCTCTCTCTCTCTCTCTCTCTCTCTCTCTCTCTCTCTCTCTCTCTCTCTCTCTCTCTCTCTCTCTCTCTCTCTCTCTCTCTTTATCTCTCTCTTTTTTCTCTCTCTCTCCCTCCCTCCCTTTTCCGCCCTCCCCCCTACTTCCTTCCCTCCTTCCCCACTCCCCACATACCAACCTACCTTTATCTCCCTCCCTTTCCTCAACCATACCTCCCGTTACCTCGTCATAAAAGAAACACACGCGACCTTAATACGAACGGATATGCCCCTTTCTCTCTCCGAGTCCTCAATAATTAACCCATTCACTAATTAACCTCTCTCCCATTCACTAATTAGAGTCAATACATAAGTACTTCATAATCATGAATAGGCAAGATGGGTAAATAGGAAGAAAGTAGGAAAGAAAGGTAACGGGAATAATTAAGACTCAAAGATTCCTCCTCACGAGATAGCCTTAAGGAGTCCGCCTCGTCTTATGAATTGTGGAATATGTCTGGCAATTCGGCATATAAGCGGTCTTAGTGTGCTTCTGAAGTCTGGGAGAAGCGAGGGAGAAGGAGGTGGAGAAGGAGAGGGAGAGAGAGAGAGAGAGAGAAGGTGGAGGAGAGTTGAGTTAGGAAGAGAGAGAGAGGGAGAAGGTGGAGGAGAATTGAGTTAGGAAGAGAGAGGGAGAGGGAGAAGGTGGAGGAGAATTGAGTTAGGAAGAGTGAGGGAGAGGGAGAAAGGTGAAGGAGAATTGAGTTAGGAAGAGAGAGGGAGAGGGAGGAGATGGAGGAGAATTGAGTTAGGAAGAGTGAGAGAAAGAGGGAGAAGGTGGAGGAGAATTGAGTTAGGAAGAGAGAGAGAGAGAGGGAGAAAGTGAAGGAGAATTGAGTTAGGAAGGGAGAGAGAGGGAGAAGGTGGAGGAGAATTGAGTTAGGAAGGGAGAGAGAGGGAGAGGGAGAAGGTTAAGGAGAATAGAGAGAAAGGAGGAGGGAGGGAGTAGAGAATAGAGAGGGAAAGAGTGGGAGGAGGGAGAAGCTGGAGCACAGAGAGAGAGGGAGTAGGTAGAGGAGAATAGAAAGAGAAAGAGACAGGGAGAAGGTGATGGGGCATAGAGAGAGGGTGAGGCAGAAGGTGGAAAATTAAGGGAGAAAGGGACGGGGAGAAGGTGATAGGACATAGAGAGAGACGGATAAGTACAGAGTGGGGGAGAGGGCGAGAGAGGAGGAGAAGAAGGGAGAGGGAGAGAGAGGAAAGGCAGACAGAGAAGAAAGGGAAGGTAGAGGGACATAGAGAGAGAACATGAAAGAGAAAAGGAGATAAAGCAAGAGAGAGAGGAAGAGCAAGGGAGAGGTTAGGGGATGGGGAAAGGGATAACAAAGAGCAAGGGAGAAAGAGAGAAACAGGATAGATATATAGATCAACGGAGATTGAGGGAGATCGAGAGCGAAAGAGATTGAGCATGAGTGAGAGAGAAAGAGAGTGTGAGTGAGAGAGAGATTGAGGTTGAGAAAGAGACTGAGAGTGAGAGAGAGATTGAGGTTGAGAAAGAGAGTGAGAGAGAGAGAAAGAGAGTGAGAGTGAGAGAGAGATTGAGGTTGAGAAAGAGACAGAGTGAGAGAGAGATTGAGGTTGGGAAAGAGAGTGAGAGAGAGAGAGAAAGAGAAAGAGATAAGGAAAGAGAAACCGATAGAAAGAGAATTCCGAAATGCAAAAAGGAGAATCAAAACTTCCGGAACTTCTCTCCTATCTTATCTTCCCAACGAGACAAACGAGATAATGATGGTGAAACGAGTCAATTATGAAGAGAAATATTAGGTTTGACTCCCTTTCTCTCCTCTTTCCCTCTCCGTTTCTGTCTCTTCCTCTCTTTTCTCTCCTTTCTTCTTCTCTATTTTCTCTTCTTTCCTCTTCCCCGTCTTTTATCTATTTTCTGTTATTTTTCTCTTTCATCTCCTATCTACCGTTTCTCTCCTTTCTTTTCTTCTCTTTTCTCTCTATTCTCTCCTCTCCCCTTCTCTCTTTTCTCTTCTTTCCTCTTCTCCGTCTTTCATCTCTTTTCTATCATTTCTCTCTTTCATCTCCTATCTATCGTTTCTCTCCTTTCTTCTCTTCTCTTTTCTCTCTATTCTCCCCTCTCCTCTTCTCTCTTTTTCTTTCTTTTCTCTCCTCTCTTTCATCTCTTTTCTATCGTTTCCCTCTTTTCTCTCCTCTTTCCTTCTTTCTTTTCCTCTCTCTCCTCTGTATTCTCTCTCTTTTCTCTCCATTCCTCGCCGCTGTTACAAGTTATGGTGAAAGATTCATTAAGTAATTGAATTGGTATTGTGTGACTGTGTATTGCTTTTCCCTGAGTGTTAATATTTTATATGTATGAAAGGAAAACAAGTAAAACTGAATCAAACATATTGAAATGTTCAGGAATCACATATGTGTATTTCTTTTTACATATATGTGCTTGTTCACGTGTAAAGAGACAGGTAGCGAGAGAGTGAGGCAGACGAACAGAGAGAAACGTAG
>NC_091571.1:30795670-30808170 GCF_042767895.1 Penaeus vannamei | reverse complement strand
TGCCATTTGTAATAACATTAAATGGATACAGTGATAAAAATGATAACCACCATCAGCATTGTGGTGTTGCTACTGATAATAATAATAATAATGATAATAATCAGTAATAACGTTAGTAATGATGACATGAATAATGATAGCAACTTTGACAATGACAATAATAGCGATAGCAATATAAAAGAAAATCGCAATAAACATCAATAACAATTAAATTAATGTTCATGATAATCATAATGTGATAATAATTAAACAAGGATGGAAATTATTATATGAATGATTAATGTTATTACTACTATTCCCACTGTTATTCTATTCTCACTGTTTCTGTTATTATATCTATTCCTAATTTTTCATCTTATTTGCATGATGATCAGGATGATGATAATTAATAATTA
The DNA here is from genome assembly GCF_042767895.1 of Penaeus vannamei. NCBI lineage: Eukaryota > Metazoa > Arthropoda > Malacostraca > Decapoda > Penaeidae > Penaeus > Penaeus vannamei. The sequence goes on along the minus strand of NC_091571.1, from coordinate 30,807,775 downwards.
CGATAAAGATAATCTCTCGATTTCTTATCTATACGTAATCTTTTCCTAACGGCAAGACCATTCGAATGATAAAGACGGAGGGAAGATAAAAGAGAGATACAAAAAACTTGCCGATTAAGTTCTTCAACGGTAAAAGAAGACTTCCTTAAGAGTGCGGCGAGTTTCTCAGGGAAATCATGAAAATAAGTCAAAGATACATTTTATTTTTTCTTCTTTCTTTCTCTTTCTTTCTTTCTTTCTTTTTAGGATACAGGGAGAAAGGTTGTGGGAGTGAGTTCTTTTATGATGCCTGGAAATTGGCTTACTAAAGCAGTTAGGTCTCTAAGGATATTAAAGAGGAAAAAAAAAGTGAAGGATGTGATAAATGATTTTGGAATAGCTGAAAAAAATATATCAAGGATATAGTGAGAATCCTGTGAACAAAGAAACCAAAATATACGCTCTCATATTATGCATTTAAAAGGAAATGGTATTTACTGGTATTCCATGGGTGGCATTACTGAAATTTTTAAAAAGAGTAGGTTTCTGGCTGTGTGTGTAGAAAATGTTGGGAAGGAAAGAAAAAATATGTGAAAAAGAAATAAAAAAAATAAGGGTTTACTGATAAGGAAGCTGGGGAACATGAAGAACTGAAACAGAAAATGCGGGGTTGAAAGGAACAGATAGAAAGAGAGAAGATAAGCGAGAGAGAGAGATAGAGAGAGAGAGAAACAGACAGACAGAGAGAGAGGGGGGGGGGGAGACAGACAGAGACACAAAGTTACAGATACAAAGAGAGGAAGATAGAAAGAGCAATTGTCAGCTAAAGAGGTTTAATAGAAAAGGAGAGAGAGAGAGATTTGATAATTGTATCTCGTTCAATACCACTGGGTTACTTGACTTGCAGTTATGTCAAAGCTATATGTTAATTTATCAGAATATTAATTAAGGAAGCTTCCTCTTTTGCTCCACACATAGATTACGTTTGCTTACACACACACACACACACACACACACACACACACACACACACACACACACACACACACACACACACACACACACACATATATATATATATATATATATATATATATATATATATATATATATATATAAAGTAATGAGATTTTCTCATTTGATTTAGCTAATGCACATGAAAACTTTATCTTGAAGAAAAATAGTCAGTCATAATGTAATGACAACCTGCAGCAACACAAAAGATGTGGCAATTTATCCATATCAATCTCCGCGACCTACGACACTAATTAACGTGAATTGAATTGATACAATGTCACAAATGTGTAGCTTATTAGCACACATACACACATGAATGAAGGAATTAGTATCCTTACATGTGCACCTTTCGAGACGAGCTCATAATCAGCTGATCAGACTCCACGGAGGTAAATATTGGAAAACTGCTGCTTCTCAAACATACGAGATTTCGGTAATATAGAAACGGATATTTCTCTCTCTCTCTCTCTCTCTCTCTCTCTCTCTCTCTCTCTCTCTCTCTCTCTCTCTCTCTCTCTCTCTGTCTCTCTCTCTCTCTCTCTCTCTCTCTCTCTACTCTATGGATCGTACTGTCTCTCTGTGCATTTTCCTTTTTCTTTTTCGTTTTTTTTATTCTCATTCTCTTTCGTTTTCTCTTTCTCATTATCTTTCGTGTTCCTATTCCAGTTCTTATTCTTATTCATATTCTCATTCTCACAATTTCATTTACTTTTATTCTCTCTCTCCCTCCCTCCCTCCTCCTTCCCTCCCTCCCTTCTTTCTCCTTCCCTCCTTCCTCCTTCCCTCTCCCTCCCTTTCCCCCTCCCTCCCTCCCACCCTCTCTCCCTCCCTCCCTCCTTCCCTCCCTCCCTCCTTCCTCCTTCCTCCTTCCCTCTTTCCCTCTCCCTCCTTCCCTCCTTCCCTTTCTCCTTCCTCCTTCCCTCCTTCCCTCCTTCCTCGCTTCAAAGAACAGGAGATAAAAGAAACGCTGAACAACATCGAGGTTGAGAGGAACAGCATTTTCCAGCATGACCTTCCGAGGCCATTACATAAACCAAAAGGCAGAGCGTTGTAACTGCGGGAATTAAACACCTGGCGAGTCGGTCACAGAATTATGGGATTTGACTTTTTTTTTACGTTTTTCGTTTTTTTTTTTTTTTGCCTTTTTTGCTTAATATATTTTTCTTTTCGTTTCGTTTTTCTTTTTTATTGCCTTTTTTTACTTAATATGTTTTCTTTCCTTTCTTTTCTTTTCGTTTTTCTGTTTGTTTGTTTTTTGCCTTTTTTACTTGATATGTTTTCTTTCTTTTCTTTCTAAATTGTTTTCGTGGTGTTGTGAGTTTCTTATTTTTTTATTATTATTATTATTCATTTTTTCCAGTTTATTTATTTTTTTCTTTGTGATGTGAATTTTATTATGTCTTCGTTTTGTTATTTCTTTTCGTTTGTCTTGATGGATCTTTAAAAAACAAAGACGTAAATAAACATGAATGAAGTACCTCGTTTGAGAACAGGTACATTCTATTTCTTTTTCTTCCTCTCATGCCTCTTCTTCTTTTTCTCTTGCTTCTTCTTCTTCTACTTCTTCTTTTTCTCTTACTTCTTCTTCTTTTTCTCTTGCTTCTTCTTCTTCTTCTCTTGCTTGTTCTTCTTCTTTTTTTTCTTCTCTTGCTTCTTCTTTTTCTTCTTCTCTTGCTTCTTCTTTCTTCTTCTCTTGCTTCTTCTTCTTCTTCTTTTCTTCCTTCTTCTTCTTCTTCTCTTCCATCTTCTTCTTCTTCTCTTGCTTCTTCTTCTTCTCCTCCTCTTGATTCTTCTTCTTCTTCTTCTTCTTCTTTTTATAACTGAGTAGACACTAAGGCGTTCTAGAAGGATCCCTTTGGCCGAACGTGAATAGTTGCTCCAGTCTCTGCCGGAACACTCGAAGGGTGGGGGTGGGGTGGGGGGAGAGGAGACAGGGAAGAGAGGAGAAGGGGTGGAAGGGGGGAGAGAGAGGGAAGAGAGGGGGAGAAGGGGTGGGAGGGGGGAGAGAGAGGAGAGAGGGAGAAGGGGTTGGAAAGGGGGAGAGAGAGGGAAGAGAAGGGGGAGAAGGGGTGTAAAGGGGAGAGAGAGAAGGGATAGACGAAAGAGAGGGGAGAAGATGGTGAGGATGAGAGAGAGGGGGTAGAAGAGGAGGACGGTAAGGAGGGGGGGGGGTCGGCGAGGGCTAATTGAGACGGGGTCGTAACTCGGCCGCCCGGATAAGGGGAGGAAGAGGAGGGGGAGGGAGGGAGGAGGGGGAAGGAAGAGGAGAGGGAGGGAGGGCGGGGAAGACGGAGGAGCTAAGGGTGGGGAAGGGGAGGGCGAGGGGGGGGGGAGTCGTCTGGTCCTCTGTGAATTATTACTCGTGAGGATCCGAAGAGATTCTCTCCTATTAAAACTTTGTGAAAGAGTGTGTTTGTTTGCAGCTTTGTCCCTCTCTCTTTTTTTTTAATTGTCCCTTTTTTATGTCTTTGGTTTTCTGTTTTTATTTCCTTTTTTTTTCTTTCACACTAATTAAAAGATGGGATGATACATCTCAGGTATTTGGTGGAAGATATAATAAGTATTTTTCAAGTTTTCTTTTTTTAACTTTACTGATGAATAAGAAAGATAAATAGATAGGAGAGAGAACAATGGGAGAAAATGAAAGACATACAGACAGACGGACAGACAGACAGACAGGACAGACAAAAGCACACGCACGCGCACGCGCGCACACACACACACACACACACACACACACACACACACACACACACACACAGAGAGAGAGAGAGAGAGAGAGAGAGAGAGAGCGAAGGACAGACAGACAGACAAAAGAACAGCCAGACAGACATAGAGGGAAGAGGAGAAGGACCCAAGAGAAGAACTAAAAGAAAAATACTAATAATCCAGAAGAAAAAAATACGTTCGGAAACAGGTGTTCGGAATGACCCGCAAGGGAGGCAGTTCAGCGGTTAAGGAAGGACCAGCATCGGGTGGCAATATCTATCTATCATATTATCTATTGGCTTTTTATTTCTTTAACTTATTTTCGCTCTCACTTAGAAAAAAATGTATATATATGTCTACTGGCTTTCTATTTCTTTAACTTATTTTCGCTCTCATTAAAAAAACAACTGTTATAGATGTGTACTTTAGATATAATTATTGATATTATTGATAGGTGGGGAAAGAATTGAAGGTAAGAATAGGAACTAGTTGTAGTATTCTTGAAGGAAAAACCGAAAGAAGGCCAAAACAAGAAAGACAAATATAAAGCCAAAATGAAGAACAAAGAGAGCCAGTGAGGAAATAAAAGAAGAAAGTCAAAAATTAAGAAAAAGAGCTAAAAATGAAGAAGAGAAAAGAAAAAGAAAGAAAAAGAAAGCTAAAATGAAGGAAAAAAAAGAAAGCCGAGGATGAGTGGGATATAGGAGAGGTTAAAGACAGAGCCAAAGACAAAGACAAAAAATATTTTCTGGCCTTTTCCCCCCTGCTCCTATTCACCTCTAATTCATTTAAGAAATACCTCCAAATCCCATTAAAAAGTAAACAGAAATGAGGGACAGAAAAGTAGGTCCACATCGAAGAGAAAGAAAAAGACATAGATATAGATACAGACACAAACACTAATAGATATAGACATTGGTATAGACACCATCACAGACATAGACACAGACATGCACATACACATACACACAGACATGGACACGGACATGGCCATGGATACAGACACAGACATACACATACACATAGACACAGAAACAGATATAGACACAGACACAGCCATTGACGTAGAAATAGAAAGACCGACACAGTTAGAGAAGGACAAAATGGACACAACCATCCATCAGACAGGCAAGTTGGGTAAGGCGTGGGGAGGTATGGGGGAGGCATAGGGGGTAGGGGGGGGGCAAGTGCATGTCATGGGGCCGAGCCAATCATCTCTTGCGCTGAACTATCGTATCCAGGGAATCACAAGTCAGGAGGGACAAGTTACGGCCCACTTAATGTAACTTATTGTAAATGAGTTGTTGGAGGCCTGAAGTATCCGTCTGTGTGTGCTTCCGAAGAGAGAGAGAGAGAGAGAGAGAGAGAGAGAGAGAGAGAGAGAGAGAGAGAGAGAGAGAGAGAGAGAGAGAGAGAGAGAGAGAGAGACAGAGAGACAGACAGACAGACTCACAGAAACAGAGAGAGAGAGGAAGAGAGGGAGAAAGATAGATAGATAGATAGAGAGAGACGGTAAGAAAAAGAAAGAAAGGAGAGAGAATGAGCGCAAAACGAAGGAACAAGGGCCGAAGGCACTTGAGACAAAGGGAGTAGGATAAGGAGAAAGACGAGAGGGGAAAGAGAGAGAGAGAGAGGGAGCAATTGTCTTGTTTATTGGCACCTTTCATCACGGAAAGTTAAGCTTTGGAGAGCAGTTTTTAGCTCTCCTTGTGTCTGCCTTTGTTGTCGGGAATCTGCAGGTGATCGTCGCCATATTGCTAATGTTGCAAAGTGTTAGAAGGAGGGAGAGATTGGCGAAAGGGTGCAATCCCATCATGGTAATGGTATAGGTGATAAGAATGATATAATTAAGATAATAAGATATCAGCGGTGATTATGTTATAAGGCTGATGATATGATGGTAGCGATTATCTTAATGGTGTTATCAATAATGGTGGTTGTTCTTGTTGAAGATGATAGTACTAATATGTGTGATAATGATGTTGATAATTGATAAGTAAGCAATATTACCATGAAGATGATTTGAACAGTACTGAGGGCAATGATGATAAATGAGAATGATTCAAACAGGAAACCGTAATGAAGCAAATATTTACTTCAAAAATATATACGAAAAAAATCAAGATTAAAGAGAAGTTCTCCCCCCCCCCCCTCGCCTTCCCCTTGGAAAAGTTCGCCTTATGATATAGAACTTCACAAAAAGAGGGGGGGTAGGGGGAGAGGGGGGGGGGAGAAGGCGGCTGCGAACAGAAACCGCGGTTCGAGACCTTTTCCAACATTTTCTTCCTTTGGCATTGGTTTTCGATATAGTGGCGGAGATTCATGAGGTGCGTGCGAGCATGTTCACGGATTCTTGTTGTTTTATAAGCGCGATTATATTAGGTCTTTTTTTCTCTGGGGGGGGCGGGGGGGGATAAGTTTAGGGTCCTTTTAATGTGCGAATAAATATACAATGAACGCGCGCACACGTACACGCACACGCACAAGCGCGCGCTCACACACACACACACACACACACACACACACACACACACACACACACACACACACACACACACACACACACACACACACACACACACACACACACACACACACACATATATATAGAGAGAGAGAGTGAGAGAGAAAGAAAGGAAGGGAGAGAAAAAAAAATGTATATATAGCGAGAGATATAGCCAGACAGAGACAGACACACAGATCAGAGAAAGAGCAAACTATACATTAGAAAGGAGAGAAAATGAATCTTTAGCAAGTTTTACCCCCTCCCCCCCGTCTTTTTTTGTATCTTATAAATGCGTGTCCAATAGATGAATAAATAAATTAATATGGATATGAATACAAACATTAATACACACACACACACACATATATATAGATATGTAATATATATATATATTATGCATATATATTATACATCATATATATCAAATCATTTGAGAGAGAGAGATTGAATGAGAGAAACTTAACGAAGTAATATTCATCTCATTTTATACAAAAATGGTTGTCTTTCATTAAAATGTTTCGGTTTCATTTTTCCTCTCCCTCTCTCTCACCCTCTCCCTCCCTCTATCCCTCTCCATCCCTCTCACCCTCTCCCTCGCCGCCTCGCTCCCTCCCTCTCTTGGGTATTTGTAGTATGTTGTCTCTATATCTTTATCTGTGCAAAATAAATGGCCGACATTTTTCTCGTGGTTTCCAAACACACTCTAACGTAGTATGTGTATTTCAATTTTCTCTCGCTCATAAAAGTGTCACCCATGCAAAGTCCCTTTCGACAACAAACAACTAGAAAAAAAAAGAAAGAGAAAAAAGTCGTTATAAAGTAGAGACTAAAACCCTTATCATTTTTGTCGAAAAGTGTGTCCATTTAGTATGAAGTGTTTACTGGTGTTTCAGCCAGTTCGGAATGGAATAGACTGCCTCTCCTTCGTCTGTCTGAGTGAAGTGTGTCGAGTTTTAGCACAGGCACTCCCAGGCACTCGACAAGCACGCACATGCACACGCACACTTGTCCACATACATGCACACACACGCAATTGTTCACACCCATTCATACATTTGTTCACACACATGCACACGCGCACTTGTTCACACATACACACAAATACACACACACATTTGTTTATACACACACTTGTTCATACACATACACACGCACACACACACACACACACACACACACACACACACACACACACACACACACACACACACACACACACACACACACACACACACTTGTTCATACACATACACATACACACACACTTGTTCATACACATACACACACGCACTTGTTCACACATATACACGCCTCCATACACACGTACACTCATTTATTTTCGTTTTTTCGATATGGATTATAGCTTTAGTATGTTGAAGCTAGAACGTAAACGAGTTGTAGTTAGTTATGAAGAGAACCTATGGCGTGAAGTTCTTGAGGGCGAACAGCAGGTAAAGTTGTGGTTGTTCTGCTTATTTGAAAGTACGGTCAGCAGATGTGGGGAGAGGGGGGAGGGGGGGGGGCGCCAAAGCAGGAACGGGATGTAGAACGTGTAAGTATAACAAGTAAATTATATCTTATATTGTTGGCATTACAAACCTGCCATATGAAATATGTATACTCTTAAGAAATTTTTTCCTTATGATGAGTAATACATACAGTATGTAATATAAATCTGTTACGAAGGCGAAACTACAGCGACACACGAAAACACAAGTATATTCATTAAAGAAACAACCCACATCTACCTAATTTTAATGATTACTACCAAATTTTAATGATTACTCCGAAACCTGCTCAAAACTTCCTCCCACCCCCTCCACCCCCCTCCCACCACCCCGCAAGGAAAAATCCAAACCCGAAATTGACTTGGCGCTGCATTCCGCTAAAGAGTAGCGGCCTGAACGGAGCCTAAAACCGCTTCATACCTGAGAAACTCGTTGCCAGTTACGATTTTAATGTCTGATAATCGCCCGATCCCATCATTAGGGCGCCATGCAAGCTGTGTACACTCGGCAGATAGGTTTGGGCGGAACGAGGCAAGCGGCGTGGATAGGAGTGGGCTGATTGCTTCATATTACGCTGATATGAAGACTGGGGCTGAACACGCGCGCGACCCTGTTCTCTCTCTCTCTCTCTTTCTTGCTTTCTCCTCTCCTCTCTTGTCTTCTCGTATTCTCTTCTCTTGTCGTCTCGTATTCTCTTCTCTTGTCGTCTCGTATTCTCTTCTCTCGTCTTCTCGTATTCTCTTCTCTTGTCTGTCTTCTCTCTTTTCTTCTCCTTCGATCTCTCTTTTCTTTTCCTACCCTCTCCTTTCCTCTCTTGTCTCGTCTTCTCTCCTCTCTTATCTTGTGTTGTCTTCCCCACTCCTCTCTCTTTTCCTCTTGTTTTCTCTCCTCTCTTGTCTAATCTTCTCTTGTACTCTCTTGTTTTCTCCTCTTCTGCCTTGTCTTTTCGTCTCCTCTTTGTCTCGCTACCTCCCTTCCTGCATCATCTTTGTCTCTCATCTCTCGAAACGTCTTGTTCTCCCTTCTAAAATCCTCCTCTCCCACTTCCCTTTCTTAGTCTTTTTTTATCTGAGCACACGCACACACACGCACGCCACACACACCCACAAACACACACACGTACACACACACACACACACACACACACACACACACACACACACACACACACACACACACACACATACACACACACACACACACACAAACAAACACACACACACATACACACACACACACACACACACACACACACACACACACACACACACACACACACACACACACACACACACACACACACACACACACACACACACACACACACACACACACACACAATGTGTGTGTGTGTCTGTGTGTTTGTGTGTGTGCAGATAGATAAATATAGATACAGATTTGTGTGTGTATGTAATTATGTATGTTATTATGGGTCCGTATATGCGTGCTGCGTCTCCAGTCCTATTCGAAAAAAAAAACAAGAGAACGGAAAGTCTTAAACGGAGGCAGCAAGCGGGACCCACCATGGAGTCGATCCCCAAACTCGACCTGGCCGAAGGGGGACCTGTAATCGAATCCCACGCCGATTCGACAAACCAATCTTTCGCGACGATTAGGATGTTACCGCGGTCGATCAAGCCAGGGACTCCCTTTCTCCGACCGGAAGGAGGTCAGGAAGTCGAAATGAAATCAGAAGGTCACAAAATAGGACAGAAGGATGACAAAGGGAGGTTAGTTAGAAGGAAGCCATGAGGAGGTCAGAAGGTCAAGAAGAAATAAGGAGGTAAAAAATAAGCCAGAAGGATGGCAAAAGGGGGTCTCAAGGAGGAGGTCAACATGAAATCAGAAGGTCACAAAATAGGACAAAAGGATGGTAAAGGGATGTCTCAAAGAAGAAGGAAGCCAGAAGGAGATCAAAAAGAGGTCAGAGGGCGTTCGAAAGGTGATCAGAAAGTAAAAAATAGGTCAGGGGAAGGCCAGAAAGAAATCAAAAGGAAGAGGATGCCATGGCAGAAAAGGCATTTTTTATTGTTGTGATATATATTGCTGTATTATTCTTAAGTTATATAATGTTATATAATAGATGATGTTGGTGTTATCTATTGTCACATTGTTAATAATTCCGTACCGCTGCATTACGATAATAACGCGGATATAGGTGTGTGTGTGTGTAAGGGAAGTTTTAAAGCAGTTAAAAATAAGATTAAAAAACAAAGGAAAATATATGATTAGTATCAAACAAAAGAAATATTCAGAAATCACATGAATGATCAGTTTTCTAATTAGTATCTGAAGGTAATTATGCCATAAACCGCTTACACCTGCATCAACAGTACAGCGATATTAGGCTTGATATAACAATTGCCTGATACAATACGGCCCAAGGCTTGCGAATTAACCGGAACGCCGTGCAGAAATATACGATAGCAATACTAACAAGCATAGGCTAAAGCTAATGCATAAATCGAGTTGTGTTATGTTACATGGATTTTTGCACAGCATTTACACGGTTTTCGTTTAACCCCCAGTTAGCACGGAGCAGCGTGTTGAAAATAATCTATTTGATATTTGGTCATGTTAAGTTTTCGTGTTTTGCAATGATCTGGTAACGGTGGTGCATGTATTCAATGTACAAATGTGCTCGTATCATCATCTTTCTATCTATTTGATTGTCTATTTTGTGTTTTTATCTGTCTATCTATATGTCTATTTACTGGTATTTACATCTGTTATTTGCAACGTTCAAACCATATTTTTTCTTTAATTATCTCATCTCTCTGTCCTTTCTATCCCTCCATTCTCCTCCGGTTCTCTTTACTATTTCGTCTCTCTCTCCTTTCTATTCCCGCATTCTCTTCCCCTTCTCTCCTTCCTCGTTTGGTAGGAGATAATATCCATATCTGCGTCGTTATCAGTATTTTCTCGTTAATGTGACCCAGCGACTTCTTCACGACTTGGCGAGTTTCATCTAATTATATGTCTGCCTCTTTTTCTTACTTTGTGTTAGCTCCGCCTGATTTCTCTACTGCTCTCTCTCTCTTCATTTTTCTTTCTCTCTCTCCCTCTCTCATTTCTCTCTCTCTCTCTCACCTTTCTCTTTCTCTCGCCTTTCTCTCTCTCTTGCCCTTCTCTCTCTCTCTCTCTCTCTCTCTCTCTCTCTCTCTCTCTCTCTCTCTCTCTCTCTCTCTCTCTCTCTCTCTCTCTCTCTCTTCCTCGCCCTTCCCTTCCCTTGCCTCCCCTCCCCTTCTCTTCCCTCCCCTTCTCTTCCCTCCCCTCCTCTCCCCTCCCTCCCCTCCTCTTCCCTCCCCTTCCCCTTCTCATCCCTCCCCCTCCCCTCCTCTCCCTTTCCTTCCCCTCCTCCCCTCTTTTCTCCCTCTTCTCCCTCCACATCGATCCCCTATCTGCCCCTGCCCCCTTCCCCTTCCCCTTCCCCTCCCCTCCCCTCTTCCCCTCCTCCTCTCTTCCCCCCCTCCCCTCCTCCCCTCCTCCTCCCACCCCAAAGACTAATTGGCGCTGGTATTTAGGGAGTTCAAATGGTTTTGGACGGACAGCCTTACAGATCGGCGTCATTTGTATCAATTAAGCCATGAGCGAATTCTTCTTATTGTTTGGGAATGTGGGAGGTTTTTCTTCGTTTTGTGCTTTTGTGGGTCGTGTATTGCATTTTTTTATTTACTTTTTTTGTTGTTTGTTTTTATTTTTATTTGTGTGTAAGTTTTGTTGGTGCTCTTGTTGGTCGTATATTGTATTTTTTTTTATTTACTTATTTTATAGTTTTTTGTTTTTATTTTTATTTGTGTGTAAGTTTTGTTGGTTTATATTTTATGTGGGGTTATTTTTTTGGTAGAGAGAGAGAGAGAGAGAGAGAGAGAGAGAGAGAGAGAGGGAGGGGGGGGAGACACAGAGAGAGGGAGAGACAGAGAGAGAGAGAGAGAGAGAGGGAGAGACAGAGAGGGAGAAGACACGGAGAGAGGGAAAGACAGAGAGAGGGAAAGACAGAGAGAGGGAAAGACAGAGAGAGGGAGAGACAGAGAGAGGGAGAGACTGAGAGAGGGAGAGACAGAGAGAGGGAGAGACAGAGAGAGAGAAGAGAGAGAGAGAGAGAGAGAGAGAGAGAGAGAGAGAGAGAGAGAGACAGAGAGACAGAGAGAGAGAGAGAGAGAGAGAGAGAAAACAAAGAAAGAAAGAAAACCAAACAAACAGACATACAGAGAAATATGAGATGAATGAAAATAGGCTCTATGTCACGCCCCGTCCCCGTCCCCACCCCCACCCCCACCGCCCCCCACGTCTAATTTCCAGAGTCATCTGTATTTCCCGTTAATCGCTCACTAATGCACAGATAATACAGAGAATCGCTTTGTTTGTTACCTGCGCAGCTATTAA
>NC_091571.1:30783170-30790670 GCF_042767895.1 Penaeus vannamei | reverse complement strand
ACTCACTCACTCACACACACACACACACACACACACACACACACACACACACACACACACACACACACACACACACACAAACACACAAACACACACACACACACACACACACACACACACACACACACACACACACACACACACACACACACAAACACACACACACACACACACGCCCACGCCCACACCCACAAACCAAAAAACCAACCAACCAAACAGACACCCTAAATAACTCACTAACTCACCCACTAACACCACCACCACTAACGAAACGACTAACGAAATCGGATCAAAAACTTACAGTAGACGGTAAGACGAGACTTCCTGATGTCCTTCCGGAACTTGGGATGTTCGCCGATGACTTCGCACTTGTACTCTCCTGACGTCCTTTGGGTGATGTCCTTCAGCACGACTTCTCTCTCCGTCGAGACCCAGCACTGGAAGGAAAAGGGGGGGGGGTGATAATTTTTTTTATTTTCTTTATTCTATATTTTTGGTTTTTTTATATTATTTTTTTATTCCATATTTTTGGGTTTTGTGATTTTTTTATGCAATATTCTTGGGTTTTGTGATTATTTTTTTTTTTTTACTTTTTATTCCATATTCTTTAGTTTTGTGATATTTTGTTATTTACTCCTTATTCTTGGGTTTTGTGATTATTTTTTATTCCATATTCTTGGGGTTTGTGATTATTTTTTATTCCATATTCTTGTTTTTTTAATTATTTTTTATTTTTTTAATTCCATATTCTTTGCTTTCTTCCCCGCCTCGATTTTCCTTTCTCTCCATTCTCTTTATGTTTATCTTTTGTTTATATAATGTCCACACATGCATACATACATACATATGTATAATAAAACTACATCTATCTATCTGTCTACTTATCAACTAATTTATTTGTCTGCTATATCTATGTCTATATCTATATTTGTGTCTATATATGTATCTATCTATCTATCTGTCTATCTATCTATCTATCCATCTTTCTATCTCTCTATCTCCTTATCTATCAATATATACATACATACATATATATACAGTATATATATATATATATATATATATATATATATATATATATATATATATATATATATACATGCACACACACGTTTGTATATATGTATATAGGTAAGTGTGTATAGATATACAGATAGATAGATATAGATATAACCATAGATATAGATATAAAGATATGAATAAAGTCATACTGTGTGTGTGCGTGTGCATGTGCGTGTGTGTTATATGTATGCATCATGTAAGAAAAAACATCATATCTACAAAAACGTTATGTATACATGGTACATAGCACCTTGCACAGATTTTTTTCCAACTCCCAACATTTCCTTTTCCCGCTGTCTACTTTCCCTCGTATTTTGCAATCCATCAACAAAAGCTTTTTTATTTTTTTTATTTTTATTATTATTTTTTTTTATTTGACTGCCCATCCAACTCTACACCGAACGCGAGACACGACACACAAGTAAAGTCTGCAGACATCACCCATTGTACCCCGTTATTTGATCACAAGCTGTGACGTATGAGATTTGGCCATACACAAAGGGAGGGGAGGGATGATGGGGAGGTGAGGGGGAGGGGTGTGGGAAGGGGGGAGGATTGGGTGAAGGGGTAAGGGTGTGGGAGGAGATGAGGGTAGAGGGTAAGGGAAGGGTTGAGGGTAGGGGATAAGGGAAGGGATGAAGGGAGGGGTGTGGGAAGGGGGAGGGGTGAGGGTAGGGGTAAGGGAAGGGATGATGGTAGGGGGGAAGGAAGGGGAGAGGGAGGGGGGGGATATAGGGATAAAGGGTGGGAGGAGGGAGGGTGGGAGTGGAAGGGGTAAGGGGGGTGAGGGAGGAGAAGTCTAAAGTGAGGACGAAAGAGGGGAGGAAAGTGAGAAGAGGGAGGATAGGAAGGAGAGGAAAGAGGGGATATTGGGAAGGGAAAGGAAAGGAAAGTAAGGAGAGGAAAGGAGGGATGATAGATAATTGTGAAGATGATGGGAATTTTTAACCGTGAGAATAGGAAAGATGAGAGAGGAGGAAAAAACAAGGAAAATAAAAGTGAAGAGAGGAGACACAAAAGGACACGATTCAGGAAAATAGGAAGGAAAAGAGAAAGAAAAATGAGGAAAGGGAAAAGAAAGAAGAGGAGAAAAGTACATTCCGTAAATTCCGATAATAGAAGAAAAAAAATTTGAATAAAAAGAAAACAAAAAAACTGAAAAACGAAACCAAATAAACGCCATAAAACAAGAATAACACAAAAAAATAGCCAAAGAATAAATGAAAAAATGAAAAAATAAGAAGACCCAGCCCAGCCTAAGAATGCGGGTCACGTGACGGGTAGAGCGTAGATGGACGAGCCGCCCGCGCCCTCCCTCGAGACGCATCCCTCAGCCCGACGCCTCCTCACGCCCGAAAGCGATCCGGGTAACGCCTGAACTCTGTATCCCGGATGTGGCTTTTGATGAACACGTCAGGTGGAGCCGGGGAGGTAAGCAGCGCGTGAGATGTGGGCGGGATGCCCGTGGCAGCAGATTTATGATACGCTTTGATGGCGTGTGTGTGTGTGTGTATATATATTTATATAAATATATATATATATATATATATATATATATATATATACATATATATACATATATTTATATGTATGTATGTATGTATGCACGCACGCACGCACACACGCGCACACACACACACACACACACACACACACACACACACACACACACACACACACACACACACACACACACACACACACACACACACACACGCATATATATATATATATATATATATATATATATATATATATATATATATATATATATATAATGTATGTATGGAGAGAAAGAGAGAGAGAGACAGACAGATAGACAGACAGACAGAGACAAACAGACAAGCAAACAGAGATGATTAGACATAACCGATATTGCCCTTGAGACATCACAATATTCACCTTCTCTCGTAATACCAACAAGGACCCTTAACACCTAAAATCAAACCCATCTTTTCCCTCTCGATAGACTGCCTCGCCTCCTCGCCCTTAGCCGGCCTCCTCCCCATTATCCGGCCTCCTCGCCCTTAGCCGGATATACGGAGCATTGTTACCTCAAACTAATGTTCAACTGTTCATCTCTCTAACGCGGCGATTCCTTTGCAACGCCATCGAAATAAGAATAGAAACATTACCCCTTAACAGGCCAGTCCACCTCTGCAACATACGTTCAATTCCTTCGTTGCATCTGTTTACCCGATACACAACACGCGGAACTTATCTGTTATTTCTAAATGCGTCGTTCGTTGTGACACCGTTTCGTTTTATAGACGGTATGGAACACCGTGCGTCGAAATGTAGTTTTGACCGAAGGTACTGGAAATTGAGTTTTCGTTAAAGGGACCCTTATTTTTTTTTTTTTTTTTTCGTTAATGGATGTGAAGGCTGGTACTTTCTTTTATTCTTTGTACTAAAACCTCACATTCTCAAACTTGTCAGATTTTTTTTAGAAATTCTTTATCGTGTTTAAGAAAAAAGTGAAAAGTTTTTCCTTTAGATATTTTTTAAGTAGCAAAAGTGTTTATTTTTTATTTTTCTTGCATATTTTGTCGTAAATTTATTGAGCTTTTTTCCCCATGAATAATATGAAATATACTGGCAGATAATAGAATAATTCAGTACAATTTCTATATACCAAAAAAGAGAGAAAAAAAAACATGAAAATAAAAACCGAAAACGTCGTCCACAGCAGCCTCAAGAAATACAAAGAACAGAACGCGAGAACAAAATAAAATAACCCAACTTACTGCTCTGAAAATTTTGATATTCATAGGTTTTCTCGATGTTTATTGCAGATTTCAAGGGTTTCCATGAATAAAACCTTTTCCAGCGACGGGATATCGTGTGACTTTATTGGCCTGACCGCGATTCTAATTCCTCGTATACATGTCTCACTTCAGTCTCGCTTCAGGCTCACTTCAGTCTCGCTTCAGGCTCACTTCAGTCTCGCTTCAGGCTCACTTCAGTCTCGCTTCAGGCTCACTTCAGTCTCGCTTCAGGCTCACTTCAGTCTCGCTTCAGGCTCACTTCAGTCTCGCTTCAGGCTCGCTTCGTAGCCGTTGTGAGGGGGGGGGGACTAAAGGAAAATGGTGATATCTGTTTTATGTGTTGGTGCTAAAAGGGAGTATTTCTCGTGGATTTTGCGTGAATAAGGAAAATGTGAGGTGTGAGGTATGGGTGTTTTGATTCCTTATGGGAAGGATTCACAGGTTATTCAAGTGTGTGTGTGTGTGTGTACGTGTTTGCGTGCGTGCGTGTGTGTGTATGTGCGTGCGTGATTGCGTGAGTATGTGTGTGTGCGTGCGTGCGTGTGTGAGTGCGTGCGTGCGTGAGTGAGTGAGTGAGTGAGTGAGTGAGTGAGTGAGTGAGTGAGTGAGTGTGTGTGTGTGTGTGTGTGTGTGTGTGTGTGTGTGTGTGTGTGTGTGTGTGTGTGCGTGCGTGAGTGAGTGAGTGAGTGAGTGAGTGAGTGTGTGTGTGTGTGTGTGTGTGTGAGTGAGAGAGTGAGTGTGTGTGTGTGTGTGTGTGTGTGTGTGTGTGCGTGCGTGCGTGTGTGTGTGTGTGTGTGTGTGTGCGTGCGTGCGTATATGTACATGTATATGTATAATATGGTATATATATGTATATGTATATATATATATATATATATATATATATATATATATATATATATACATATATATACATATATACATATACCGTACATCAGTATACTCACATCCACCTGTATACTTACATTATCTATATGCTCCGGTGACCACAAATTTACCCACAGAAAGTGTCCTGAATACAGCTTACATCCAAGTGCAAGCAGATAAATATTCGGGGCCGGAAAGATGTAACCCAACAGTGAGGCAGAATAGATTCATTCGTTAACTTCGGGTACGTCGTCGGCTGCCTCCGCCTCTGACTTTCATTACCGACTTTCACTTGCCGACGTCCCTCTGCGCCTCCTCTGACTTCGACTCACCAGCTTTCACTCACCGACTCTGACGTCAACCTCCGACTTCGACTCACTGACATCAACATTCCGACATCAACTCACCAACGTCCTCCTTCGACTTCGATTTTCACTCACCGACGTCCATCTGCGACTTCGACTCCATAACATCAACTCCAACTTCGACTCACCTTCTTTGACTCATCGAGGTCTATCTCCAACTTCAAATCACTGACATCAACCGCTCGACCTCTCGTCACCGACGTCCCTCTCCATGTTCGACTAACCGACGTCCCTCTCCACCTCCTCCCCCTACCTCCACCTCCCCCCTACCTCCACCTCCCCCACCAACGTTCAGCACCTTGTCTTTGAAGCGAAATCCCAGATCCCGCCGCGTCCCTACTCAGATTTCAAACTCCGGAGTACCACGCTATATAAAGTCCGACCATCCGACAGAGCGGGCGTCTGTTGTCAGTGCTGTCAGTGTAATTCTAGTCCGCGTTCACCCCGGCGACCATGAAGTATAGAGTGGATTTAAGTGGCTGTTTCAAACTTTAATGAACACAAGCTGGGGTGTCGCTCCCGGGTGTAGAGGAGCACAGCTGCTGGACAAAGCTATGTGCTGTAGTAAGCAGGAAGAAGTTATCAGTGGACTCGCTAACCAAGGCATCCCTCTCGGCCACGCCTTGACTGCTGGGATGTGAGGGGAATTCGAGGAGAATCTGAGGGGAATTTCCGGGGAACTGGGAGTGTGGTGACGAACGCCCAAGCCTTTCCTCCAACTACTGGAAGGAAGGTGGTGATTCTGTGAGGGGGAGATATGATTATTTTATTGTTTTGTTCATGAAGGGTGTTGTTCATGTTATGGAAGCGTTTGTTTTGTTTATATCTCTGTCTGTTTATACGTTAAGCCTCTTTCCTCTTTTCTCTATGCCTTTTGTCCATTCTCTTCTATTCTCATTTCTGCCCTCTCCTGCCGTTCCCTTTTCTCCTCCCTTTTCCTCTTCCCCCTACCTTTCTCTATCTCTCTCTCTCTCTCTCTCTCTCTCTCTCTCTCTCTCTCTCTCTCTCTCTCTCTCTCTCTCTCTCTATATATATATATATATATATATATATATATATATATATATATATATATATATATGTATATGTGCGTGTATGTATGTATATATACACACATACATATACATAACCATATATATACACACACATCTATCTATCTGTCTTCTTTTCCTCTTTCCTTTTTCCTCCCTCCATCTTCTCGATTCCGCGCTCTGCTATTACAAACATATCCCGCTCATACTCTCATGGAAGAGGCTGTAGAAGTGTTGGTGTTGCCTATGAATGCGAGGCACAGTGCCATTGAGGAAGACGCACTGGACCTACGAAGTGCCAGCGAGGAGTGTGCCCACTGTAAGTTGTGTACACAAGCGCTGTCACGTTCTGTACACATGGCAACCGTGGTGGTAGGTTTTTTAACAATAATTTTTTTCCAGATTTTTTTTTTCAATACGTAATGACAATTGCACATCAAAGAACGGGACAGAGGAACCCCCTTCGTAGCCCTACTTCGCGAGCTCGTGGACTGGCCTTTGATCCCCTTCGTCAGCGCCAAGAGGGTCTCTCTCCGCGGCCTCCATTGGGACTCCAGTATGAGATTATTTTTAATTCTTCCGATCACCTATGGCTTCCACGGGTGACCCCCACCCCTCCCCCACTGTAGGGGAGAGGGCGGAGAGGGGGCTATTGAAGGCAAGGACTCGATTTCAAGTCTTTGAATATGGAAAGGGTTGGGGTTCGAGGGGTACAGAACACACCGTGCTAGACATGGTGTGAATGTTGAGGGAGGGAAAGCCACCTCGTTGAATATTCTTCAATAATCATTCAATATTATCTTATTATAACATGCTTCGGGGAAAAGGACGCTCGCCCCAGCTGGCAGTGACGAGTACTGAATCACAAATAAGACAAGAGCTGCTGCAGGTATATGGAACCTGATTAGTATCTCAGGAGAACCTTACGATAGATGTGGGTGTATGTCTTGCTGGTTTGTTCATTGAGCATTGGCCAAGCTGTTGGTAATTGAGCATTGGTCGGTAAGTCTCATTTCAGGAGGAAGTGCGCGATCAGTCTTCCATTCATAATGTAGTTCATCGTACATGCACAAGCATTTGCATATGTATATATTGGTTTATACATACCTCTCTCTCTCTCTCTCTCTCTCTCTCTCTCTCTCTCTCTCTCTCTCTCTCTCTCTCTCTCTCTCTCTCTCTCTCTCTACCTCTCTCTCAGTCTCGTCCTATCCTCATCTACCTTCGTATATAATCAACGATTCAAAATAGGTCATTGAAGATTTAATTTAGATGTTAATATACTTCCCATTACTCATCTTCCCTTTGTTGTGACAGAGCTTGTAGTATCTTGTTAATGTTAACTCGACCTGCATAATGACCCAGTGTCCTTGCACAGGAACCCTCTCCTCTGATGGTACGACACCAGCA